>NW_012115488.1:16161639-16163433 GCF_000951035.1 Colobus angolensis palliatus | reverse complement strand
CCAAACTAAGCTTCATAAGTGAAGGAGAAATAAAATTCTTTACAAAGAAATGCTGAGAGATTTTGTCGCCACCAGGCCTGCCTGACAAGAGCTCCTGAAAGAAGCATTAAACATGGAAAGGAACAACCAGTACCAGCCACTGCAAAAACATGCCAAATTGTAAAGACCATCGATGCTAGGAAGAAACTGCACCCACTAATGGGCAAAATAACCAGCTAACACCATAATGACGAATCAAATTCACACATAACAATAATTAACCTTAAATGTAAATGAGCTAAATGCCCCAATTAAAAGACAGACTGGCAAATTGGATAAAGAGTCAAGAGCCATCAGTGTGCTGTATTCAGGAGACCCATCTCACATGCAGAGACACACATAGGTTCAAAATAAAGGAATGGAGGAAGATCTACCAAGCAAATGGAAAACAAAAAAAAAGCAGGGGCTGCACTACTAGTCTCTGATAAAACAGACTATAAGCCAACAAAGATCAAAAGAGACAAAGAAGGCAATTACAAAATGGCAAAGGGATCAATTCAACAAGAAGAGCTGTAACTATCCTAAATATATATGCACCCAGTACAGGAGCACCCAGATTCATAAAGCAAGTCCTGAGAGACCTAAAAAGAGACTTAGACTAACACACAATAATAATGGGAGACTTTAACACTCCACTGTCAATATTAGACAGATCAACGAGACTGAAGGTTAACAAGAATATCCAGGAATTGAACTCAGCTCTGCACCAAGCAGACCTAATAGAAATCTACAGAACTCTCCACCCCAAATCAACAGAATATACATTCTCCTCAGCACCACATCGCACTTATTCCAAAATTGACCACATAGTTGGAAGTAAAGCACTCCTCAGCAAATGTAAAAGAACTGAAGTCACAACAAACTGTCTCTCAGACCCCGGTGCAATCAAATTAGAACTCAGGATTCAGAAACTCACTCAAAACCACACAACTACATAGAAACTGAACAACTTGCTCCTGAATGACTACTGGGTACATAACAAAATGAAGGCAGAAATAAAGATGTTCTTTGAAACCAATGAGAACAAAGACACACATATCAGAATCTCTGGGACACATTTAAAGCAGTGTGTAGAGGGAAATTTATAGCACTAAATGCCCACAAGAGAAAGCTGGAAAGATCTAAAATGGACACCCTAACATCACAATTAAAAGAACTAGAGAAGCAGGAGCAAATACATTCAAAAGCTAGCAGAAGGCAAGAAATAACTAAGATCAGAGCTGAACTGAAGGAGATAGAGACACAAAAAACCCTTCAAAAAATCAATGATTCCAGGAGCTGGTTTTTTGAAAAGATCAACAAAATTTATAGACTGCTAGCAAGACTAGTAAGAAAAGAGAGAAGAATCAAATACACGCAATAAAAAATGATAAAGAGGATGTCACCACTGATCTCACAGAAATACAAACTACCATCACAGAATACTATAAACACCTCTATGCACATAAACCAGAAAATGTAAAAGAAATGGATAAATTCCTAGACACATACAGCCTCCCAAGACTAAACCAGGAAGAAGTTGAATCCCTGAGTAGACCAATAACAAGCTCTGAAATTGAGGCAATAATTAATAGCCTCCCAACCAAAAAAAGTCCAGGACCAGATGGATTCACAGCCAACTTCAGCCAGAGGTACAAAGAGGAGCTGGTACCATTCCTTCTGACACTATTCCAATCAATAGAAAAAGAGGGAATCCTCCCTAACTCATTTTATGAGGCCAGTATCATCCTGATACCAAAGCCTGGCAGAGACACA
>NW_012115488.1:16160141-16160662 GCF_000951035.1 Colobus angolensis palliatus | reverse complement strand
TTTGACAAACCTGAGAAAAACAAGAAAGAGGGAAAGGATTTCCTATTTAATAAATGGTGCTGGGAAAACTGGCTAGCCATATGTAGAAAGATGAAACTGGATCCCTTTATTACACCTTATTAAAAAATTAATTCAGGATGGATTAAAGACTTAAATGGTAGACATAAAACCATAAAAAACCCTGGAAAAAAAACCTAGGCAATACCATTCAAGACATAGGCAAGGGCAAGGGCTTCATGACTAAAACACAAAAAGCAATGGCGACAGAAGCCAAAATAGACAAATGGGATCTAATTAAACTAAACAGTTTCTGCACAGCAAAACAAACTACCATCAGAGTGAACAGGCAACCAACAGAATGGGAGAAAATTTTTGCAATCTACTCATCTGACAAAGGGCTAATATCCAGAATCTGCAAAGAACTTAAACAAACTTATAAGAAAAAATCAAACAACCCCATCAAAAAGTGGGCAAAGGATTTGAACAGACACTTCTCAAAAGAAGACATTTATACAATCAAC
>NW_012115488.1:16139868-16159215 GCF_000951035.1 Colobus angolensis palliatus | reverse complement strand
TATTTCTTATGCTGGAAATTCTATGGTCTTTCCTTAGGAAATCAAGAAAAAAATTCCTGAACTATCAAATGTAGATTTTATTTAGCTAAAAATTACTTTTAAGTATTTATAGAAATGGAAATAATTTTGGCTTAGACTGTATTCAAGTCAACTCTAACCTGCTAAGATACTAATATTTAAGATATCCCCAGAAGAGTCAAACCAGTTGGGCCATGCTTAAGACCAGTTAGGTCTATTCTCACAACTACATTATAAAAAAAAAAATACCTGAAATAAAGGAAAAGTTAAAAAAGTTAAAAAGCAAGTAAACAAATAAAACAAAACTTTCAATACACATCCATACATTTAAAATACACACATTTCAAAGGTATTTTAAATTACTAAAGAGAAAGTGTTATGCTTGCAATATCACATTTTGTATCATAGAGTCTATTTGCTTCTGCTAGCAAGATTTTTACTAAAAGCAGGCACTAAATACTAATTTTAACAATATAAAACAATTGTTTTCATCTTTATACAGGACAAATATTGTTTTCACACACAACTCTGTTTCTGTGAATATAATTATAAGCAATTATGTCAATTAATGAGAACAATATTATGTTTTCACTAGATTGAAACAAAACTTTTAAACAAAATGAGTTCACTTTATTGACAGAATTTCCAAAAGAAAACAAAGTTTATACAAAGCTAATAATAAATTAATACCCTTCAAATATGTGTCATAAGATTATGAAAACCATAATACCTATTTTTCTGGATTATTCACTCAGATAAAATAAGAACAATAAATATTAGAACATGTTATTATAATTTTTACCAATTTTTATCTTTAGACTTAAAAGACTAGACAAAGAAAAAAGGAAATAAATGCAGATGATTACAGTTTACTAGTCTGGAACATATTCTATTGTTGAAAGATGAAGAAAAGTACTATGAAAATCAGAGAGATAACTGGTCTATCAGTCTGGATTTTATTTTTCATTTGCAAGAATCAAGAAACTCAAAGTAAATAGGCTTAAACAATTTTTTAAGGGAAGAGAAAGATGTATTGGCTCATATCAAGGAGCAGATTTATATTCACACACAGCCTAATCCAGGACTGAAATATAACCAGAATCCTCCTTAACTTTTCTTCTTCTGGGTTGCTTAACTTTTAGGCTTCACATGGTAGCCCCTGAGAAATGCTAGGCTCTCCCTCGATTCTTTAATACCTATAAACCTCAATAATCACATCACTAAGCTCAAAGGAGAAAAGAGAGTATTCACCCCAACATTCCCACCAAAATCCTCCGGGGGTTTATTCTAATTGGACCAGCTTAGGTCACATGCCCTAAATGATACACTCCAAATGGCTTGAGCTAACTCAGTTTCACCTCTGGAGCTAGGTGTGAGGTCAACCCGTTAGGGAATGTTGCCAGGAAAAGGGCAGTACGGATATTGGCCAGCAAACCACCACTATAACAGGGTATGGCAAATCCCCAAATGCTGAACATATTTTTTCAGTATCAGCTTCTGCTTTTCAAGCCAACTTTTAAAAATAATGTTAAAGAAATTTGCTTACCTTGATTGTATTGATTTTCTATAACTGCATTACAAAAAAACTTAGAGACTTAAAATAACACCCAGATGGAAGGGAGCCATGAGGCAAGGACCTGCGACTGACCTCTAATGGCTGAGAGTGGTCCCCAGTTGACAACCACCAAGAAAATCAAGACAACCACCATAAGAAACTGAATTATGACAAAACAAAATGAGCTTAGAAGTGGACCCCAATCTCTCAGTGGTAATGTAGCCCAGACAACATATTGATTTTAGCTTTTTTCACATTCATTACCACCAGTATAGCTTAACTGAGCCCTCTACTTTGGGTGTCACAAAGCTAAAATGATACATGTGTGTATATAGTGTGTATATATGTGTATATACCCACACACATATATATAGCTTTTAAGAAGTATGGGATGAGAATAGGCTGAAAGAAATGGAGGCGGCTTTTGTTTTCTTAATAAATCCATTTGTTTTCTGAAACTACCACAAAAAAAGAAGTCTGTGACACAAGGGAAATAGTCTAAAATTTTAAATTGCATGAAAAATAGAAAAGTAGAACCAAAGGGAACAAACTGGATGTTTTGGTTCTCGTTTTGGTTGGCTTTTTGGGTTTTGGTTGGCTTTCTGGTTTTTGTTTTGCTTTGCTTTGTTGTTTAGCAAGTCAAGTGACAAATCTGGAACCTTAAATCAAAATTGTTTTTAAGGGGGAGGAAAGTTTATCTTTCAGAAAGGAGAATACAATTATATTATAACTAAATTTGGAGAATAAGTCAAGCTCATTCTATGCTTTCTTAGAATATAAAGAGGTAAAGCCAAAGAAATCTTCCCTAAAAGCTCCAAATCAAATATTATTTTATGGAAGTTCTAATTATCTTCGATATTTTCTGGTTAAAAGCATGTCTTGTTAAATGTCTCAGCTATACAATATATTTTTAAAACGAAGAGAGAGAATGAGCAGAATGAACTAGTTCTAGTCTTTTAAGAAACAAAGCTGCTCTTATATTTTCTCTCTGGGTCGGTGATGTAAAAGTATAGCACTGCCCCCCAGAGGAACAAGGACCTTCTAGAGCAGGCAGCTATTTCACAATCATATAATGTTACACATATAATGTCCTCATTTCAGGTAGATGTTCTTCTTTAGGGCATAGAAGAAAAATAGAAAATTGTTGCAGTGTAAGAAATGCTAAAAAAGTTTTAAAGACATTTTGGATTTTTTTTTCAAGAGGTTACAGATTTGCTAAATTGTTGTTTGGGCGAGCGATTCATTTATAAGCTTTCAAATAATATTTTTGCATTGCAATTATGGAATAAGCATTTGTCTTAGAGAACAGGAAGTTTTTAGTCTTTCTTCTTATAATTTTTTTTGCATTGACAGGGGTCTCTCTATGTTGCCCAAGCTAGTCTCAAACTCCTGGCCTCAAGTGATCCTCCCACCTCAACCTCCCAAGGTTCTAGGATTACAGATGTGAGCCACTGCACCCAGACTAGTCTTTCTTAAAATGTGCAGCTTTACATCTACCAGACTTTTCCCACAGTTATTACAATAGAACTATGTGTAAAATGCATATGATCTTATCTAAAATTATAAAGAAAAGTGGGAAACAAAATTGACCACATGATTTTGCTACTATAGTCAAACTTACTACTAAAACAAGTAAGAAACAGAGGAAATCTGAAACTTCAATGGCTAGATTTGGCAAACCATGTCAAAAATTTCCCCATTACCAGAAGAATTCAGCATACTCACATTGTCTCTGGAGTCAAAATCAGAAACTTTAACAAATCATTCAAATGTCTAGGTCTCTGTTTTCAATATAATTAATTGGGTGTTTTCAAATTATTCTCCCAGAACCACAATCAGGAAGAGTTCTGGGTACTTATCTATGATTCTCCCAGAGCAATCTTTATTTTGTCTTCCTTTGGGGTTCCATACAAACCTTTCACAGAAGAAATGGTTCTTAGGGCTTTATAAAAGGAAGGAAGGAATGAAAGGAGGGAAGGAGAGAGTGAGGAAAAGAGGGAAGGAAGACGGGAAGGGAGAAGAAAAAGCAGCATGAAAACTGTTGGGGTGGTCTCTTTAAATTCCACTCTTGTATAACTCTATTTCCTTCATTTTTTTCTCTCTAGGGGTGGCAGCAGCAGGGGTCTGGATGGCTCAGGCTAGTTCCTAAAATAAGGTATCATACCAAGTACAAACTCAAGCCGGGCACAAAGGGATAAAATCCTGGTAGATAATTCTATGCATGTTCTTGGTGTGGATTCTACATTGTAGAAAATACTCTTACAAAAACACACAGTTCATTTGAATATTGTCACCAAGAAAAAAATAAAATGCACAGTAGAAGAGCACTTAAAATGGGGGCAAAGCACACTGTATGATAAGAAAGATGTCATCATGTAACATGGTATTTTTCTCCCTCCGCACATACCTGCCAGCCAGCTCAAACTGATTTTTATAATTAGACATATCCCTCTTCCTTCCTGTCTCACCCCAAGTGCCATGGTATATTTACCGAACTACAAATATGTCACAAGATAGCAGGGTAAAACGTTTTATTCAACTATTAAGGAAAATTGCCAACAGAAGTTTCTGTTCTGCCTCTGTTGATTTTCCACAAGCAAAGGATTCAACTACTCTTTAGTACAGGATCTGAAAAGCACAGTATTTTCTGCAACTTCAGAATCAACCATACTACACCATAAAATTTTCAATCAATTGTTTTGAATGCAAAGATTATTTGACCAGGGCATGCAGAATTTTAGGATATAAACTATTTGTACTCATTTAGACATGAAATCCAAACTGGCCAGGCTTACCACACAAAACTGGCTTGTTTTCATTCTTGCTCCATGAGGCAGTTACTGTTAACAGTAAGTAGCTAGTCAGGTATGAGCAGGGCAGGAGAGGGCTCCCACACACACATACCAAGAGTGTTGGGTGAACATCAGGTGATGGTCAGGCAGTTGTTAACTGGTTCGCTAAAGTAATCATTGATCACAGCTGGCACCAGGGAACGCCAGCTCCTAAAAGATAAGAAACACCTGAGACTGAACAAGCAGCTTACCAATAAGACCTCAGGAGTGGGGAGAAGTAAGGCAAGATCCCAGAAGTATGTCAACTTATAAAACCTCACGTCAAGAGGTCAAGTTGTGCACTTGGTTTCTCAAGTCAACCCCTTGGTCCTCTTCCGAGTTGTACTTTCCTTCTTTTCTTTTCTTTCCTTTCCTTACTGTTCTAAAGCTTTTTAATAAACGTTCACTCCTGCTCTGAAGCATGCCTCAGTCTCTCCTTCTGCCTTATGTACCCCAGTCGAATTCTTTCTTCTGAGAAGGCAAGAACTGAAGTTGCTGCAGACCTGTATGGATATGCCACCAGTAACTCGGGGTAACTCGGAACTCTGCTACCGCTGACATTACCACATGTGGCAGCACCTCCACAGAAGAAATAAAACTCTTCTTGAATAAGTTTCAGAGTATCTCCTTCACTTTCTCCTGACATTCAGAAGTTGCTTACTACCCTGAAGTTTTGATGAAGAAGCAATTCAGAAGCCCTTCTATTTCCTCACCTCTCCACTTAAGCGAAATCCCATCATTCCTCCACCTCTTCAGCCTCCATTCTCTCCCATCCTCTCCTCCAGGCCCACCTGGTAGGCTCTAAATCCCTTCTTCCCCCAGCTCAGTCAATGCACATTCATCTGCTACAAAATAATCTGCCTTTATATAAGAGGGTTTTCAAACAACTTTCCCAATTAAGAAAATGTCTGATATGACTAAGCTGAAATACATTTAGAATATACATAAAATTAAAAAATAAGACTTTATCACAGAACTTCTTCCAAAAAAAGAACAGAGATGTTTTAAAATTGTTGATCATTTCTGTCACACTCAGCTCTCAATCCAAATCCTATCCATGATTTACTTTCTCTCAAGCTTGGAAGAAATAATATTATGTTAACATCTTCAATAAATCATTTTTGTAACATAATCATGCTTTTCAAAGATTTCCCTAAATATGATCAAATTCTTTGTGTCTGGCTGCATGGGTGGTGAAACAATCTATAGAATGAATATTGAGGTTCTGAGAACGTCCAAAGCTTCCTGGAGGAAAATGAGTCTAGCATGGTCTCAATATTTGTTGTATCCTCTTAGAATTCATATGCTGAAACCAAATCTCCATGTGGCGATATTAAGATGTGGAGCCTTTGGGAGGTGAATAGGTCATAAAGACTGTGTCCTCATGAATGGGATTAGTGCCCTTACAAAAGAGGCCCGAAGGAGCTTTTTCAGCCCTTTTTGCATGTGAGGACACAGCAAGAAGGCACCATTTATGAGGCAGAGAGCGAGACACCAAACCTACCAGCACCTTGGTCTTAGACTTTAGAGCCTTCAGAACTGTGAGCAGTAAATCTCTGTTGTTTATAAATTACCCAGTCAAAAGTATTCTTTTATAGCAGCTTGCATGGACTAAGATAGAGGCCAACTACTGTTCCTTGTTGAGAACCAAAGGTCCCCAAATTATTTATTATTCTTGTACCAGTATAACAATAACTCATATTTATTGTGCATTTACCATGTGCCACATACTGAAAAAGCCCTTGTTTACATATTAACCAACTCTAAGAATATGATTATCACCAGCATCTTACAGAGGAGGAAGAGGAACACAAACAGGTTAAGTGATCTGCCTATATTCACTAGCAAATAAGTGGCACAGCCAGGATTTAAACATAGGCAGTCTGGTTCCAGGTTCCAGGCCCCAACTATTAATGAATATACTGAGATGCCTCCAAAAAGTCTACTGAGAAGCGGTGGTATGGCTAGACTCTAAGAACACTACAGAGATTTCCCTCTCCTAGCAACATAGCCCTCAGAATTGTATACCACCCAGTGCGTTTTATTTAGAATGACAATAAATACTTTGTTTAAAAAATGAGAAGAGATATAGGTAATGGTTATAATGCTATAGTTAGAAATTCTTTGATTAACAGTGCAAGAGGAGAAGCATTTGAAAGTCATAGATTAGTTTTCTGTGAATATTGTTCACATAAGTTTCAAAACAGAAAAAGCATTATTATATGTGGAACTTGATAAAGAAACTCAGTCTTCCCAAAATGAATCTATTTATTCTGCATTTTTTGAAAATCTTTTACATTCCTAATGTAAGTTTTCTCATTCCCAAAAATTTCTTAAAAATTGAAACAGCAGAATAAAATAGCATAAAAGAGAAAAGAAACTAAAGTTTTGGTAAAAGCATAGAAAATATTCTTAATCAGCAGAACAAAAATCTCACCTTAGAAACACAAACAATTTATCATATTAGGGGAAATGGTTCACAAATTCGAAGTTGCAATATGAAATGATTCATTCTGTTTGTCTTTAAAACATGTGTGTTTCATGGTGATACTATAAATAATAGATTGAAAGAAAATGGCTCATTTAGTATTACATTGGACAACTAAAATCCACATAAATTAAACTATTTTAAAATAAATGTAACACATCTTTCATAGGAATTTGACTTCAGAAATTACATTGTTCTTAAGTCTATCAATTAACAGCAAAGAGAATCCTTGGTGCTGAGGGCCTTGAAAAGTCTGACTTTTTAAGAAAACTTTCTTTTAAAAAAAAGTAACAAAATTATTTTGTACAAAAGTGCACATTTTTAGAATGAGAAATCACAATAAATTATAGATTTTTAAGAAGCTGAAAAATATAAACATCACAACAATTTAAACAAATAATATTTTCTGTCTGCCAGACAAATCTCTATAATACATTTTTCTTATATTCTTTTGGCTACATACTCTCTGACCACTTCTATAAGTATCAATTATTAGAAAATATCATTTTCTAGAATGACAAGAAAGCTAATTTTGTCTTTTTTTCCAGCATGTCAATCTTTAAAAAGGACCCCTCACATGCCCTAAAGTTTAAGCTTTATTACTTTTATGGTAAATTCCCCTCTGCTTTGGACCAATGTTGTCAAACAGTTTTGAAAAACATATAAACAGAAATGTTTTATTGATGCATAATCTTGCTATGATTTTTATTTATTTATTTAAGACAGAGTCTCACTCTGTTGCCCAGGCTGGAGTGCAATGTCGTAATCTCAGCTCACTGCAACCTCCGCCTCCCGGGTTCAAGAGATTCTCCTGCCTCAGCCTCCCACATAGCTGTGATTACAGGAATGAGCCACCAGGCCCGACTAATTTTTGTATTTTTAGTAGAAACAGAGTTTTATCATGTTGAACAGGCTGATCTCAAACTCCTGGCCTCAAGAGATCCACCAGCCTTGGCCTCCCAAACTGCTGGGATTATAGATGTGAGCCACCATGCCTGGCCTATTATTTTGATTTATAATTGAGATACTTTATTCAACAATTCTTTTTAAAGCATATTCCTTCTTGTCTTAAGAACTCAACTCCAGATTAGTTTCTCATACTAAATTATTTCCATTTTCATTTCATGGGTAATTTTAAAAACATATTCTGCAGTAACACAGCTCTTTGCAATTTCTGCAGAAAAGGTACATACCATATACTGTGTTGTTTTCCATTAATGGCTACCAGTGAAAATACATAAGGAAATGTATCCAAATTTCATAGTTTCTCTAAGCATTGAGGTCCTCACAGGTCTTTCAGTTACATGATAAACCTAAAGAAAATTTCATCATCTGTGTGTGATTCCTACCCAGAGATAAAGTATTACATGCAGATTTGTTTAGGGCTCTTGAAAATGCTGTCATCATCAGTTTAATTTTAGATTTATGTTGTGTTTATATTATTTAATTTTACATCTATTTTATTTACATTCAGTAAATATAGCTACCAATCTTCCCTCCAAATAACTCACCCTGTCCCATTTTTAATTATATATAACAACCATATGTAAACATGTCAAAGACAAAAACTATGAAATTTAATTATCATTGAAAATGTCATCTGAAATCCTAATTTCTCAGTTTTAATGGCAGACTAAAGGAACCCATCCATCCCCAGATGCCTATCAAAGGAACACTTATTCCCTTTAATCTGTGCCCATCAGAAAAATATAAAACACATCCAAAAGAAAAACAATTAAGTACCACTTGATTAAAGCTCAGATAGTACATTATTTTTATATAATGGTTAAAGTTATTATTATTTTTTTTTTCTTTGAGACAATCTCACTCTGTCGCCCAGGTTGGAGTGCAGTGGCAAGCTCTGCCTCCTGGGTTCACTCCACTCTCCTGCCTCAGCCTCTGGAGTAGCTGGGACTACAGTCACCCGCCACCATACCTGGCTAATTTTTTTGTATTTTTAGTAGACACGGGGTTTCACCGTGTTAGTGAAGATGGCCTCAATCTCCTGACCTCGTGATCCACCCACCTCTGCCTCCTAAAGTGCTGGGATTACAGGCGTGAGTCACCACGCCCAGCCAGTTAAAGTTATTATTTATCTACCTACTTTGAAATTTGCAATAATACCTAGAACAATATTTGAAGAAAAAAGATCTGAAGTAACTGACAGCCAATTAAAGTTTCTCTCAATATGATTTTTTAAATGTTCTGATCAACAAGAACAACGAAACATAAGTTTTGGCTTAGTAATTAAAGTATTACTTGAACAAATTGAGGAAATACAGGAGTGAATCAAAATTATATTTGAAACCAAAATATTTTATATAATTGTATAAGAAATAAAATTAGGATTATTCAGTTAAACTTCAAGAAAAACATAGTAATAAGATACAAGAACGTTGTGGGGTTTTTGCACAGCATTCCAATAATGTTCCTCATTACTTTTGCATTTCTACACATTTATTGCATATTTAATACTTAACTTTTTAGTTATACTAAGCAAAGTAAATGACTGCGGTATTCATTTATTTACTGTGTGGTTAATGTAATGAATAAAATGTGCTCTATGTGCAAAAAACCAGATTCAAATATTTAATCAGTAGTTGCCAAAACTATTTAAAGTTACTTTTCTCAAAAACTATGTCAGTTGTGTGGAACTTTTATAAAAATGGAAATTTTGTGTTCATTAGTTTTCATTACTAATGTAGTTTTAAATTGCAAGACTAAAGCAACTGGCAACTACAGCCAAATTTCACAAGTCACATTTATCAGTCCACTAATATTGACATTATGGCTCTATCTCACTTGACTTGTGAAATTCTACTATTCCTGATTTCCAAGGTACCATGATAGGCTTATAAAAACTTTCCTGACACATTTGTCCTTAACATGTAAAAACTCAAATGAGTTGCACTTTACTGTCAGATCAACAGCACAATTTAGGTTTCTTGGTAAAGACTGTAGATATTTTTCCCAGAAAAGCCCTAAATACAAAATAGACCATTCATATTGTCCATAACGATATCTAGTTTTTATATTTACTATAAATCAATGTACACAGGCTTGGTCTATAAATATGACCCCAATGTTTTCTAAGTCAAACATATCCTCATAAAATTCTGAGATCCTACAGTTTTACTCTAACATTAAGCTCTCAATTTCTTATAATATGTGAATTTATATTTTTACATTACATTTTTTGGGTACATTACATTTAAATTTCCAGTAGAGTAAATACTCTTTATTTGCAACTTTGGAAAGTACTAGGAATAAATAGGTTTTAGAAAGCACACATCATAAAATAGAAAATTAGCATAATATGAACACCCTGTTACAAAATGCAGCCCAAGAACAAAGCATTTTCCAAGAAAGCACTCTAATGTTACCATTTCCTTCTTACTTATTTCTCCTGTCTCCACAGGATGTACACAGGCAACAGAGAAAAGACAATCAACATCTCTGTTCCACTAATATATCCTTACTTTCAATAGTATATGTGGTAGAGAGACCATTCTACCATTCTATCATCCACCTTGTAAGTGGATGATAACAAGAATCTGAGGAAAGTGGCCAAAGTCTCAAATTTATCCCCATATGTTCCTCAGTAATATCCCAAGCCAGAACAGCTCTGCCTTGCCTATAGTTCCCATAAGAGAACTGTTACCTTAAAATTAACCTAACCTGTAATTTTAGGGAAGAAAATCAGTAACCTAATCTATTCAGGATAAAATAAGTTAATAAAACAATTAGAACTCAATGAGTTTCAGTGACGACTAGAGATATTTAATTATTGAAATACCATGACTACATTTAATACTTCATGGTTTGTCATATTTTTGCTTATCATTTGCTCTGCATGACCAGCCTATGAGACTGGGAGGTCAAAGTTTACCACAGCTTACAAATAAGGAAACTGAGGGTCAGAGAATTTAAGCCATTTGCTTAAGTCATATGGGTAGTAAAGGAAGAGAGGTAGAAGCCAAGCCTGTTAATGATGCTTTCAGAACTATTTCTATAACTGGTGAATCTATTTCTTTAGATTTAATTTCACAAGATACTTACTAGTAAACAACTTTTCAAAAAAGCACCTATTATGTGGTTTCACTAAGCTCAAAACAATGCTTAAATCCTTTACTGTTTCCTTATCAAAACATGGCCAGAGGTGGTGGCTCACACCTATAATCCAATGCTTTTGGAAGCTGGGACAGGAAGATTTCTCGATGCCAGGAGTTTAAGACCATCCTGGGCAACATAATGAGATCCCATCTCTACAAAATCAAAAAATCAGCCTGGTGGTGCATGCCTTTAGTCCCAGCTACTTGAGAGGCTGAGGCAGGCAGATCCCTTGAGCCTAGGTGTTGCAGGCTGCAGTGAACTATGATCAGGCCACTGCACTCCAGCCTGGGTGACAGAGAGAAAGATTAAATAAAGATAAAATTTATAGTAAAAGGAAAAAAGAAAGCACCATCTGATGAATGCCCCTAAGATTTTTGAGATTTCACTTATAGTATTTCCAGTATATATATTTTTATTTTATAAGTTAAGAAAAGCTGTAAAGGAATGATTTGGTCTTCTCTGGATGTTGCCAATCTCCTATTTTACTACTAAACATGCTGGTGCTACATATGAGGGTAGAACAAGTGGTGTGTTATTATAAAATGAAAGTAGACTGTAATTCTGAACCTGAACTAGGAAACTCTGCACAGTAATACCAAATCAGTAACAATGAGAAATTTATTTAGGATTTTCCCTTATAGTTTGAAACCTGAAGATAATAACATCTATTTTTCCAAACCCTATAAATATACCCAATCAGACAAATGTTGGTAGTTACCAGCCAACCTCCACAAGTAAAGGTATTTCATCTTCTGAATAAGTCTAAATAGGAAAAAAATACGTTTTTAAAATAAAGTATACCCATCAAAGGCTGTTGGTCTATTTGTTAAGGAAACTGAAAAAAATATAAGGAGAAAGAAAATCTGTACAAATAAAAAAAGAAGAAAATCTACTCTCTTCCTCCCTCCATCCTCAACCCTTTATAATCTGATTTCTACTCAAAAGACTAAAAGAATATTCTCTGCATAAAATAAATGACATTATTCGGTAGCTTGTTTTCATTCTGTTCCATTTGACCTCTCAGCAGCATGGGATCTGCATATACTTTCTGTATTTCTTAACACTATCCCCTTAGCTTCCAGAACAATTCTCTTTCCACACTGCATTCTCTGGTGTATTCTTTCTTTCTATTCACCAGCTTAAATGTCCATGTTACCTGGAAAGGGTCAAACTGTTTATAAGAGACTCTGAGTCCCAGAATCAAGCTCAAGAATATTTACAGGAGTAAAAAAAAAAAAAATACACAGCATCCAACAAACTAAAATCACCATGTCTGGCACCTAATCAAAAATTAGTAGGCATGCAAATAAGCAGAAAAGTAAAAGCCATAAAGGGGGAAAAGTCAGTCATTGAAACCAACCTAGAAATGACACAGATGACAGAATTGAGAAAAACACATTAAAATAGTTACTATTACCATATTCTGTATGTAAGAAAACAAGAGGAAAAATTGAATATGTTTTGCATAGACATAAAAGACATACCAACAATCCAAATCAAAGTTCTATATGTGAAACCTACATTTGTCTGAAATGACAAATATGCTAGATAAGACTAAAAGTATATTATATGCTGTAAAAGAAAGTATTAACGAGCCTGAAGTCATAGCAAAGTATCCAAAGTAAAACACAAAGAGAAAAAAGACTGAAAATCAATGAAGTTATCAGTAAGCTGTGCATCAACTTCAAGTTGCCTAATAGATGTGTAATTAAAGTTCCTAAAACAAGAAGAGACTGGGGAAGATGAAAAAAATATTTCAAGAAATAAAGGCTAAAAATTTTCCAAATTTCATGAAAACTATAAACTTACAGATCTAAGAAGCTTAACAAATTCCAAACAAAAAATAAAAATAAATAAATAAACCATAGTCAAGCATATCATCATCAAATTGCTTAAGACCAATCATAAAAAGAAAATCTTTGAGCCATCTAGAAGTGCAAGTTTTTAAAAAATAATAATAAAATATCTTTTCTCATGCTCATGTTTCCTGAAACCAATCTAGAGTCCTACTGCTATAGTCCTTCCAATTGGGACCAATATTTTACCTTTAAATTAAAATCCATTTGTATATGTGTTTCAGAAATGGGATTGGGAGTATGGTGAAGCAAGAGAAGCTTCTCTGGCAAAACATTTATTTTATTTTATTTTATTTTATTTCATTTCATTTCATTTTATTTTATTTTATTTCATTTCATTTCATTTTATTTTAGAGACAGAGTCTCTGTCACTTAGACTGGAGTGCAGTGGTATAATCATAGTTCACTGCAGCCTCAACCTCCTGGGTTCAAGCAACCCTCCCACCTCAGCCTCTAGTAACTGGGACTACAAGTATGAACCAACTACGCATGGCTAATTTTTTCCTTTTCTGAGACAGGTTCTCGCTATGTTGCCCAGGCTGATCTTGACCTCCTCAATCCTCCTGCCTCAGCTTCCTAAGTTGCTCTATGGCACAACATTTAAGGAGGCACTTGCCTTACCCTGAGAAAGAGTGTCTCCTTAAATTTTACTTTAGAAGCCTCTCTTGCCTCACCCTCGTCTTTGCTTTGTTCTGCAGCAATCATCAGAGTATCCCTTTTGATGAGTTTTGCTGACAAATATTAGAGTATTTGGGAGGCCGAGACGGGCAGATCACGAGGTCAGGAGATCGAGACCATCCTGGCTAACACGGTGAAACCCCGTCTCTACTAAAAATACAAAAACTAGCCGGGCGAGGTGGTGGGCGCCTGTATTCCCAGCTACTCCGGAGGCTGAGGCAGGAGAATGGCGTAAACCCGGGAGGCGGAGCTTGCAGTGAGCTGAGATCTGGCCACTGCACTCCAGTCCGGGCGACAGAGCGAGACTCCGCCTCAAAAAAAAAAAAAAAAAAAAAAGAACTAACTATTCCTGGAAATTGTCTTATATCCTAGAATCTGTTTTCTAAAAAAATTAAATTCCTCTCATTTAAAAACAAACATAAATTCAGCACTTGTTAAATGTCAGACACTTTTGAGTTTCCAGAGAATACAACAAAATACAAGAGCCTTACCTCAAAATACTCATGTCTAGGAACCAAGACTACAAAGTGAACGCTTATTTAAAATGATAAGTTTTGAAGGGAGGTATGGACTAGATGCTGTGGGGGCATTAGGAAGAGAGGGCCTAAAACTTGCCCTGAGAAGAGGGTTACATGTAAAGGCTTTCCACGGAGAACTTTCCCTCTACGGTAGCAGATGCAAATTCATGACTGCTGAGCAAATATAAGAAAAAAATGATAGTGCATGTATAATGATAAATGGTAATTAATACCACATGTCAGTGACCAGGGAGGAGAGGGAGAGATGAGAGCTACCGTAAACTAGAGTATGGCCCAAAGAGCACCATCACTCAATTCAGCTAATCATTGCTATGTGGAAAAGAAGGTTCACTATGGTCAGATATTCCAATTTTCCAGAGGTTGAATATCTGAATTTTTGTGTGAAAATTATCAACTGTTAAATACTTGCCATTAATCCACACTTTTGAAAAACACCATGCAGGCCAAACAAAATATAACTGTAGGCCAGATTCAGAACACCAACTGGCTATTTAAAATATCTACTCTATAGTTCTCTGACCTCTGGAGAAATTTAGGAATTCAGGATCCAAGTATTAAGATGAATACACTTCTCAAAACCACTGAGCTAGCATTTCTTTGTTTGATAGTATTTCTTCTCACCCCTTGACTTTCACAAGTTTAAGACCCTTGATGCGCATGCAGAAGATATCTCTCATCTCCCCTTACATGGTTTTTCTTCTTATTATCATGTGGTTCTTAAGGAACATTAAGCTGGAAGTCCTTTCAATCTTAAATTTAGAAGAGCAAAGAGTTTCTAAACACTCTGTTAGAAACATCCCATCAGAACTGTGTACCTAGATAATGTCAAAGTCCAAATACTCTTTTCTTGAAAACAGTCCAGGGAGTCCAAATACTCAAAGTATCCCAGTTTTACCATCTACATTTTATTAATCTCTTTATTAAAAAGCCAAATCTATAAAATAAATGAAACTTTGAAAGGATTATCATTATGCAAACACAAGGAGAAAGAAAAAAGTAGCCAAAAATCTCAGTTATTCAAGAACTGATGAAATGCCTTTGTTCTTCCTATTACTTATCTGTTATCCACAAGAAATAAAACAGGTGTGGTATTTATGAAATAAACACCAAGCTATCCTAAAAATAGAGATATCATTTAGTACATTACAACTTGGGATATTGCATTGTAATGGAAATTAAAAATTTGTTATTAAATACTGTACTTCATTATTAATTTTCTCTATTACCCAGAATTCACCTATGCATGACTTTATCACAATCCAATAAAAATGAAAATATTGACCTTAAAGTTTACTAAGGATAAATTAAATGATAAAAATTAGACATGTTCAAAATCAAGTTATTAATAAAATAATGTATCACAAATAGTTTAAACACAGCAATGCGCAAATGGCCTAAAGATGACCAGCATGTGCATTTTTTGCTTAGTCTTGTATTTGAGAATTCAAGATCGTTTCAGAAATAAATAATATAACCAACTTTGCTGTCATTATAATAAAAGAAAATGTTAAATACTCTTGCTATTCCTTGGATTTTTCTCTCTCTGTTTTTGTATTTGTTGTGGTTGTTGTAGTTTGTTTGTTTGAGATGGAGTTTCGCTCTTGTTCCCGGCTGGAGTGCAATGGTGCGATCTTGGCTCACCGCAACTTCCGCCTTCCAGGTTCAAGCGATTCTCTTGCCTCAGCCTTCTGAGTAGCTGGGATTACAGGCATGCACCACCACGCCTGGCTAATTTTGTATTTTTTCAGTAGAGACGGGGTTTCTCCATGTTGGTCAGGCTGGTCTCAAACTCCTGACCTCAGGTGATCCACCCGCCTCAGCCTCTCAGTGGACTTTTCTCTTTAGAACCAGAATGTGTGAAGACTCAAAGTAAGAAGAAAGAATTTTCTGAGTCATTAAATCATATAACCCTGATGATATCTCTTGATAAAGCAAAATTTAACCTTGTGTTTTAGAAAAAAACATGATAAAATCTAAATGTTACCAGAATATCTTCTACTTTCATGCTTACAGTCATAATGTGAGGTGGAGAGGAAGTCAGAATTCTAAATCTCTGACGACACCTCTATCTTCCCTAGTAGACTACAAGCTGCTTTAGGGCAGGACTCATGTCTGTTTTATGTATCGTTGCATACCCAGGACCTAGTACATGGTTAGGTATACAACAAGCATTTTAATAAATACTCAAAATAAATAGGTACATTATTTGCTAATAACTATGCCATACACTTTGCTAAATATTTTATTCAGTATGGTCACAAAATGGTATTTCTGATTAATTAAATAATATTGCTAATAGAGCTATTCTCCTTCAATTAGAGATAGCCTTTAAAAAAGAAAAAGACTGAATTTGGACTGACTTGAGTTTAATTATTAGATCTGCCATTTACTGTTACTTAACCTCTCTGAGCTTCAGTTTCCTCATCTATAAAACTGCCTGAGTAACACTGCCTATCTCATTAAAGATGGCAAGAGGACTCACAGAAAGCACATGTGAAGAATGTGGCAGAGCACATGGTCAAAAATGGTAGTTACTATCATTTTGAATAGACAACAATTTTTTATGTAACTAAACTATAAAATGAATACCAGGCCAGGCACGGTGGTTCACACCTGTAATTCCAGCACTTTGGGAGGCCAGGATATCAAGACCATCTTGGCTAACATGGTGAAACCCCATCTCTACTAAAAATACAAAAAAATTAGCTGGGTGTGGTGGTGGGTGCCTGTAGTCCCAGATACTCAGGAGACTGAGGCAGGAGAATGGCGTGAACCCAGGAAGCAGAGCTTGCAGTGAGTCAAGATCGCACCACTGCACTCCAGCCTGGGCAACAGAGTAAGACCCTGACTCAAAAAAACAAAACAGAGTGTTTTTTATTCATTCAGGTCATCCTTCAAGATCTTTCTGAGTTTTTAGTTTGAATTAATAACAACAACAAAACAATAGAAATGACTGTTAGCAGAGACCTAAATCTAGAATTCCCTATAACAAAGATCCTTCTAATGCACTGAATACTATACACCAGGCACCTGCATGACAAGCACATGAAACAGACAAAAACTCCTAAAGGAGTTTGTAGTTGGCATGGGGTACACAGACAATTATCAATAAACATAATATATGTGTCTTTTCCCATTTGCGCTGCTATGACAAAATACCTGAGACTGGGTGATTTATAAAGAACAGAAATTTATTTCTCACAGTTCTGGAAGCTGGGAAGTCCAAGATTAAGGCACAGACAGGATCAGTGTCACGTGAAGTTCAATTCCTCATAGAAGGTGCCATCTAGGTGTTCTTACATGGTGGAAGGGATGAGAGGGCAAACTGTCTCTGAAGCCTCTTTTGTAAGGGTATTCCATTCATGTGGGTGTAAGGGTATTCCACTCACGAACTTAATCACTTCCCCAAAGCCCCCACCTCTTAATACCATCACAAGGAGGATTAACTTCCAACATGAAGCTTGGAGGGAACATATTCAAACCATATCAATAAGGTATGCCCACAAATGATAAGTGCTATTAAAAGAGAGAAGACAGACTAAGGGAAGATAGGAAGTACATGGTGGTTGAGATTATAATTTCAAATTGGGTAGTCAAAGTAGGTCTCACTAGGAAAAGGATATTTAGGGGAAGATTTAAAGGTGGCAAAGAACGTGACTATATTATTCTAAAAACATATGCATAATCAATCATTTTAAAATGTGTGAATTATTAATTTTCTAAATATTCTAACTAATTATCTAATTATTAATCCTCATTTTTGGTTGGTAGGCTATTTATTGCTCCATCAATTTCAGAACTTGTTATTGGTCTATTCAGGGATTCAACTTCTTCCTGGTTCAGTTTTGGGAGGGTGTACGTGTCCAGGAATTTATCCATTTCATCTAGATTTCCTAGTTTATTTGCATTGAGGTGTTTATAATATTATCTGATGGTTGTTTGTATTTCTGTGGGGTCAGTGGTGATATCCCCTTTAACATTTTTTATTGTGTCTACTTGATTCTTCTTTCTTTTTTTCTTTATTGGTCTAGCTGGAAGTCTATCTATTTTATTAATTTTTTTCCAAAAAAAAAAATGGCTCCTAGATTCATTGACTTTTTGAAGGGCTTTTCATGCCTCTATCTCCTTCAGTTCTGCTCTTATCTCAGTTATTTCTTGTCTTCTGCTAGCTTTGGGGTTTGTTTGCTCTTGGCTCTCTAGTTCTTTTAGTCGTGATGTTAGGGTATCAATTTGAGATCTTTCTGGCTTTTTGATGTGGGCATTTAGTGCTATAAATGTCCCTCTTAACACTGCTTTAGCCACATCCAGAGATTCTGGTACATTGTCTCTTTGTTCTCATTGGTTTCAAAGAACTTCTTGATTTCTGCCTTAATTTCATTATTTACCCAGGAATCATTCAGGAGCAGGTTGTTCAATTTCCATGTAGTTGTGTGGTTTTCAGTGAGTTTCTTAATCTTGAGTTCTAATGATTGCACTATGGTCTGAGAGACTGTTATGAATTCAGCTCTTTTGCATTTGCTGAGGAGTGTTTTACTTCCAATTATGTGATCAATTTTAGAGTACGTGCCACATGGAGCTGAGAAGAATGTACATTCTCTTGTTTTCAGGTGGAGAGTTCTGTAGATATCTATTAGGTCCACTTGATCCAGAGCTGAGTTCAAGTCCTGAATATACTTGTTAATTTTCTATCTCAATGATCTGTCTAATATTGACAGTGAGGTGTTGAGTGTCCCATTATTATTGTGTGGGAGACTAAGTCTCTTTGTAGGTCTCTAAGAACTTGTTTTATAAATCTGAGTGCTCCTGTATTGCATGAATATATATTTAGGATACTTAGCTCTTCACGTTGAATTGATCCCTTTACCATTATATAATGCCCTTCCTTGTCTTTTTTGATCCTTGTTGGTTTAAAGTATATTTTATCAGAACCTAGAATTGCAACCCCTGATTTTTTCTTCTTTCCATTTTCTTGGTAAATTTTCCTCCATCCCTTTATTTTAAGCCTATGTGTGTCTTTGCACATGAGATGGGTCTCTTGAATACAGCACACCAGTGGGTCTTGATTCTTTATCCCAGCTTGCTACCAAAAAAAGCCCAGGAGTAGACAGATTTACGGCTGAATTCTATCACAGGTACAAAGAGGAACTGGCACCATTTCCTCTGAAATTCTTCCGAGCAACTGAAAAGGAGGAACTTCTCCCTAACTCATTTTATGAGGCCAGGATCATCCTGATACCAAAACCTGGCAGAGATACAACAATAACAAAAA
>NW_012115488.1:16132488-16138478 GCF_000951035.1 Colobus angolensis palliatus | reverse complement strand
AAAAAAAAAAAACCATTAAAAAGTGGGCAAAGGACATGAACAGACAATTCTCAAAAGAAGACATTTATGTGGCCAACAAACATTAAAAAAAGCTCAACATCACTGATCACTAGAGAAATGCAAATAAAAACTACAATGAGATACCATCTCATATCGGTCAGAATGGTGATTATTAAAAAGTTGAGAAACAACAGATACTGGTGAGGCTGTGGAGAAATAGGAACATTTTTACACTGTTGGTGAGAATGTAAATTAGTTCAACCATTGTGGAAGACAGTGTGATGATTCCTCAAAGACCTAGAACTAGAAATACCATCTGACCCAGCAATCCCATTACTGGGTATATACCCAAAGAAATATAAATTATTCTATTATAAAGATACATGCACATGTATGTTCACTGCAGCACTATTCACAATAGCAAAGACATGGAATCAACCCAAATGCCTATCAATGATAAAATGGATAAAGAAAATGTGAGTACATATACACCACGGAATACTATGCAGCCATGAAAAGGAAAGAGATCATGTCTTTTGCAGGGATATAGATGGATCTAGAAACCATTATCCTCAGCAAACTAACACAGGAACAGAAAACCAAACACCATATATTCTCCCTTATAAGTGGGAGCTGAACAACAAGAACGTATGAACACAGGGAGGGGAACAACATACTCTGGGGCCTGTAGGGGTGGGGGTAATGGGGGAGGGAGAACATCAGGATAAATATGTGATGGTTAACACTGTCAACTTGATTGGATTGAAGAATACAAAGTATTGATCCTGGGTGTGTCTGTGAGATTAACATTTGAGTCAGTGGGCTGGGGAAGACAGACCCACCCTTAATCTGGTGGGCAAAATCTAATCAGGTGCCAGCGAATATAAAACAGTCAGAAAAATGTGAAAAGGAGAGACTGGCCTAGCCTTCAGCCCACATCTTTCTCCCGTGCTGGATGCTTCTTACCTTCAAATGTCAGACTCCAAGTTCTTCAGTTTTGAGACTCAGACTGGCTCTCCTTGCTCCTCAAGATTGCAGATAGCCTATTGTGGGACCTTGTGATCATGTAAGCTAATACTTAGTAAACTACCATATATATGTATATATATCCTATTAGTTCTGTCCCTCTAGGGAACCCTAATACAAATACCTCATGCACGTGGGGCTTAATACCTAGGCGATGGGTTGATAGGTACAGCAAACCACCATGGTACACGTTTACCTATGTAACAAACTTGCATGTCCTGCACATGTATCCTGGAACTTAAAATAAAATAAAAAGAAATCCTAATTTTAATCATATTTTTTTCCTTACTCTTTCTTACTTGAAAATTTCTTTTTATGTAATTGATGAGAAATGATGATGGAAAAGAAAAGTAAAATAGAACACTGTCATTTAGTGAGCACTCAATAAATGTTAAATAAATATCTTATAAGAGGCCAATTAAAGTAGCATGTCTGAATTTTAGAGATAACATTCACCAACTTAAGTATCTTTTTGAAATAATTCATCTAATAATGTCATCTCTCTAAAATCACTTAACAAAACGTGACCAATGTTTTAGTATAACATACAACTATGACTATCATCCTAAGTAGACCAGAAGACTTGTAGTTCTGGTGGAACAAGTAACCATACACTATGCATGTTTCTATAGAAAAGCGTGATAAAAAGATCTGATAAAGAAGATACTTAGGAGTAATTACATGGATTTTTCAGTAGTACTCAAATCTCTGTTTTGTGCTCCAGAAATAAGAAACTATACATCCAGACCATCTAAATAATAAAAAAGCAAGAAAAACAAAGAAACAATAAAAATCACACAAAGTTAGAAATGTTCAACAGAGAAAAATCAATCATAAAATAGAGCTATGAACTCTTTACCAGTTCTGAAAAATGTTCAAGCTGAATTGTAAAATAAATGTTCAAATATTTTAATATCCTCTCCAACAGATTTCAGTATTTCCCTGAACCAATTTTATGAACATGTAATTTATATTTCTGTGTCAAACACCTGCATGTTATAAATATATTAGCACAAAAACCTATTTTGAGGATTTTATTAAATCAGAAGTATGTACTAGTGCGCTTCCATTTAGTTGAAGAAGTTAATACAAGAGTTGCTGGCTAGTTATGGTACAAAACTGAGCCAGGAAAAACATTCATTTATTTATATACTGTAGCACCTGAAAATGTTTCATTTACACTGTGCCCAGAACCACAAAATTTATCAAATAAATTTCCAGATTCTCCCATCCAAGTAAAGGCTACATTTCCAAAGACACTGTAAAAGTTAGGTTAATTTTTAAAATAAAAAAATTAGCAGTACGTAATTGTATCTAAAAACAAAAGAAGAAGTTATACTTTGTAAATGATGAAAATAATAATAATGTATAGAAGATTTTTTTAAATAAAATTGTTATGCCCAGACCGTTTATTCCCCTGAGAAGACCACCAGAGTCCGGAGTCAAAGCCAAACAGCGAGGATCTTTATTACAGGTTCGAACCTGGAACTCTCACACACTCGTGAAACGAGCCGAGCAGAAGAGCTCCCTAACTGGGCTCAAGACAGTGTTATATAGTCTAGGGTACACAGTCACAGAGTTATTATACAAATCTGATATATGATTGGCTGATATTTGAACAAGGCGATTAGGCGGATTATGGTTGGTTCCTGCCATTTCTGGTATTTCAGTTAGCTTTTAAAATCCTGATAACATTTATCAGGGGCTTGCAGGGCAAGGGCAGGGCTTGTTTTCGCAACCCTCAAGGCAGGAAAGCAGTCTTACAGAAGCAGAACAAAGGCAGTTAATCATATTGCGACAGGTTTCACAACAGGCTTTGCAACATGAGTGTACCTTACCTAAACGCGTCTTGTGACCCCTGTCATGCCTCAGGAAGAAAAACAGGAACCTGCACAATCTCTAGATTATGCAACATGATTGTGAGAGCAGAGCAAAGGTTTAGCAATGGGGCACTCTTTACAAAAAGGCCTGGATGCTTGGATGTGAAATATTCCAATGTCCTTTCAAAATATCTTACACAAAAATTGAGGAAATAATAATCCAAAGAAAATTTTATGCAAAAAAAAAAAAAATCAAGGACTGTATATGATACAGCTAAAAGCCAGAGGACCCAAGCACAAAACAAGCTTATATTATTGTAACAAACATGTAAGAAGACCTGAAATTTTTTATTTTAAAATTACTATTTATTTATAGTACTTAGAATCAGACTGTTCGTTTAATATGAAAAAAAAAAATTATGTCATCAGATCATGGAGGATGGGAGGCAGGACTAGATTGCAACTTTGACTCAACAGACAGAGCATGTGGAGGCTCCCATGGTGATTTTTTTCTCCAGAATGACTACAGGAATAAATTAGGAAACCTGAAAGGACCGACAGAGCCTCTGAAGGAAGCAGGTTGCTCCTGCAGGACCTGGGAGAACCCCCAATACTGTGAGTGCCCAAATTTTTGAAAATGGGAAAGGGAGATCATCTGCCCCTGAACACATGCCCCCACTGGGGAAACTGAAGGTCTAGATTATGGGAGAAGATTCTGACCATATCTGGAGCTGACTCTATTTAGAGCTGAGCAAAATATAGGGGTAGAGGAAGCAGTAGGAAACGCCCTGTGAGCTCACTGGGCCTCCTAGAAAACCATTTCTGCCTGGCCTCACAGGGGTCCTTTGGCAGGGCAGCTAGAGGCACTGGGAAAAGGCCACAGAGAGAAGGAATCTCCAGCTGAACTTTTTAACAATTTGAACTGATTGAGAAGTCTCTTGGCCAGAACTCAGGGGAGGGCATGAGTCTGGTGTGCAGACTCCACAGCAAGGGGAAGAAGGAAAGCCATACTTGCTTTTGCAGCTGGGAGGTGGATAGCCTGGGGCAAGTTCTCAGCCCTGCTCCTCCACTGCCCAGAAACAGACTTGGTGCTGTTGGGGAGAAGGGCACAGTGGGAGTGAGACCCGTGCTTCAGATTGTGTGAGAGCTGGTGAGGCCTGTGACTGCCAGCTTTCCTCCACTTCCCTGACAACCTGCATGACACAGTAGAGGCAGCCATAATCCTCCTAAGAAAATAACTCCATTGGCCTGGGAACCTCCTCCCATCCCCCACAGCAGCTACACCAAGACCCGCCCAAGGACAATCTGAGCTCAGACATGCCTCGTCCTGCCCCCACTCAATCCATCAACCGCCCATGGGCTGAGGAATGCGGGCGCGTGGCACGGGACTGGCTGGCGGGCGGGTGGGGCACTGGACTGGACGGCAACCCCACTCACAGCCCCAGTGCGGGATCCACTAGATGAATGGAATCCTGAGTCGGGTGGGGACTTGGAGAACTTTTATGTCTAGCTGGAGGATTGTATATGCACCAATCAGCACTCTATCTAGCTAATCTGGCGGGGACTTGGAGAAGTATTGTTAAATGACTTTAATATTAATAATTAATTTTAAGCATCCATAATCATATATTTAAAATAATTATCCATCATTAATAATGGTATCCTATTAATTAATAGTGTCATTGATAATCATTAAAATTGATCATTGATGTTTAATAATTAATCATATTATTACTCCTAATACCGCAGGGGATGTACACCTACCTGTGATGTCGTTCCTAATATCCAGGAGTGGAGAGCATGATTTTAGTTTTAATATCACAGTAGGTGTACACTCACCCTGGGACACTGATCCTAATATCCAGGGGGCTAGAGTATGACATGACTCCCAACATAGCAATGAATGGACAGCCACCCGGGGATATTGCTCCTAATATTCACAGAAGAAGCGTATGGTATTACTCCCAATATCGCAGGCAGGGTACAGCTCTTCTGTGATATTGTTCCTAGTATCCAGAGGGTGAGAGGATGATAATAATTCCAGTATCGCAGGCTGTGTTCAACCACCCTGTGATATTGTTATTAATATCCTGGAAGGGAGAGTATGATATTACTCCCCTTAGAGCGTGGTGTACTCCCAGCCTGGGATATTGTTCCTAATATCCAGGCGGGGAGAGGGTGATATTCCTCCCTATATTGCAGAGGGTGTACACCCATCTTTGACAGTGTTCGGATAGTCTCGAGAGGGAGATGATGTTACTCACAAAATCGTAAACACACTGTGTGCCCACCGTGGATCCTAATATCCAGAGAGGGATATCACTCCCCAAGTCGCGGGGGGTGTCCACCCCGCCTGTCACATTGTTTCTTATACCCAGGGAGGAGAGGATGATATCACTACCAATATCAAAGAAGTGTACATGCCCCCTGTGATATGGTTCCTAATATCCACGTTGGGAGAGCATGATATTACTCTCAATATCACAGGGGTTGTCCACCCCACCTGTGATATTTTTCCTACTATCCAGAATAAGAAAGACAGTACTCCCAATAGTGCAGGGGGTGTCCCCCTCGCCATGTGATATTGTTCTCAAGAGCTAAAGGAAGAGAAGATAATATTATTCTTTGTACTGCAGGGGGTGTACACCCACCTGCGATATTGTTCCTAATATCCAGGGAGGGAGAGCATGATATTACCTCCAATATCGCCGTGGGTGTACACCCACTTTGTGATACTGCTCCTAATATCCAGGGGGTAGAGTATGACATTATTCCCAATAGAAGAGTGGGTGTACATGCACCCGGGGATAATGCTCCTAATATTCAGGGAAGGGGAAAATGATATTATGCCCAATATTGCAGAGAGTGAACAACACTTCTGCGATATTGTTCCTAATATCCGGAGGGGGAGAGGATGATATTACTTTCAAAATCACAGGCTGTGTACACCTACCCTGTGATATTGTTCCTAAAATCCAGGAAGGGGGTGGACGGTATGACGTTCCATAGAGCAGGAGCTGTACACCCACGCTGGGATTTTGTTCCTAATATCAAGGAGGGGAGAGGGTAATATTACTCCCAATATGGCAGGGGGTGTACATCCCCCCCTGAGATATTGTTCTTGCAATATGAGGGTGGCTATTA
>NW_012115488.1:16116367-16131793 GCF_000951035.1 Colobus angolensis palliatus | reverse complement strand
TATTGGGAATGTGATTATCCTCTTGCTCCCCTGCATATTTGGAAAAATATCAGAGTGAGTGTACCCCTCCTGCGATATGGGGATTAATATCCTCTTCTTCATTTCTGGATATTAGAAAGAATATCACATGGGGGTTTGTACTTTCTTCTATATCTGGAGTCAAGTCATCCTCTCCTGTTTTGAATGGCAAGAACAATATCTCAAGGGGGATGTACACCCCCTGCCATATTGGGAGTAATACTACCCTCTCTCCTCCTTGATATTAGGAACAAAATCCCAGCGTGGGTGTACAGCTCCTGCTCTATGGAACGTCATACCGTCCACCCCCTTCCTGGATTTTAGGAACAGTATCACAGGGTAGGTGTACACAGCCTGTGATTTTGAAAGTAATATCATCCTCTCCCCCTCCGGATATTAGGAACAATATCGCAGAAGTGTTGTTCACTCTCTGCAATATTGGGCATAATATCATTTTCCCCTTCCCTGAATATTAGGAGCATTATCCCCGGGTGCATGTACACCCACTCTTCTATTGGGAATAATGTCATACTCTACCCCCTGGATATTAGGAGCAGTATCACAAAGTGGGTGTACACCCACGGCGTTATTGGGGGTAATATCATGCTCTCCCTCCCTGGCAGTACAAAGAATAATATTATCTTCTCTTCCTTTAGCTCTTGAGAACAATATCACATGGCGAGGGGGGACACCTCCTGCACTATTGGGAGTACTATCTTTCTCTCTTATTCTGGATAGTAGGAAAAATATCACAGGCGGGATGGACAACCCCTGTGATATTGAGAGTAATATCATCCTCTCCCAACCTGGATATTAGGAACCATATCACAGGGGGCATGTACATTTCTTCGATATTGGTAGTGATATCATCCTCTCCTTCCTGGGTATAAGAAACAATGTGACAGGTGGGGTGGACACCCCCCGCAACTTGGGGAGTGATATCCCTCTCTGGATATTAGGATCCATGGTGGACACACAGCATGTTTACGATTTTGTGAGTAACATCATCTCCCACTCGAGACATTACGAACACTGTCAAAGATGGGTGTACACCCTCTGCAATATAGGGAGGAATATCACCCTCTCCCCGCCTGGATATTAGGAACAATATCAAAAGAGTGTTTATAACTGCTGCGATATTGGGAGTAATATCATCCTCTCCCAGGTGGAAATTAGGAGCAGTATCACCAGGGGCGTACATCCCCTGTGATATTGAAAGTAATATCATCCCCTTCCCTGCTGGATCATGGGAACAACATCACTGGGGGGTGTACACTTTCTGTGATATTGGGAGTAACATCATCTTCCATGCCTTGGAAAATTAAGGACAATATCACAGTGGGGGGCGTGTACATCTTCTGCAATATTGGGAATAATATTATCCTCTCTCCCCCTGCATATTAGGAAAGATATTACAGAATGGGTGTTCACCTCCTGTGATATGGGAATTAATACCATCTTTTCCCCTTTCGGATATTAATTAATTAATAGACTGTTCCTCATATATGACAGAGAGAGAATGATACTACTCCCAATATCGAAAAAAATACTAGTACACCCCTCTATGATGTTATTCCTAGTAGCCATGGGGTAGAGGATGACATTATTGAAACTATCGCAGTGGGTGTACATCCCTTTGGTCATCTTGTTCCTTATATCCTGGGTGGGAGAGGATGATATGACTCCCAATATCGCAGGGGGCGTAGACCTCCCCTGTGATATTGTCCTTAACATCCAAAGGTGGAGAGGATATTTCTTCCGATTTTGCAGAGGATGTACACCACCCCTGTGATATGGTTCCTAATATTCAGGGAGCGAGAGGATGATATTAGTCTCAATATTGCAGGAGGTGTACACTCCCTAGTGATATTGTTCCTAATATCCAGGGACAGAGAGGACGATATCACTCCCAATAGAGTAGGGGATGTACACCCCTTCTGGGACATTGTTCCTAATAACCAGCGGGGGAGAGGAAGATATTACCCCCAATATCGCAAGGGGTGTACACCCCCTTGTGATATTGTTCCCTATATCCTGGGAGGGAGACGATGATACTAGTGGCAATATTGCAGGGGGAGTACACACCCACTGTGATATTGCTCCGAATATCCAGAGGGAGAGAAAATGATATGACTCCCAATATCACAGGGGGTGTACATCCTCCTGTGATACTGTTTCTTATATTCAGGGGGAGAGGATCATATTAATCCCAATATTGCAGGGGTTGTGCACACCTCCTGTGATATTGTTCCTAATATCCCGAAGGGGAGAGCATAATATTACTCTCAATATTGCAGGGGGTGTGCACCTCTTTTGTAATATTGTTCTTAATATCCATGATGGGAGAGGATGATATGACTCCCAATATTGCAAGAAGTGTACTGCTGCCTGTGATATAGTTCCTAACATCTAGGTGGGGAAAGGATGATATTACTGCCCATATCACATGAGTTGTAAAACCCCTTTGATATTTTGCCTGCAATCATGAGGAAGGAGGATGACATTACTCCCAACATCAAAGAAGGTGTACACCCCCCTGTGACACTATGCCCAATATCCACGTTGGGAGACGATGGCATTATGCCCAATATAGCAGGGGATGTACACCCACCCTGGGATATTGTTCCTTATATCGAGAGGGGGAGAAGATGCTATTGCTCTCAATGACGCAGGGGCTGTGGCTGTAGAACCCTCCTGTGATATTGTTCTTAATATCCTAGGGAAGAGAGGATGATACTACACCCAATATCACAGAAGGTATACACCCACCCAGTGATATTGTTCTTAATATACTCCACCTCCCACCACCAGGGATATCATTCCTAATATCCAGGGGAAGAGAGGATAACACTATGCCCAATATCACAGGGGAGTGTACATATCCTCTGTGGTGTTGTTCCTAGTATCCAAAGGTAGAGACGATGATATTACTGGCCATGTCCCACGGGGTGTACACGTTTCTGTGATATTGTTTTTGACATTCAGTGGGGGAGAGGATAACATTAATCCCAATATCGCAGAAGGTGTACAGACCCCTGTGATGTAGTTCCTAAAGACCTACAGAATATCACTCTCAATATCGCAGGGGGTGTAACCACCCTGCCCCCTGTATATTCTTCCTAATATGCAGTGGGGTGGAGGCTGATAGTACTCCCAATATCCCAAAAGGTGTACAGACACCTGTGATATAGTTCCTAACATCCAGCGGGAAAGAGGCTGATTTTAAATTCGATATCGCACTGGGTGTACACCGCCCCCAAACCCGGGGTATCATTCCTAATATCCAGGTGGGAAGAAGATGACATAGTTGACAATATCAAAGGGAGTGGACACCTCTTCAGTGATATGGTTCCTGATATCCAGGGGGTGAATGGATGATATTACTCCCAATAAAGTATTAACTGTACAGCCACCCTGGGATTTTGTCCTTAATAATCACAGGGGAGAGGTAATATTACTACCAATATTGCAAGGAGTGTACACCCTTCCTGTGATATTGTTTCTGATATCCAGGAAAGGAGAAGATGGTATTAGTACCAATATTGAAGGGATGGACAGCCCCCATGGGATATTGTTCTAAAGATACAGGTTGAAAGAGGATGAGATTTCATCCAATATAACAAGGGGTGTACACCCGGCCTGTGATATGAATCATAAAACCTAGAAGAAGAGAGAATGACATTGCTTCCAAAAATACACAGTGTGTACACCCACCCTGTGATATTGTTCCTGTCCACTAAAGGAAGAGATCATGATACTACTCTCACTACTGGAGAAGGTACACACCCCCCTGTGATATTATTCCTCCTAACTTGTGGGGGAGAGCATGATATTACGTCCAATATGACAGTGACTTGACACCCAGTCTGTGATATTGCTCCTAATTTCCAGTAGGTAAAGTATGATGTTCCTGCCAAGAGAGTAGTGGGCGTACAGCCGCCCTGTGATATGTCTCCGAATATTCAGGGAAACACAGGACGACATTACCCCAAATCTCCCAAAAAGTGTACACCCATTGTGTGATATGGTTCCTAATATCTGGAGGTGCAGAGGATGCTATTCTTTCTCCTATTGCAGGCTGTGTACATACCACCTGTGAAATTGTTCCTAATATCCTGAACAAAAGAGACTGCTAATAATGGACACACATTGCAGGGGTGAGTAATTGGCTATTACAATCCCCATCGCAGGGGCATGAGGCACCCCCCGTGATATGGGGAGTAATAGCAACCCTCCTCCCCCCCTGGCTATTAGATCCACATCGCATGGCAGTTCAGGACACCAGCCCTGCCCCAACCTTGACCCAGACAGTGGGTGTCATGGGACCACCTCAGGGTGGTGGCAGCTCAGCTCTAAGGTATCTCTGCTGCCAAAGACCAACTGTTCCTGCTAGTTTGAATCTGGCTACAGGGTCTCTCTTGGTGAGACAGATGACCATGAGGCAGACACCCTGAAATCTAGCACGACAGAGCTCAATGCCCTCATGAGAGGCACCATAGCACGCAGACTTTGCAGACATACTAGCAAAGGCCACAGCAGGCCCTGAGTGAGGAACAATCTGACCAAGATCCTGGGGTCCTGCCACACAGCCCTTAAACCAGGGACTGGAAACTGTTTCCCTAAAGAGCCAGGAGTCAGTATTTTCAGCTTTACCAACTGATCTTTGCCTCAAGGATGCAACTCTGCCAAGGCTGCGTGACAGCAGCCTGCAGAAGGTGGCCTGTGAAGAGATGGGCATGACTGCACCCCATAAAACTTTACTTATGGACATGGAAACTTCTCAGTGTCATGAAGTGTTATTTTTTTATTTGTTCAACCATTTGGAAATGTAAAATCCATTCTTGATTCACAGGCCACAAGAGCAGGCAGGGACAGGCTGCCCCTTGCCGACCTCTGGAATGAGCTTAGAGAAGGAAATGACAGGCTGGCCCAGCACAGCCTCCTCACAGCAGATTCGCTGCAGGAGGGGTCCTTCTTAGCAACCACTTCTCATCCTTCATCTTGGCTTCAAGTCCAGTTCAGGTGGAGAAAGAGAGAACAGAACTGGCCTCAGCAACAAGAAGGAAGGAGATGCAGTGTCAAGCAGCCGTGTGGATCAATCACACTCAACATTCACACCAAGCAGAGCACAGGCAGGACCAGCCGGGGGGACCGAAGTGGAGGCTGTCTGAGGGGAGGGACCTCTGGGTGGGCAAGATTCTCTACCTAAAACTCATATAGAAGTTCTACACAGCAGTAGTTACAGAAAACACACACTAAGAAAAAGGCCAAAATAAAAATAGGACACCAAGCCAGTAGGTAAGAAAGCCCAGGGGGCCCACCAGAGGAGCTGGGGGTGGGTTCCTGCCTGCAGGGGGCCTGGGACACCCCATTCCCATAGATGAGGACCCAAGCTTTGGGAAGGAAGCTGTCAGAGTCACCCAGTGAGCTGATCAGAGCTGGAGCCACAGAGCAGGTGAGGAGCTCTGGCCACGTCCCCATGAGGGCTGAGAAGCTGGGATGGGGACACAGCCCCAGGGGCAGATGCAAACAGTGGACTGCGGGCCCTCCTCCTGCCCAGAGGATGCTCAGCTCCCAAGGGACCACCAAGGCCTGGAACCCGGGGACACACCACCTGACCATCATAACCAGGCCTGCTGGACCAGGCAGTGTCCAGTACAGGCAGGCAGGCAGTCTAGGCTTGGGGCCAGGACAGGGGTGGATGGTCCTGCTAGGCAGGCCTCCTTCTCCCTAACAGCTGGGCTGGTTGCACTGTAGTTTTGGTTCTGCCAACATATTGCTGCCCACTTTGGCCACACCAGTCCCTGGCTCCTTGGCTAGGCCCAGTGCTGTCCAACCCACCTACACAGGCCCCACACACCCAGTGCCCATCAGGCTCCTGTCAGCCAGGAGGACCCATGCTCATCCCCTGAAGTATCCGTGGGAGCCTGCATCCCACAGGGACCCACAGCTCAGAGCCAACCTCCATAGGGACCTCTTGGTTGTGGTGGCAGGGGCGGGAGGGAGTTGACCTCCAGCCCTCCCATCCTGGCCACTGTGTTTTGTGGGGATCATTCAGTCCTGGGATTTTCCTGGGGACCCCAGAAGGAAGAGAACAGGGTGGTCATGGCAGCCTCAGCCCCAGGCTCTGGGCCCAAGTGCAACAGTCCTTTGGTTCTGGTTTGAACTGGGCGGTAACAACAGGTCATGTCATTCACACAAGGATTGGCTTCAACACAGATCAGCCTCCAGGCCAGTTACACCTGGTAGCTTAGCCAGTGCAGGCTGGGGAGTGGAAAAGCTAACCCCTGATCTCCCCACCTTCCCTGCCCACCAGATGCCAGTAGCGGCCAGGGATCCCTGACTTCAGGCAGAGGCAGGCAGCACAGTTGCTGCCTCCTTTGATCCCATCCCAGGGCCCACAGGGCCTGGAGAAACCTGGCAGGGGCTGAGTTGGGAGAATTAGGCAGGGGGATGCCAAGCGAACAATGTGAGGGACTGGGTATGAGGGGCACTAAGGGCACAGGATCTGCTTCCCCTGGGGAGGTGGGAATGGGTGATGTAGTAGCCAAGCCCCTGCAGACCCCACCCTGCTGCCAGGCACAGGTGGTGCCCATACCCACCCCAACAGCTGTAGGAAGGTTCTTCATCAACAAAAGGGGAGGATGCACCCACACCCACATAGGCATTGGTGCCCACAAACATCAGAGAAGAAAATTCCTGCTGTGCCCAAGGTGTGGGGAAAGGCGCAATGTCCCCTTCCTCCCCCTGGTGGGTCCAAAATTATCTGCTCCTGCCAGCACCCGCACTTCCAACTCCACAAGCTGCTGACCTCCACCACAGTGCCATGCCGCGTGCTGAGAACAGCTCAGCGGTACATCCCAAAGGGTGCTATCCTGGAGTGGCTGTGCTGGGCAAGGGACACGTTTCCTAGTCACAGAGGTTTTCTTTCTTTACCACTCACTGGTCCTGTTACCTCGGTTTCCCCCACTGTGACACAGTGTAAACATCCCATCTTGAAGGCTAGGAACCCAGAAAGGTCACCACAGCTGGTGAAATGGGGGGTGAATCTCCCTTCCTTGGACCTCTTGCTCCAGGACTGATGTCCATTGGGACATGACCAGGCCAGCATCCTGGGGAGGGCTGCATTCCCTGCCTGGGGAACCTTGCTCCCAGTTAGGGATCACTGGAGTTGAGGCCCCTAATGGATTGGGGGAGGCACAGGGTTAGAATGGAGGTAGCGCCATTATACGGGCCTGTGTAGACCCCAGAAAACAAGCATTGAGTTCAGACTCTTGTCTGAAGCTGGCCACCTGAAAGTATTTGGGCTTTGGGGTGTGATGAGGGCCTGGGGTCAGGGAACAAAGTGTTCTGGTTTGGACATGCAGGAGGTTCTCTGCAGCTTTCCGAGGTACAGGAAAGTATATGCTTTTAAAAGCCCTAGGAGGAGGGGGTACCCAGGAGGGGCTCTGAAGCCAAGAGCAAGGTCCAACCTTTCCACCTCCCCAGCTGAAGACATGCTGGAGGACAATTCTCCAGAGTTTCATAACAAAGAAGAGAAAAAAGAAATCAAAAAGACCTGGAGGATAGGCAAGCTAATGAGGGCTAACTGGGATTACCCTGCCTAATCCTCAAAACAAACCTTCCCTATCTGTCTTCTGGGCTAGGTGAGGAAACAGGTCACAGTAGGACATTCAGACCCTGGGCAGGCAGCTGGCAGCCTGGAGCCCAGGAGGTCCAAACAGACTGCCCCAACCCCAGCCCTCAGCCAGGAGTGGCTCCGCCCATAGCTCACTCACTGGTAAATCAGGTCGACTGGGCTGCCTGCCCTTCCCCAATCCCCCCTGCTCACCAGGCAACAGCCTCCCTGTTCGTGGCTACCAGACTGCGGATGGCAGTGCACGCCCCCTTCATTCTGGCTTCTCAGCTACCCACCAGGCAATCCCTCTCTGCCAGGCCACCTGGAGCCTGGCAGTGTGCATGCAGGGTGGACAGCACCTGGAATACATGGGCTGGCTTGGCTGGGGGCTGCAGTTCCTGTGCAGGGTAGAGTTAGTGCCCCATCCCATTCCCTGGCCCCATGGCCCCTCTGAGAAGACCCTCCACAAACTGCCAGGCCTTGACCACCAGTAGCCCCACATAAAGGAGGCATCGACGTGCTCACCTCTGATTGGCAGTGGGCATGCAACCCTGGGGCCAACCCCTTAGAATCCCAGGTATGAGAGAGCTAGGTGAGGGCAAGGGTGGCATCAGAGAGAAGGGGGCCTGCCCCTCCACACCTGTGGGTATTTCTCGAAAGGTGGAGATGAGAGACTGAGAAAAGAAATAAGACACAGAGACAAAGTCTAGAGGAAGAAAAGTGTACCCAGGGGAACTGTGCTCAGCATACAGAGGACCCACACCGGCACTGGTCTCTGGAGTTCCCTCAGTATTTATTGATCACTATCTCTACTATCTCAGCAAGGGAGATGTTGCAGGACTACAGGGTAGTGGTGGGGAGAGGATCAGCAGGAAAACATGTGAGCAAAGGACTCTGTGTCATAAATAAGTTTAAGGAAAGGTGCTGTGCCTCGATGTGCACGTCAGCCAGATTTATGTTTGACTTTACACAAACATCTCCATGCAGTAAAGAGCAGTATTGCCGCCAGCATGTCTCACCTCCAGCCATAAGGCGGTTTTCTCCTATCTCAGTAAATAGAATGTATGGTCAGGTTTTACACCAAGACATTCCATTCCCAGGGATGAGCAGGAGACAGATGCCTTCCTCTTATATCAACGGAAAAAAGGCCTTCCTCTCACTAATCCTCCTCAGCACAGACCCTTTACGGGTGTCAGGCTGGGGGATGGTCAGGTCTTTCCCTTCCCACGAGGCCATATCTCAGGCTGCTTCAGTGGGGAGAAATCTTGGACACTACCCAGGCTTTCTTGGGCATAGGTCCCTGAGGTTTTCCGCAGTGCACTGTGCCCTTGGGTACTCGAGACTGGAGAATGGTGATGACTTTTACCAAGCATACTGCCTGCAAACACATTTTTACTAAGGCACAGCCTGCACAGCCCTAAATCCATTCAACCTTGAGTCAATACAGCACATGCTTCTGTGAGCACAGGGTTGGGGCTAGGGTTACAGATTAACAGCATCTCAAGGCAGAAGAATTTTTCTTAATACAGATCAAAATGGACTTTCTTATGTCTTCATGTTTCTGCATAGACACAGTAACAGTCTGATCTCTTTCTTTCCCCCACACAGAGTGTCACCACTGTATGTCAGCCACTGGGGGACAGGCTTCAGCTTACACCCACCTTCCAAATTCCACCCTCTCACCTTGGCAGAAGCTGGCCAGGAATTGGGGCCAATGGATGTGTGGGTCTGCACACGACACCATGTTCAGGTCCCCATGATGGCCTCACGCATGGGTGGTGGCCCTGCAGTTCCAGGTGCCACACACACATCAGCCCCTGCTCGGGCCCTGATCTTTGAGGAGGGGGAGCAGCAGAACACGGGCACTGACCCCACAGTGCCACTCACACCCACAGACGATTCTCCACACAGGCATCAGGTCTCGGCCCTGGCCACCTCCCCCTGCAGGGCCTCAGCTCTTTCCTGGGACTCACATGGTTCTTCCTCACATGCAGCTCTGGTAAGATGCATTGCTGTGTACCCAGGGGCTCTGAGGTGACAATGGCCACGGTCATGCAGAATGCAAGGACACAGGCTGGGTGCCCATTGTGGGGACCCTGACTGCAGCACTCCCAGACTATCGGGCATGCTGGCCCCCAGGCTTATCTATGGCGCCAGCGGTAGGAGTGCACTGCTCTGGACTCTGCAGGATGACAACTGTCACCACATCTTTATGTTCTCCTGCTAGTGTCACTCTGTGCTTCTCATCTCCTTGTTGTAGGATTCAGGGCAGACTCTCTGAACACCTTGTGGGAAACAGAAGAGTCCAGCAGAGAAGAGGAGAAAAGCCCAGCTGCAAAGATGAAAAAATGGCAGGTGTGACATGGGCCCCCATTCAGATTGTATTTAAATGAGGTCTTCCAGAACACCTGCTTTCATTGGATAATACTTCAAATTGTATATATATTTTTTCTTTTCTTTGTTTTTTTTGAGACAGAGTCTCGCTCTGTAGCCCACGCTGGAGTGCAGTGGCATGATCTCGGCTCACTGCAACCTCCGCCTCCCGGGTCCCGGTTCAAGCAGTTCTCCTGCCTCAGCCTCCCAAATAGCTGAGATTAGAGGCATGCACTACCATGCCCAGCTAATACTTTTTTTCTTTTTTTTTTTTTTTTCTTGAGACAGAGTCTTGCTCTCTCACCCATGCTAGAGTGCAGTGGCACGATCTCGACTCACTGCAATTTCCACCTCCTGGGTTAAAGCTATTCTCCTGCCTCAGCCTCCCAAGTAGTTGGGACTATAGGCGCCTGCCACCACGCCTGGCTAATTTTTTTGTATTTTTAGTAGAGACGGGGTTTCACCGTGTTAGCCAGGATGGTCTCGATCTCCTGACCTCATGTGACAGAGCGAGTTCACCTGGGCGACAGAGTGAGACTCCGTCTAAAAAAGAAAGAAAGAGAGAAAGAAAGAAAGAGAGAAAGAGAGAAAGAAAGAAAAGAAAAGAAAAGAAAGAAAGAAAGAATATAAGCCAAATTCACTCAAAAGAAATAAAAACAAGATGACAAGTCAATGGCACTGAAAACAGAAAATCAACAGAAGAACTCAATAGAACAATAGTTGTTTCTTCATAAAGATCAACAAAATTGGTAGCTATCAAGCCAGGCTAACAAACAAAAAAGAAATCACACAAATTACTGTAAGGTGAGTACAAAAGTAACGGCAGTTTTTGCATTCTTGGAATTTGCTGTTTGATACTGGAATACCCTCTTAAATAAATGTGGTTATGTTATTCATCATTTTAATGGGCACTTCTTGCTTTTTTTTTTGCTAATGACTTGTTACTTATTTATTTTAGACTATGGAAATGATGTCAGACAAAAAGCAAATTCAAGCAACTTTTTTATTCGAGTTCAAAATGGGTCCTAAAGCAGGGGAGACAACTCACAACATCAATGCATTTGGCCCAGGAACTGCTAATTAATGCACAGCACAGTGGTTCAAGAAGTTTTGCAAAGGAAGCAAGAGCCCTGAAGATGAGGAGCGTAGTGGGCAGCCACCAGAAGTTGATAACGACCAATTGAGAGCAACCACTGAATTTGATCCTCTTACAGCTACACGAGAAGTTGGCGAAGAACTGAATGTTGACCATTTTATGATCATCCGGTATTTGAAGCCAATTGGAAAGTCGAAAAAGCTTGATAAGTGGGTGCCTCATGAGCTGACCAAATATTTTAAAAATCATGCTTTTGAAGTGTCATCTTCTCTTATTCTATGAAACAACAATGAACCATTTCTTGATCAGATTGTGACATGCCATGAAAAGTGGATTTCATACAAGAGCCAGCTCAGTGGTTGGACTGAGAAGCTCCAAACCACTTCCCAAAGTCAAACTTGCACCAAAAAAAGTCATGGTCACTATTTGGTGGTCAGCTGCCGGTCTTCTGATCCACTACAGTTTTTGAATCCTGGTGAAATCATTACATCTGAGAAGTATGCCAAGCTAATCAATGAGATGCACGGAAAACTGCAGCACCTGGAGCCGGCACTGGTCAACAGAAAGGACCCAGTTCTCCACAACGCCTGACCACATGTCATACAACCAGGGCTTCAAAAGTTGAATAAACTGGGCTGTGAAGTTTTGCCTCATCTGCCATATTCATCTGACCTCTCACCAACCAACTACCACTTCTTTAAGTATCTTGACAACTTTTTGCAGGGAAAACACTTACACAACCAGCAGGATGCAGAAAATGCTTTCCAAGAGTTCATCGAACCCTGAAAGCATGGAATAAACAAGTTTATTTCTCATTGGCAAAAATGAGTTCATTGTAATGGTTTCTTTTCTTTTTTTTTTTTTAGATAGAGTCTCACTCTGTCGCCCAGGCCAGAGTGCAAAGGTGCAATCTCGGCTCACTGCAACCCCTGCCTCCCGGTTTCAAGGGATTCTCCTGCCTCAGCCTCTTGAGTAGCTGGGATTACAGGCACATGCCACCATGCCCGGCTAATTTTTGTAATTTTAGTAGAGATGGGATTTCGCCATGTTTGTCAGGCTGGTCTCAAACTCCTGACTTCCTGATCCGCCTTCCTCAGCCTCCCAAAGTGCTGGGATTACAGGCATGAGCCACTGCACCCAGCCCATTGTAATGGGTTCTATTTTGATTAATAAAGATGTGTTGCAGCCTAGTTATAAAAATTTTAAATTCATGGTCCAAAACCACAATTACTTTTGCACCAACCTAATCATATAAGAATTAAAAGAGGCCTTTATATTAGAGAGCCCATGGATGATGAAATAATACAGAATATTACAATCTCCATAACCCACAAACTTGGTAACTTAGACCAACTGGATGAATTAAAAGACACGATCGATTAATACTAAAACACAGGAGAAACAGATAATCTAAATATATTTATATCTATTAATAAAATGGAATCAATACCTAACAACCTTACAGAAAATTTATATATTCCAAAAATCTGACATTCTGTCATGTTATTCTAACTGGTGGGATTCGGGGATTTCCATTTTGATAAGAACATAGGTGAGTCGCACACACTTAATTTTAGTGCTCATTGTTCAGGAAACCTATGTCCACTATAGGATACTGCAGAGCGATGCATTATGGAGAATTTAGGCAAGATAATATGATTTTCAGAGTTAAAGGAAGACAATCTGTTTTATGTAGTAATTCCTAATAATATCATAAGGGATATCATATTTAAACTTTGGGGTATCCCCAGGTATAATTCTTATTGGAGACACATGTGAATTTCAGACATGGAGGCTTCCCAACTTTGGTGGCTTTCAACAAATGTGGAAGTTAATTCACAACCTATTTTGTGGAGGCATAAAATTCAATGAGCATTCATTTAAATATTATTTTTGTAAACTTTGCATTTCCAATTAGGTGAAATTTTAAACCTGTTTCAGTTCTTATCCACTGTTTCCCTCCCCCCCCCACCAAGACGGAGTCTTGCCCTGTCACCCAGGCTGGAGTGCAGTGGCATGGTCTCCACTCACTGCAACCTCCACCTCCCAGGTTCGAGCAATTCTCCTGCCTCAGCCTCCCAAGTAGCTGGGATTACAGGTGCCCGCCACCACACCTGACTAATTTTTGTATTTTTAGTAGAGATGTGGTTTCCCCATGTTGGTCAGGCTGGTCTTGAACCCCTGACCTTGTGATCTGCCCACCTCGGCCTCCCAACGTGCTCGGATTACAGGCCTGCGCCACCGTGCCCGGCCTCTCCACTCTTTTTAGGTGGAGGGGAGTAAGGGTTGAAGTTTATGTTTGGCTGAATTAACCTCCTTACTGTGGCACAAGGGAGCCACAGGTGTTTTCACCAATTATGAAGCGGGTTCACTGTGCAATGGCTACCAACTTTTCTGAGTACAATGAGACCAAACACATTCACACATAAATTCCATGAAGTGAATGTATTACTTACAAATAGCAAACAAAAGACAACAGAAGTCTAGGATTCAATATGAACCGCTACCACAAGATCAGGAAGGCTACCCAGAGCAGATGGATGGAGTTTTGACTGTAAATGCTTCACTTGCACTACAACTGAGGGACCCCAGAAAGCAGCCCACCTTGGGTTTTCTCCCGGGATGTAGTTTGCTAGACACAAGCGTTAAAGGCCATTCTGTTTCGAGCAGAGACTATAACAGAACCTGGGCTGTTCTGACCAATGTCACCTGATTATCAGGATATTGCATTCCCAGCATATCATACAGTTATCTTGAGAACTATCAGTAAGACAGGGAGGAAAATGGCCCTGCACCCTTAAAACTGAAGGATCAGGATATTTGTTGTGACAGAGGGACATACAGTAGCGCAGAGTGTTCTTGTGAGCCATCTACTAGTTCTCTTGACCGGAGCATGGCACCTGCTTTTCTCTTTCCTTTCACTGGAAACTGTTTCAGAATATTTTGAATATTTTGAGTTTCTACATCTATAGAGTTGCAGCACATGATCACTGGCAGTGTAGACTCTCTGCATGGTTAAAGGAAAGAGTTCAGGAGCCCATCAACCCACATTGTAGGAGACCACCTAATCCTCCAGAGTGCCACTCCATCTTCCTGGGGTTAGTTCCACATGCAGTAAGGCCATTATGTCTAAGGCCATCAAGACTTGCAGGCCGAAGATTAGACTTTTGACATGCTGATAAGCAGCAGTGATAAGAAAAGCCCACACACTGGCTAGGAATTTTTCAATGAAAGTAGCTGAGACGCTTCTTCATATGCTTCGGTAGGGGCTAATATCAAACTCTTTCTTCCCATTTTCTTTACTCATCAGTGCCTGAACCATGAGGCACCATAGATGTACACCTCATCAGGAGGGTGTATGGGACAGCAGCAAGGGGAGCAGCAGCACAAGAAACAAACAAGGCCACTACTTCTGCCTACATAATAACTATTGTCTTGGAGTGTACAATAATTAATAATGTTCACATGGCTGCCCTAAGCATACAGAGATGGTGACCAGAGTAGATGCAGGGACTACAGAGATACAGTCTGATTCTTGCTAATTAGGACTTAAGTGCTGGCTTATGCGCTATGCTTTTGTGCATTAATAAGCCAGGGCCTCAAAACTGCCTGCTAAGCACAGGCCAAATGTCATGCTGGGGTGCAATTAAATATTCATGTCTAGGAGATGACAGCATTTTAGTGTGAGAGAAGATGACAACACCTGAAGACCACAAAACACTGTGCAGACCAAATGGAAGGCCCATTGTCAGCTCACAGTTCTGACCCAGGTGACTGCTGATGTGTTACGGAACCGTCAGCCGACAGCAGGTAGGTCAAGTTGAGCAGGTGTCCTGCGTGAGGGCTGGTCCATTCCATTTGTGTTGCCAATTGTTTCAATAGCGTCTCATGCACCCCACTGGTGAGGAAGGAATTAGCACCCTACTTTTACTGGCACGTTAAACGCATAACATCTATTACTAAACAGATAAGCCAGACATCAGTTATTAATTACATATAGGAGGATGGTGTAAGCTCCCACCGGCCCAAACAGGGATTAATTTGGGAGCAGAGAGTGGTATAGCATTAAAAAAGTGAGGATGCTCCTTTTTTTTTTGAGACAGAATCTCACTCTGTCACTCTTGCTGGAGTGCAGTGGCGTGATCTCGGCTCACTGCAAGCTCCATCTTCCAGGTTCATGCCATTGTCCTGCCACAGCCTCCCTAGAAGCTGGGACTACAGGCCCCCACCACCATGTCCCGCTAATTTTTTTTGTATTTTTAGTAGAAATGGGGTTTCACCGTGTTAGCCAGGATGGTCTCGATCTCCTGACCTCATGATC
>NW_012115488.1:16107183-16113952 GCF_000951035.1 Colobus angolensis palliatus | reverse complement strand
GCGATCTCGGCTCACTGCAAGTTCCGCCTCCCGGGTTCACACCATTCTCCTGCCTCAGCCTCCTGAGTAGCTGGCATGAGCCACCGCACCCGGCATTATTTTATTTTTTGTAGAGAAAGGGTTTCACCATGTTTCCCAGGTTGTTTCACATTGTTTTAATCCAGGCTGGTTATGAATTCCTGGGTTCAAGCAATACACACACCTTGGCCTCCCAAAGTCCTGGGATTATAGGCTGAGTAACTGCACCCAGCCTCTATATCATGACTTCTTTCATGGTAAGGTGACTGGAACGAGTGTAAGCTTTACTGCGTCTCTTACATTCATAAGGTTTTTCTCCCATATGAATTCTTTCATGGAGGTGAAGGGAACTGGGGCAACTGAAGGCTTGGTCACATTGTTTACATTCATAGGGTTTCTCTCCAGTATGAGTACTTCTATGGTTACAGAGGGAACTCAAACGACTAAAGGCTTTGCCACATTGTTTACATTCATAGGGTCTCTCTCCAGTATGAATGCTTCCATGGTAATGAAGGGAAGTGGAACAGCTGAAGGCTTTATCACATTTGATACATTTCATGCATCTTAAGAGAACAAGAAAATCCGAATGTTTTCCCACATTCCTTACATTCGTAGGGTTCCTCTCCAGTGTGAGTTCGTTCATGTATTAGACAAGAACCGGAAACAGTGAACACTTTACCACATTGTTTACATTTATGGGGTTTTTCTCCTGTGTGAGTTCTCTGATGTCTTTCAACTGAATTGAGAAAATAAAAAGCTTTCCCACATAATCGTACTTTTATAAGCTGGATTTCCACTGTGCATTATCATGTGTCTTCTAACACCTGGAACAAAAACAAAGAATTTCCCACACTGTTCACATTTATATTGCTTCTCTCCATATGGTTTGTATCCTGAGTGAGCTAGGATGTGCCTATTAAGGAGGGAATGACGTACAAAGACTTTTCCACAAATACTGCATTCACATTGTTTTAATCCAGTAAAAATGTTTTCATTCAGATCAAGATTTGGAATTTGGCTGACAACTTATCCATACTGACTACCTTCTTTGCTTTCACACAGTCTCTGTACCATATGATTTCTGTAAAAAAATTACAAGCACATTATTGGTTGGTTTAATAACTTTCTACTTATTAATAGGTCTTGGACTTACACTGCTACCAATACCAGGGAAAATGCATTTGTTTTGTTTTGTTTTGTTTTGCCATGACTGAATTATTTGAAAGTAAATGGGTTAATACTGAAAACATAGATACCACCTGCATGGCTATGACCAAAATAGTAACATTCATATACACAATTTTGTAGTACTAATTTCAAGTAAACTGTTTTCCAAACACTGACTGCTACACCAAAGTACGTTACATTTTGGGTGAAATTTTTCTAAAAAGAAATAAATTTCAAGTGACTCTTACTTGTTTTGATTGCTTGTTTTTAAGTTCATGACATGCTAAGATTCCTTCAGAGGACTTTATTTCCTCTTCTCAGTGCAAATTATCTTACATCTTTCCCAGGTTTTTCGAAGTGATCTTCAATATTCTGGTCTTTCCATTTGTTTCCTAAAATGCAGACCCACAAAATTATCATGAATTATTACAAACTATAGAAACATTACTAGATTTAATGTTCATTGTACACAGTGCCCATGCATGATTTATTCACCAAATCATTCCCTTGCCACATTCCAAATCACAAATAGCACTGATGATAGGGAAATACTTCTGTAATTAAGTGAAATGTGTTGTCATTCTTACCTACAGAAGCCAGGTTCCTGCAGGTTTCCTGCATCACTTCTCTGTAGAGATTCTTTTGAGAACAATCTAGCAAAGCCCATTCCTCATGGGTAAAGTTCACAGCCACATCCTCAAAAGCCACAGAGCCCTGGAACATTCCACACGTGTGGATAGAAGGATGGGTGAGATTGACAGCACTGGGAAACTATACTCAATTCGTAAGCTGTTTACATGATTCTAAAATTTCCAAGCATTTACTCTATGACTTGATGGTCACAACTCTTACTCTGTTCACACATACTCCCTCCCACACAGCAGTAGTAATGCTACAATTGAACTATTCAAAAAGGCAACAGCAAAGTAGAAACACCCATCTCATTAGAGAATCCAGGGAGTAAGATGTGCTGCTAGGAGTTACCTTTTAACTTCACTTTGTACATTTCTAGTATCTGTCATAACAAAGTCCTACCTGATGTGCGTGAGTTAATATTATCAGTCCCAAGACTACTTATTCTTAAAAATGCCTGCTCGCAAAGTTCACTCTTTGTTTGTATTAGTAACTTACATTTTGAAAGGGATTCCACCAACCTAAGTAATAAGAATGACTCACTGCACCTAATGGCTTATGCAATATATTTGCCAAAACTTTCTGCTGAAGGTCTATTATTTTGTGTCACTGCAGTGGTGCTTAGGGAACCAGACACCAACACACAGTCTGAACACTAAGTGTTCAATGAGTTTCCTTGGTAGATAATATTTTACATGTGCTGTCACTTGTTAACTGGGGAAGTGAGCCCATTCCATGTGATTACACCAAGAGACAGTAGGCTTATTAAACGTAATTGAGTAGTAAATAAAACCAATAATTGATATTTAACAATACTAATACAACAATTTTTAAAATTTCTATTGCACAATGTCAAGGCAGAAAGGAGTAAGAGGAAATATGACACGTTTTTAAAAATGACATTAATGTCACCACTTCCAGATGCTATTCCTATGAAATCACATAAATTCCCAAATCAGGTTTTTTTAGGCAAGAAAAACTACTTTTCCATATGTAGTAAAAATGACAAATGTCTAATGATTTTTAGTAATCTAAGAAAAGAGTGATGGCTTGTCTAACATACTTCTAAGATTTTCAGACGAAAATATTCAGGACAGCACAGTATTAGCAGAGAGATGAGCAAGCAGACCAAGGGAAAAAAAAGTCTTAATGACCCAGCATATATATGGAAAGTTGACGAATGATAGAGTAGGCACTGTAGAATAGAAAAAGAAATCACATGCACTTTAAAATATGAGGCAAACCGGGCTGGCATCTACTTGGGAAAATGCACTGCATTCTTCTCCATTCCATGAACCATAATCAACTTATTATATATTCAAATATGAAAGATAAAACCAGAACACTTTCAGAAGTCACAGGAAGAATTTTTTTTTTATGAAAGATTAGGCAGAATTTTTTTTATGTAAGAAGAAAGTGATAAAGAAACAGACAAACTCAAACATGTTAAAATTTAGGGAATAAAAAGAAAATAGAGTGGGCCGGGTGTGGTGGCTCACGCCTGTAATCCCATCACCTTGGGAGGCTGAGGCGGGCGATCACCTGAGGTCAGGAGGCTGAGACCAGCCTGGCCAACATGGCAAAACCCCGTCTTTTTTGTTTGTTTGTTTGTTTGTTTTTTGAGACGGAGTCTTGCATTATCGCTTGGGCTGGAGAGCAGTGGCAAGATCTTGGCTCACTGCAACCTCCACCTCCCAGGTTCAAGCAATTCTCTTGCCTCAGCCTCCCGAGCAGCTGGGATTACAGGTGCCTGCCACCATGCTCAGCTAAATTTTTTGTAATTTTAGTAGAGACAGGGTTTCACCATGTTGCCCAGGCTGCTCTGGAACTCCTGACCTTGTGATCCGCCCACCTTGGCCTCTCAAAGTGCTGGGATTACAGGCATGAGCCACCATGCCAGGCCTAAAATCCCGTGTTTACCAAAAATACAAAAATTAGCTGGGTGTCGTGGTGGGTGCCTATAATCCCAGTTACTTGGGAGGCTGACAACAGGAGAATCACTTGAACCCGGGAGGCGGAGGTTGCAGTAAGCAGAGATGGCGCCACTGCACTCCAGCCAGGCTACAGAGCAAGACAGTGTCTCCAAAAAAACAAAAAACAACAACAAAAAAACCCTCAGATATCCAGATAAGAGGATACAGATGGGTCCACTGTCATAAATTCTTCACCATGCTGCAAGAGGGGAACTGACATTTTGGTGAATCTTTGTAACTCATCAATTTATCCATCACACTTCTATTTCACCAGTAGCATTTACAAAGCTAAGTCCTACAGTTCCATTTGAAATTACCCTTAAAAAGAACAGATCTTTAAAACTTACTACACTCACTCTGGGGAAGAAATAAATACGAATTTTTAGCAAATAAAATACATCAGTTTACCTTGCCTCTTTGGAAATAGTATTTTTATCTTTCAAGCTGTACTGACGAAATGTATCTTACAGTCAATGAAAAACTGAAACTCAAGCGGACAAGCCTTTTCAAGGTAACAAACTCAGGGAGAGGCAGTGCTGACTCCAACACAGACCTTTCTAAGTGTCACGGCAGGCCATTCTATCCCTCAGGACACCCATCCTGTGCAGTAAAGTACTCAATGACCACCTAGGAGGCACTGGCACTGCTCTTTGTCCTCCTATGTGCCTTAAGTGCATTTTAATATTCAGGTTCTTGCACATCCTCTCTGGGGTGGGTTTTCCTTTGGGACAGTCTTTCTCTCTTCATAAGTCTGAGACAATCTAGAGAGCAGAAATCATTTCTGCCTTTTCCTCTTAATATCAGCATCCAATTGGCAGACCATCAATGTGTCTCTGAGGAATAAAAACTCGGGCTGGAGAAACAATTTTAATGACCTAACTTTAATGACATTACATTGTATTGTCCATTAATTTTAATGTCCTAAAATTTTAATGACCCTAAGGGGTCACCATTTTAGATGAAACTATACCAGGAGATTCCTCTAAGGCCAACAGCATCCAGCTGCTCCCCTGAGAGACTCTACCCCCTACCTCAGGCTGCCCTTGGGTATGAGATGACTCCGGGGCTGATACTCACTAGACCCTCCAATAGACATGGCCACTGTGGGTATCCTGGGTCATCCCCAGACAGTTCTAAAACGCCAGGACTAGGAAAAGACAGGAGGGTGGCTGAGGACACAACACCCTGTAAAGTTTCCACGGGGGGACCTCAACCTAAAGACATTTTGGTATATGTACACTTAGGAAAGATGAAAACAAGAGAGGCACAAAGACTTTTTTTACAGTAGAGTGTCAAATGATTTATTCTCCGCTTTCCTCTCACGTAAAATGTTTGGAAACAGAAAAATATTTTGGCCAAGGTGGCTCACGCCTGTAATCCCAGCACTTTAGGAGGCCAAGGCGGGCCATCACTTAAGGTCAGGAGTTGGAAACCAACCTAGCCAACATGGCGAAACCCTGTCTCTACTAAAAATACAAAAATTAGCTGGACGTGGTGGCGGGCGCCTATAAGCCCAGCCACTTGGGAGGCTGAGGCAGGAGAATCGCTTGAACCCGGGAGTCAGAGGTTGCAGTGAGCTGAGACTGCACCATTGCACTCCAGCCTGGCGACAGGGAGAGACTCGGTCTCAAAAATAAAATAAAATAAAATACATATATATATATACACACACACACACACACGTATGGTTTGCTTCCTCATTATCAAAGCCTCTCATTTACGCCCCTCCTGTGGACCCCAAACCACAAACCATGACTGCGGTACCCGGTTTATGAATCGCCCTTTGCTCAAACACGCCGTTTAATGTTTTAACAAAGCCTCAGGTTAATATTAGGGGGAGAAAGGTGGGACTGGAAGCTCCATGAACCACAGCTTCTCCCACGCTAGAACCACGCACACCGAGTCGGGGCTCTCCCGGATCACCCTCCCGTGGCCACCGCACTACCTGGGTGGGGGAGGCGCGGGATTCCCGAGAGGGCTCCGGTCGGCGGAAGTGGCGCCCACAGGTACAGAGAGGACGCAGGGGTCCCGCTGTCCGCCCCGCCTGGCCCTGCACAGAAGGGGACTGAGGCCCGGCTGCGCCGCGGCGGCTCTGTCCGCAGGTTCCGCAGCCCATGGCTGGTTCCAGCAGGTTTCAACCAGCCTTCTTCCCCACTTTGGGAAGCCAGGCGCAGTCCACTCACCATTCCTCGGCTTCCCGAGTGTCCTGGCGTCAGCTAGGGATGTCCCGATACCCGCAGGTCACAGGGTGGCAGAGGCTGCTGCAGAGCCACCTGGGCCTCCCAGAGCCAAGAAATCGCAGCGTAGACTAACAGAAAAAGCTTCCTGTGGCGAAGACGAGACAAAGCGCCCGCCAGCCAGATCCCGGAAGCCGCCCTCTCCTTTCCGGCGGAGCGCCTGATTGAACGGTCCCCACCCCAGCGCCCCTGATTGTATGGGGCTTCAGGCCCCGCCCCCTCAGGCCCTGAGTGACACGAGATTGCGATCTCACCTGAGGCTGGATGAGGCCAGAATCACTGCTTTGGCCTAGCGGTTTGTAGTGGGTGCGTCCTTCCTGCGCTGGGATCTGACCATGCAAGGAGGACATTCGCATTTAACCTTGTATACAAGGTTATAGCTATTTGTGCATAATATATCTATATATAATTGCAAGCAATATAATGACAATTCTGTAACTGCCCAGTGGGTTTACCTTGCCCGCTACCTAGACACAGCCGATTTCTCAAGACGGGGAAATAGCAATAGAGAAAGAGTAATTCACCCAGTCGGCTGTGCGGGAGACCAGAGTATTTTATTATTTTATTTTATTTTATTATTTGTGCATAATATAGATATAAAATTGCAAGCAATATAATGACAATTCTGTAAGTGCCCAGCGGGTTCACCTTGCCCGCTACCTAGACACAGCCGATTTCTCAAGACGGGGAAATAGCAATAGAGAAAGAGTAATTCACCCAGTCGGCTGTGCGGGAGACCAG
>NW_012115488.1:16088299-16107058 GCF_000951035.1 Colobus angolensis palliatus | reverse complement strand
TTTTGCCAAGGTTGGGGATGCTTGTGCATGACACAGCCTCAGGATGTCCTGATGACAGTTGCCCAAGGTGGTCAGAGCACAACTTGGTTTTGTTGGCGATAAATTCTCCGTGCGGCAAAGTGAGACCAGCACTCAAGCGAAAGTTTTCTCAATCTCAAGAGCACACAGAACAAAGGAAAACAGGAGTTTTTATTCCTAACGCAATCCCTACCTCTGGCATCGGCTGGGGCCAAACCTCAAGATCTAAACTGACCCGGCTGGCTATTTGTGAATATTTTCCCAAATAAGGAAGGGGGAAGGGGAATGTGAGTTACAACGGTGGGACGTGTGGTTTCGAAGGGAGAAATGGGTGCAGAGCAGGTAACCAAGGGAACAGATGTGAGTTATTAATTAGAACTGACGGGAAGGTTGTTTACAGTAACTAAGGGCAAGGAGGCAGGGAGAACAAGAAATTTGAGTTCCAGAACAAAAAACAAGAACGTTAACATGCCAAACCTTGGAAGAGAAACTGACTGTATCTGACAGTTTTATACATTTTAGGGAGACAGGAGACACCAATCAACATATGTAAGATAAACACTGGTTTGATCCGGTACAACGCGAAGCAAAAGCAGGTCAACTGGAAGCCAGGAGGGGGCTTCCAGGTCACAGGTAGGTGAGAGACAAAGGGTTGCATTCTTCTGAGTTTCTGATGAGCCTTTCCAAAGGAGACAATAAGATATGCATTCTTCTCAGTGAGCAGGGGATGACTTTGAATAGAATGGGAGGCAGGTTTGCCCTAAGCAGTTCCCAGATTGACTTTTCCCTTTATCTTAGTGATTTGGGGGCCCCAAAAAATTTTCCTTTCCAATTTCCCCCTTTTGTTTTAAAAATATTTTGGAGAAAGCATTTTAGAAGAAAATCAGTCTCTGGTGCCAGGTTTTGTCTGATTTCTCATGGAGTAGCTGGGATTACAGGCACGCGACACCACACCTCGCTAATTTTTTTTTTTTCTGGTAGAAACGGGGGTCTCCCTCTGTTGCCCAGGCTGGTCTCTGGTGCCCAACGCAGGGCTCCCGGTAATCTCTGCAAATAATCCAGTGAAGGAACACCAGAGCATGGAAAGCGGAGGACGACCGACAAAGGACTCCCGAGTAGGTTTTCACTTCAAGCTCTAGGATAAGTAGGGCGCTCAGAGAATTCCAGGGAAACCTCGGGAAAATATGGGTCAGGCTGAGAGTAAGTTCGTTAATTACTTAAGCTGTGTGCGGCAGTTACTGCCCCGCGGAGGGATAATTGTGAGTACCCAAAATCTCACATCTTTGTTCCATCTGGTAGACAAGTGTTCTCCTTGGTTCCCGGAATATGGAACCATGAATGGAAAAGATTGGGACAAGGTCGGATCAGACTTAAAACGAGCACAAGAAGGCCACGATATTCCCGTCTCTGCTTGGTCTGTGTGGTCGGCAATTAAAACAGCACTGGAGCCCTTCCACACTGAGAAGGAGGAGGAGGAGTTTCAGGATGACATAGGAAAGCTGAATAATCAGGAGTCTAATTATCAGCAAAGTGAACCATGACAGTCTAGTTTAAAAAAGGGCGAGAAACGGGAAGGTATGTATGCTAATCTCCAAAAATTTATAAAAGAAACAGTGCCACCTACTGCACCTTTAGGGGAAGGTCTGGAACGGCCACCCCCAGGCCAGCCTTAGGAATTTTTGGAATGGGAGCCTGAGACACGCCTTGCAGCTCCCATTGTTGCAGGCCCTGCCAGTAACTATGGCGAAGGGAAGCTTCAGGCTTGTCCAACAGCCAGTTACCATGAGGGAATAATCCAGGCTTGCCCACCTGTTAATTATGGTAGAGGAATGCTGCCAGTCGGTCCAAATACAAATTATGGCACTGGGACAATCCAGGCATCTATTCGCCAGGCACAAGAAATGGGGGATTTGAATGCTTGGCAGTTTCTGGTAATTATTTCGCCAGCTGAGGAACTCAGAGAACTTGCTCAAGCAGGCTGGGAGCCATTTCCTTTTAAAATATTAAAAGACTTAAAGCAAGCAATTGGACAAGTTGGGCTAAATTCTCCTTATGGTCGTTCCTTGTTACAATGTGTGGTTTATAACAGACGTTGAATACCTATGGATTGGGAGGCATTAGCCCGATCCACCCTGTCCCCCTCTGAATTTCTCCAATTTAAAACCTGGTGGACGGATGAAGCAACAAATCAGGCACGCAGAAACGCTCAAGCCCAATGTCCCGTTAATATCACATCTGATCAATTGCTTGGAATCGGAGAGGCATGGGGTACTCTAAATCAACAGATGGTAATGGGTGATGTGGCTGTTGATCAACTCAGAACTATATGCCTAAGAGCCTGGGAAAAAACTCACGACCCTGCTACTGCTTATCCTTCTTTTAACACAGTTCGACAGCGTCCAAGGGAGCTTTCTCCAGATTCTATCGCCCGTTTTCAGGATATGGCTCAAAAGGCTCTTTCCGATTCTCATGCCAAGAAAGTGATAGTTCAGCTGCTTGCTCATGAAAATGCTAATACAGAATGTCAGGCAGCAATTAGACCTATTAAGGGAAAGGCAGATCTAAATGAGGAAAAACCTTTAAGTGAATACATTAAAGCCTGCGATGGCATTGGGGGGCACTTATATAAGGCCAGCCTCCTTATATAAGGCCAGGAGGAGAGAGGGGGATGCTATTACTCCCCATATCGCCGGGGGTGCCTCACTCCCCTGCGATGTGGATCCTAACAGCAAGGCAGAGAGAGGGGGTTGCTATTACTCCCCATTACTACGTGGATCGTAATAATTACCCTCCCCCCCGCCCGCAATGTGTGTCCATTATTAGCAGTCTCTTTTGTTCAGGATATTAGGAACAATTTCACAGGTGGTGTGTACACAGCCTGCAGTAGGAGAAAGAATACCATCCTCTGCACCTCCAGATATTAGGAACCATATCACACAATGGGTGTACACTTTTTGGGAGATTTGGGGTAATGTTGTCCTGTGTTTCCCTGAATATTCGGAGACATATCACAGGGCGGCTCTACACCCACTACTCTCTTGGCAGGAACATCATACTTTACCTACTGGAAATTAGGAACAATATCACAGACTGGGTGTCAAGTCACTGTCATATTGGAAGTAATATGCTCTCCTCCACAAGTTAGGAGGAACAATATCACAGGGGGGTGTGTACCTTCTCCAGTAGTGTGAGTAGTATCATGATCTCTTCCATTAGTGGACAGGAACAATATCACAGGGTGGGTATACACCCTGTGTATTTTTGGAAGCAATGTCATTCTCTCTTCTTCTAGATTTTACGATTCATATCACAGGCCGGGTGTATACCCCTTGCTATATTGGATGGAATCTCATCCTCTTTCAACCTGTATCTTTAGAACAATACCCCATAGGGGCTGTACATCTCTTCAATATTGGTAGTAAGGCCATCTTCTCCTTTCCTGGATATCAGAAACAATATCACAGGAGGGGTGTACACCCCTTGCAATATTGGTAGTAATATCACCTCTCCCCTGTGATTATTAAGGACAAAATCCCAGGGTGGCTGTACAGTTAATACTTTATTGGGAGTAATATCATCCATTCACCCCCTGGATGTCAGGAACCATATCACAGAAGAAGTGTCCACCCCCTTCGATATTGTCAGCCATGTCATCTTCTTCCCGCCTGGATATTAGGAATGATACCCCGGGTTTGGGGGCGGTGTACACCCAGTGCGATATCGAAAGTAAAATCAGCCTTTTTCCTGCTGGATATTAGGAACTATATCACAGGTGTGTGTGCACCTTCTGGGATATTGGGAGTACTATCAGCCTCCACCCCACTGCATATTAGGAACAATATACAGGGGACAGGGTGGTTACACCCCCTGTGATATTGAGAGCAATATTCTTCTCTTTTCCCTGTACAGTAGGAACTACATCACAGGGGTCTGTACACCTTCTGCGATATTGGGATTAATGTTATCCTCTCCCCTACTAAATGTCAAAAACAATATCACAGAAGGGTGTACACCCCCTGTGATATGGCCAGTAATATCATCGTCTCTACCTTTGGATACTAGGAACAACACCAGAGAGGGTGTGTACACTCCCCTGCGATATTGGGCATAATGTTATCCTCTCTTCCCCTGGATATTAGGAACGATATCCCTGGTGGTAGGAGGTGGAGTACATTAAGATCAATTTCACTGGGTGGGTGTACACCCCCTGCAATATTGGGTGTAGTATCATCCTCTCTTCCCTAGGATATTAAGAACAGTATCACAGGAGGGGTGTGCAGCCACAGCCCCTGTGTTATTCGGAGTAATAGCATCTTCTCCCCCTCTCGATATAAGGAACAATATCCCAGGGTGGGTGTAGATCCTCTGCGATATTGGGCATATTGTCATTGTCTCCCAACGTGGATATTGGGCATAGTGTCACAGGGGGGTGTATACCTTCTTCGATATTGGGAGTAATATCATCCTCTCCCATCAGAATTGTAGGCAAAACATCAAAGGGGTTTTACAACTCGTGCGATATGGGCAGTAATATCATCCTCTCCCCACCTAGATGTTAGGAACTATATCACAGGCGGTGGTACACTTCTTGTGATATTGGGAGTCATATCATCCTCTCCCGTCACGGATATTAAGAACAATATTACAAAAGAGGTGCACACCCCCTGCGATATTGAGAGTAATATTATGCTCTCCCCTTCAGGATATTAGGAACAATATTGCAGGAGGTGTGCACAACCCCTGCGATATTGGGAGTCATATCATTCTCTCTCCCTCTGGATATTCGGAACAATATTACAGTGGGTGTGCACTCCCCCTGCGATATTGCCACTAGTATCATCGTCTCCCTCCCAGGATATAGGGAACAATATCACAAGGGGGTGTACACCACCTGCGATATTGGGGGTAATATCTTCCTCTCCCCCGCTGGCTATTAGGAACAATGTCACAGAAGGGGTGCCCACCCCCTGCTCTATTGGGAGTGATATCATCCTCTCCGTCCCTGGATATTAGGAACAATATCACTAGGGAGTGTACACCTCCTGCAATATTGAGACTAATATCATCCTCTCGCCCCCTGGATATTAGGAACCATATCACAGGGGTGGTGTACATCCCCTGCAAAATTGGCGGAAATATCATCCTCTCCGCCTTTGAATGTTAGAGACAATATCACGGGGGAGGTCTACGCCCCCTGCGATATTGGGAGTCATATCATCCTCTCCCACCCAGGTTATAAGGAGCAAGATGACCAAAGGGATATACACCCACTGCGATAGTTTCAATAATGTCATCCTCTACCCCCTGGCTATTAGGAATAACATCATAGAGGGGTGTACTAGTATTTCCTTCGATATTGGGAGTAATATCATCCTGTCCCCGCCAGATATCAGAAACAAGTCTATTAATTATTAATATTAATAAATATAATAAAAATTAATAGTAAACATCGATATTAATAATCACAATAAAGATAGCAAAAATTAATACTGGTTAAAAATGTTAACAATTAGTATTAATAATAGTAATATCACTGTTAATAGTAAAATATTGATATCAGCAATTAATGTTACTTAAATCAATACTAAGTGATGTTGGTGATAAAATAATAATTAATATTAAGAACCAATAGCATTGTTAAATGACATTAATAATAATTAATTTTAAGTGTACATAATCATATATTTAAAATAATTATCCATCATTAATAATGGTATCCTATTAATCGATAGTATCATTGATAATTATTAAAATCGATCATTGATGTTTAATAATTAATCATGTTATTTCTCCTAATACCGCAGGGAGTGTACACCTACCTGTGATGTCATTCCTAATATCCAGGGACAGTGAGCATGATTTTAGTTTTAATATCGCAGTAGGTGTACACTCACCCTGTGACACTGATCCTAATATCCAGGGGGGTAGAGTATGACATGACTCCCAACATAGCAATGAATGGACAGCCACCCAGTGATATTGCTCCTAATATTCATGGAAGAAGCATATGATATTACTCCCAATATCGCAGGGAGAGTGCAGCTCTTCTATGATATTGTTCCTAGTATCCAGAGGGTGAGAGGATGATAATAATTCCAGTATCGCAGGCTGTGTTTGCTCGCCCTGTGATATTCTTATTAATATCCTGGAAGGGAGAGGATGATATTACTCCCCATTGAGCAGGAGGCATACACCCATCCTGGGATATTGTTCCTAATATCCATGGAGGGGAGAGGCTGATATTACTCCCAATATGACAGAGGATATACATCCACCTTGTGATATTCTTCTTAATATTCCAAGGCTGAGAGATTAATATTACTCCCAGTATCGCAGACACTGGACACCCCTGTGTGATACTCTTCCTGATATCTAGAAGGGGAGAAGATGGTATTAATCCCCATATCGCAGGAGGTGAACAGTCACTCTGTGATATCTTTCCTAATATGCAGGGGGAGAGAGGATAATATTATTTCCAATATTGCAGAAGATGTATATGCCCCCCCCCGTGATATTGTCCTTAATATTCCAAGGCACAGAAGATGATGTTACTCCCAATATCGCAGAAAGTGTACACCCCCCAGTGATGTTGTTCCTACGATCCAGGAGGGAAGAGGATGATATTACTTTCAATATCGCAGGGGGTGTACACACCCCCGATGATACTGCTCCTAATTTCCACCTGGGAGAGGATGATATTACTCCCAATATTGCAGGGGTTATAAACACTCTTTTGATATTGTTCCTAATATCCAGGTGGGGAGAGGGTGATATTCCTCCCTATATTGCAGAGGGTGTACACCCATCTTTGACACTGTTCGTAATGTCTCGAGAGGGAGACGATGTTACTCACAAAATCGTAAACATGTTGTGTGTCCACCGTGGATCCTAATATCCAGACAGGGATATTACTCCCCAAGTCGCGGGGAGTGTCCACCCCACCTGTTGCATTGTTTCTCATACCCAGGGAGGAGAGGATGATATCACTATCAATATCAAAGAAGTGTACATGCCCCCTGTGATATGGTTCATAATATGCACCTTGGGAGACGATGATATTACTCTCAATATCACAGGGGTTGTCCATCCCACCTGTCATATTGTTCCTACTATCTAGAATAAGAGAGAATGATATTACTCCCAATAGTGCAAGGGGTGTCCCCCCCGCCATGTGATATGGTTCTCAAGAGCTAAAGGAAGAGAAGATAATATTATTCTTTGTACTGCAGGGGCTGTACATCCACCTGTGATATTGTTCCTAATATCCAGGGAGGGAAAGCATGATATTACCCCCAATATCGCCGTGGGTGTACAGCCACTTTGTGATACTGCTCCTAATATCCAGGGGGTAGAGTATGACATTACTCCCAATAGAGGAGTGGGTGTACATCCACCCAGGGATATTGCTCCTAATATTCAGGGAAGGGGAAAATTATATTACTCCCAATATATATAGCAGAGAGGGAACAACCCTTCTGTGATATTGTTCCTAATATCTGGAGGGGGAGAGGATGATATTATCTTCAAAATCTCAGGCTGTGTGTACCCACCCTGTGATATTGTTCCTAAATTCCAGGAAGGGAGAGGACGGTATGATGTTCCATAGATCAGGAGCTGTACACCCACGCTGGGATTTTGTTCCTAATATCAAGGAGGGGAGAGCATAGTATTACTCCCAATATGGCAGGAGGTGTACACACATCCCCCCTGAGATATTGTTCTTGCCATTCAAAACAGGAGAGGATGACATGACTCCAGATATCGAAGAAAGTGCAAACCCCCGTGTGATATTCTTTCTAATATACAGAAAGGAAGAAGAGGATATTAATCCCCATATTGCAGGAGGGGTACACTCACTCTGATATTTTTCCAAATATGCAGGGGGGCAAGAGGATAATCACATTCCCAATATCGCAGCAAGGGTTGTACACCCCTGTGTGAGATGGTCCTTCATAATGTTCCAAGCGGAGGGGATGATATTACTACATATATGGCAGAAAGTGTACACCCCCCAGGGATATTTTTCCCATGATCCTGGAAGGAAGGGGATGATATTACTTTAAATATCACAGAAGATGTACACGCCCCCATTGATATTGTTTCTAATTTCCACGTGGGAGAGGAGGATATGACACCCAAAATCGCAGGGAGTAGAAACACTCCTGGGATACTATTCTTAACATTCAGGGAGGAAGAGGATGATATTACTCCCAATACAGACGGGCGTACACCCTCTGAGGGTGCACACACTGAGGGTATACACCCGTCTGTGAAAGAGTTCATAATTTCTAGAGGGGGAGATGATATTACTCACAATATCAGAAACAGGCTGTGAGTCCAACATGGATTGTAATTGCCAGGGGGTAGAGGGGGTGGCTATTACTCCCCATATAGTGGGGGGTGCCTCACCAAGAAGTGTTACAAGGACTTTTCTAAATTGTAAACAAACTTCCTTCAAAATAAGTTGACATGTGATAATAAGGTTTTCAATGTAGCCCAGGAGGTTTTTAAAGGCACTGTTAGGCTGAGCATGGTGGCTCATGCCTGTAATCCCAGCACTTTGGGAGGCCAAGGCGGAAGGATCACTTGAACCTGGAGATCAAGAGTGGCCTGGGCAACATAACAAGATCCCATCTCTATAAAAAATTAGCCAGGTGTGGTGGTGCATGCCTGTCATCCATGCTACTCAAGAGACAGGCAGGAGGATCACCTGAGCTGTAGTTCAAGGCTGTAGTGAGCTATGATTGCACCACTGCACTGCAGCCTGGGCAGTATAAAAAGTCTCTGTCTCAAAATAATAATAATAATAGTAATAATAATAATAATAATAATAATAATAATAATAAAGGCATTGTTAGCTTGCAAGGAGTGGAGTATGTAGATATTAGTAGTTCTATGCAAGTACCCAATTGGTATTCTTCCAATCTTATTAGAAGCACGAATATTCAAGATTGATATTACTATTGCTTATTAGCAAGATTGTTATCAATCATGCTTAATAGAAGCATGAATATCTAAGACCAGGATTGACTAACGATGAGTCTGCATCAAGAACTAGGCATTTCTTTTGAGTTGATGGACTCTTTAGGAAAGGAGAATCTAGGAGAAGCCCTCATTTTGGCTCTGAGAACAAACAGATTAAGGTAGAGCATAGTTAGCCTTTGTAGAGGTAAGACTCAGATTTGCTGTATCCTTTAGAATAGTATCTGGGCATTTATTTTATTGAAGGTGACTACTTTTTTTTTTTTTTTTTGAGACGGAGTCTCGCTCTGTCGCCCAGGCTGGCGTGCAGTGGCGCGATCTCTGCTCACTGCAAGCTCCACCGCCTCCTGGGTTCAGGCCATTCTCCTGCCTCAGCCTCCCTACAAGCTGGGACTACAGGCGCCCGCCACCAGGCCCGGCTAATTTTTTTGTATTCTTAGTAGAGACGGGGTTTCACCATGTTCGCCAGGATGGTCTGGATGTCCTGACCTCGTGATCCGCCCGCCTTGGTCTCCCAAAGTGCTGGGATTACAGGCATGAGCCACCGCGCCCGGCCAGGTGACTACATTTTATTAGTTATATTAGGAATTTAGGTAGAATCAACTTCTGATTAAAGGCTGAATTTCTGTCACTTTGTAGAGAAATTAATAGACTGGACACTATTCATTGTCCAGTCCAGTGTTTAGATTTGCCCGTGGGTCTGTTTAAATCTATGTCATGGATCCTGAGACACAAATATAATTAAGACAGGTCTAGAGACAGGAGAAGCAGAAGTAAGTTGACCCAGGAGTACAGTCTCAAGTAGTTCATTAATGAGAAAATTGACACTTGACAAGAGTCTTTTTACTTTATCCTGGCTGAAAATCCAAATCTTGTTTTATTTTTTCCACTAAAAGTAACTAAAATAATAACGAATTTCATTTGTTCTTGCGTTCTTTTTTCCTTTAATGATTGTGCTATAACTTAAAATAATGATATTACCTTTGAACAGTTTTAAAGCATATCTGAAAACGATTGATTGTACAACTCTCTTTTGGCTTCAAAATAAGATTGTGTTATCACCATTTTGCTAGATGAGGTTGTCTGATGAAAATGATGCAAATTACTTGTACCATTCAGTGTACATCCTGCAGTAGTGGACGATTGGAAACATATATAAGTGGAGTATAAATTAAAAATTAATTTGGTTTCTTCTATTGCTTAATTTAGGATGTTAAACCATGACTGTAAGGGATTTTCTTGATAAAAAGAAGATTCTCAGAGTCAAAAACGTTCTTACAACTTGGGCTTGATGGCCTTTGAATTAGAAATGGATTGTTCCTCTCTCTGAAACCTGTTGTCACATGGGTTTTTAATCATGGCCTTGCTGCTAGAAATCTGTGCTTGAAGTCATCTCTTTCTGGTGGTAACTTACCACTTAAAAGTCACGACGTGGTGGAACTCACTCTTTACTAGACTCTTTAGCCTTTGAGCTAAACTGAGCAACCTCTTAAATGTACACACACCACTTTGTATGAAAGGGTTCTCTAGAATGTTTCTTTGGAGAGAAATATTTCCATGTAATTTTGACAGGAGTGTAAATAAAGTATGGTGACTAATAAGTCTTTCACTCTTCATCTGATGAACGTAAGAATCTATGCATCCAGATATTATTTTGTATACAAATATTTAACTTGGTGATTGATAATCTCTCTTTGGGGTAGTCACATGGAAAACTCTTTTAAATTTAACTTCTGCCTTTGGATTTTTTTTTTTTTTAAAAAAGCCATTGAAGAGCAAAATTAATGTAAACATCTTGATCATTTAAAAAGCTTACTTGTCCTTGAAAGGTAACACAAGTCATCACTGAGTATAAACGTAGACAGTTGATTTGTGAATGCCGTCAGCCTCAACGTGCTTGATAATAGATTCTACTGATCTAGCTGGAGTAATTTGATCACTTACTTCCTTATTAATACTAGATCACACAGTGTCTTTCTTATTCCTTCTTCTTTACTTACTGGCATCAGCACAGAGTCCCACTATCTGAAATAGAAAGGAGAGTTTGGGGGATTATTGGAGGATTCTTAAAAACTTGGTTGGCAGCTGAGCACGATGGCTCATGCCTGTAATCCCAGCACTTCAGGAGGCCGAGGTGGGTAGATCAACTGAGGTCAGGAGTTTGAGACCAGCCTGACCAACATAGTGAAACCCTGTCTTTATTAAATACAAAATATTAGCCGGGTTGGTGGTGCATGCCTGTAATCTCAGCTACTTGTGAGGCAGCAGGAGAATCACTTGAACCTGGGAGGCGGAGCTTGCAGTGAGCTGAGATTGTGCCATTGCACTCCAGCCTGGGCAACAAGAGTGAAACTCCATCTCAAACAAAACAAAACAAAACTTTGTTGGCTTCCTGATACCTCACTGTCTATTTGAGGAATTCCACAGAATCTTCAAAGGATTTGAGGGAAAGTGCATTAACGTGGACAAAGGATGGAATCAAAACAATGTGATAGTGGGAATAATTCAAGCACCTATTTAAATTTTTACCAATTGCCAGCATAGGGATGATATGACACCAGCATATCAAAGTAACTAACAAACTAGCTACACAAACATCTTGGAATTTGGTTTGGTTCTCTTTTCTCATCACACATCTCCGTGCAGAATAGTGCTCATCCTTATTTCTTGTTTGCCTTTCTATTTCCTTCCAAATTCTACATGCCAAGAATTCCTCTGTCTTTTAAGTGGCCATCAATTCAATAGGCAAAAATTTGGAGTAATCCAGAGAAAAAACAATCCAAATATAAACCAACTAGGAACATGAATGCCCCTGAATATTAATGACAAAAAAAAAGCACTGGTGGATTTTTAAATTAATACATATATATGTACATATATATGGGTTTGGAGGAGAACAGAAGGTCTAACTCAGGAGTTGGACTTGGTGGGGGAGGGCACAGGTTAAATGTGAGCTGTGAGCACCCAGTTTGGGAGGAAGGAGGAAATGGGAACCAAGCTTTCATAAGAAATTACATAATAACAAATAATTCCCACATTCCCTAGATATATACTTGGATTTCAAATGCCATAATTGTAATCTTTCTCCAAAGAAAAATGCACGATACAGGCTTCATTCCATCAAGAGGCATATGAGGTGTTATTATACACCCTTCCAGCAGATGGGAAAACCACGGAAGTGGAAGGGAATCAGAGAAGCATTAACAGACCCTCAAACAACCATAATGCTTAACTCCTCTTGTTCCAATCTTAACTCAAAATTATGATTATTTTGATTATTTGATGATTGTTTTGATAGTATAAACTCCATATCTGTAACCTCAGTTATCTACAAAACTGAAGTGCAAACATTTAAAAAGAACTCTCACCAACCAAGGGTTGAAATTGTAATGCAAATAGAAAGGGCTGAGCATGAGAGCACAATCAGAAACTGAAGAGAGTTGATCAAAGAGAAAATTCTAGCTGAATTGTCCTGTTTTGAATTCCCCAGGGATCCCACAGTCTATGACACATTAACAGCGGTGTGAATCGTTTCTGTTACATCACATACTCTGTCCTCTCGTGATGCGGGTCTTCCCCAATTGAGTATATACAGATAATCAATGACTTTAGCTGGGAGGGAGTGGAGCTATAGAATAATCTATATGACCAATCTGATGGACCATTTGTAAGAGCTGATTGCCAAATTGGATCTTATTTGAAAAATAAATACTAGAGCTGCAGAAAGTAAAGTTTACTCCAACCCAATTAATCATTAATTCATCCACAGGAAAAATACATTTTCTCCACCTGGAATATTGATTTTTCTATGAATATTACCTCCACATTGAAAAACGAGTGAGTCACTGCAGTTAAGCCAGTGTACCTTGATGTTAATTCCCTGAAGAAGGTATAGTTACGTTTACATTCCCTTAGCAAGAATTTGGTTAAGTGATAAGCACTTTTCTCTTTTCCTTCTTTCTCTCTTTTTTTTTTTTTTTTTGAGACTGTGTCTCTGTCGCCCAGGCTGGAGTGCAGTAGTGCAATCTCAGCTCACTGCAACCTCTGCCTCCCATGTTCAAGCAATTGTCGTGCCTCAGCCTCCCGAATAGCTGGGATTACAGGAACGTGCCACCACTCCTGACTAATTTTTGTATTTTTTTTTAAGTAAAGACAAGCTTTCAACATGTTGGCCAGGCTGGTCTTGAACTCCTGACCTCTTATGAGCTAATCATACCACTTCTAACTAGATTTTCCATTAAAGTACAAGGAGGGACTCCACTACTAAAGTTTGTTTTACTTCCCTGGTTATTTACATAGAACGCTGGCAATACACTAAGGCTCACTAATGTGGACCTAAGTGGAATTTCTGAGAGGCTTTGAACACGTATGTGCAAACTGTCCTATTTTCTTTATATGCTCTCTTAAATATGTATGTATGTAAATATATATAAAACACATATATATATATATTCCTAGACATCTAGTGTTTGCTGTCATTAGTGACCAAGAAAAAGTAGTTCTTTTGTGCACATGTGAAAACATCAAATTAGCAATTATCATAGAAATGTATTTCATTGAATAAATAGGTTTTGTTTGTCTGTTTCAGGGAGATTTAAAACAATTATTAGATGTTATAGTGCCTCGTGTTGATATGTGTATTTGGGTCAAAAGTGAAAAAACTTTTTTCTACAATATACAGTTATTTTGGCTTTTCCGAGGGGAAGCTAGCAATAGTTTTAAAAGCACAAATTGATGTAAAATATTTTGACTCACATAATAATGTGAAGAAATTTTATTTGCATTAACCAATAGTATTCAGGAATCTTTTTGTAGTAAGTATATTTTAAATGGTGTAATTTGTATGTTTATGATATGTATTCAATTATTTAAGTTACGTATCAATGTATTTTTAAAAAACTGTTCCCAGGTGAACAAAACTTTGCTTTTCTTCTCCATTCTATACAGGACAAGCATTATTCAGTTCACACAGTCAGCAATGGGACAAGTTCATATTTGAATTCTGTCATCTTTATCTAAGGGAAACAAAATTAACCATTTAATAATAGGCTGTCTTTAATGGTTATTAAAAGAATGTAATTGACCAAAAAGACATTTTGAGATTAATAAAGATGTATTAGACTATCCAAAAGTGGATGCATGCACTAATCTAGAAAGGATGTCATTTTTGTATGTTGCTTGGGAGACAGGCAAGTTTGTTCTCTTTCCTGACCTGCTCCGTCTGCAGCTTGTCAGCTCATTACCAGCACGGGGGTGTGCAGCGAGGGAGGATTTGTGCTGGCCCTGCTGTGGCTCTCCTGCCACTCAGAGGGGATGCAGTCTTGCAGCAGATGGTGCCCTGGCATGGCACAGCTTGACAGCTCCTCGCCTGTGATGGAAGAAGCTACTCCATCTCCCCAAGCATCAGCTTGGCCCTCAGGTGGCTGCTTGAAAGATAAAAATCATGACAAATAAAATACACTCTGTGCTGACCTTTTGCAAGAATCAGTGAGACCTCAGTCCTGTGCTTTGTACTCTGCCAGAAACCTCCCAGTTTAAAAACATTGCTAGTTATTGTCTTTAGAAGCCATCCCTTCTTCCATCTTTGTGCTCCTTTTCTATTTTTGAAATATCTAAGCATATATTCAGCTTTAAAATTATATATTTAACAGATGTATAGTGGGTTTTACAGTTTTCTCAATGGGTGAAATCAGAAGGAAACTGTCAAAGTCAGTACACCTCACTCCCCACCTCATCCCGGATGCAGGGCACAGAAGATAATCCCCATGCAAGTACAGGTGTGTGCAAGGAAAAGCAGCAGATGCTTGGGATACCAGAAACCTTGGGAGCCAATGACTCCGAGAAGGAGTGACTTCCAAAGCCAAGAACCAGATCCATATGCTTCTTTCTGCATTTCTCTACACACGCCTGCGTTTGCATTCCTCCAGGGAGCTGTCCTATGCATCCATCCAGATCTTTGTCACACTGCAGCCCACTCAGGTCCCATCTTCAAAGAAATGCCCCTGACCCCACAGCTCTACGTTGATCTTCTCCTCCTTTACCATCTACAGCCCTTTGCATTTAGGGTATTTTACAGCACTACTCGTTTTACACCTTTACAATTTAGCAGTTAAAAAACCATTCTGCATCAGCCACAAGTTTTTCCTTATGTGTCTCCACCAATTTTTTGTTAAGGGGAATAGTTAACCAAGGTCATTCCAGCTCCAGTCACTTTTCTACCTAGCACAGTCATCCCTCCAGATCCCTGGGTTCCACCTCTGTAGATTCAAGCAATATTTGAAAAAAGGAGATTGCGTCTATGCTAACACGTACAGACATTTTTTCTTGTTATTGTTCCTTAAACAATGGAGTATAACAACTATTTACACTGTGTGATGTATTATAAGGAACCTGAAGATGATTTAATGTCTAAGGGAGGATGTGTGTCAGTAATATGCAAATGCTATGCATCATTTCTATATCAGGGACTTGAGCATCCATGGATTTGGTATCCGAGGGTGTCCTGGAACCAACTCCCCATGGATATCAAGGGACCACAGTATTTTTATCCTTCATGTCACCTCCTGCCCTGACCACCAGAAATAAACAATCATTTGCCATTTTAAAGGACCTACTCTAAATGAGCAACAGGGGAGCTCTCCCGCCCACTACTGACTCCCTGCCTGCCTCCACCATTGTGAGGAGGAAGAGTCCCTGCCCTGGCTGATGGAGCTCAGCTCCTGGGATCAGCTGGCAATAGAGGGTAATGTCCCAGCTTCACTGACTTCCTGCATCATAAGTCTCATCTTAGGAGATAACCTCTCCTCTCAGGCCCTTAGGTCCAGGTCTCCTCTGTCAGCCTTCTCTGAGACCTCAGGTGTGAAGAATACATTTTTATTTATTTACTAGATTTTTGTTTGAAAACTGATGAAAACTATCATGTGGACTTGGTCCTCCGGGTTAATCGTCCAAGTTTAAAAACGAAAACCACCAGTGAATGATATTTGACCATCAGTTACAAGTTTTTTCTTTCTCTTGCAAAGAAACAGCTCACAATAACTGAAAATGAAGGGCATGGTAAGGTGAGATAGAGATATCCCTTCCTTCCCAACACCCCACCCCTGAAGAATCAGGGTAGGCAGGCCTCTGTTAGAGCTCTCTTGCTCCAGAAGAGAACACACAGCCACTTTGAAGTGAACCCCACCCCTGAGAGGCCAGGGCCCTCAAAGGGTTTACCCAGGGAGACTCTGCATTGAGGGGAGGGTGGGAACAGCCCCACTTGCCAGCAGCTGTTCGCAGCAGTGAACCTGAGCCCCCAAGATGCTGCCCAGGAGAGAAAGAAACCTGACTTGGAATAGCCCCGGATGTAGTGCTGAGCCTGAGCACTGACCTGCCTGCCCGGGAAGCTTGGCGACGATTCCTGTGTCCATGCTTGGCATAGAGGGAGTGGAGCTGCCACCTTCAAACTGCATGGGGGGCCGCTTCCACAGGCCTGGTTCTTGCTGCATGGGAGAGCACTGTCCCCACCCCAGAGGCAACTAAAAGTTTCTCATTAAAAGAAATGTAGTTGAGCCCCAAAGTTTCATGAAATAAGATGACTCCAGGAGAAGCTGATTGTTAGGGTGTCTAACTCAACCCTATACTCCTTTGTTTGTCTAAGGAAGGAACTTCGTGTGATGGATAAAGTGACCTGCACACCCCACACAGGTAGAATTCTCCTGCTTCGGGGGCAAGAAGCTGTCCTGAAGCAACCCTCACCCATGCCATCTTGTGAGCTATCGGCCCTCAAAAGAGGTGGTCTGTGAAGAACTAGAGTTTTTTACTACCATATCATCTTGGGACTCAAAATATGTAACGACCCCAAGAAAGGGACAGAAAACACAGGAACAGAGCTTGTTTCCCTATCGTTTTAAAGACTTCAATTTGGCCGGGCGCGGTGGCTCAAGCCTGTAATCCCAGCACTTTGGGAGGCCGAGACGGGCGGATCACGAGGTCAGGAGGTCGAGACCATTCTGGCTAACATGGTGAAACCCCGTCTCTACTAAAAAATACAAAAAACTAGCCAGGCGAGGTGGCGGGCGCCTGTAGTCCCAGCTACTCGGGAGGCTGAGGCAGGAGAATGGCGTGAACCCAGGAGGCGGAGCTTGCAGTGAGCCAGGATCCGGCCACTACACTCGAGCCTGGGTGACAGAGCGAGACTCCGTCTCAAAAAAACAAACAAACAAAAAAAGCCTTCAATTTTAAAAACTGCCATTTCTTTGCATTTTTTGTTCATCAATTTCTGAAGAATTCCTATAGGCAAGGGACTTTCCAGGCTCTGTTGGAGATTTTATGGGAAAAAAATTCAGTGTCTGATCTTGGAGAATTTAAAATTGGCAGGACAGATAAGATGGGCACAGTTCTCTCTTTCTGGAATATGATGCCACTCCTCAGTTGGCCTGACTTAATCACGCTTCCATCTCAGCTTCGATGTGCCTTTCCGAGGTAAGCCTTTGGGGCCCCTGCCCCTGATACAGAAGAGACACTGAGTTATTTTCTCCCGCTCTGTGGTCCCGGAGTCATGTGAATTTCCTTTTGAAACTCATCACACATATTTATTTATTTATTTATTTATTTATTTAAGCATATTTCTCTGTGAGAGTATACCTGTCACCATGGCAGGGAATTGTCTGCCTCTTTCACTGTAGTACCCACAGTACTCTGCATAGTGCTAGCGCTGTTGGGGGTGCCCAGTAAACTTGGGTGAATGAATGTTTACCTGGCTCTGAATGAGGGTGCTCAGAAGTAGCAGTGAACACTGGGACCCTGGGGGAGGAAGAGGATTATCATAAAGGAGGTGACACAAGGCTGGACCTCACAAGATGAAATCTCAGTAGGGTAGGAGGGCAGGGAATTTGGACAATGGCAGAGAAGAAGCGAAGCTCACAGTAAATTAAGTAAATTGATGATGATGATGACAATGATAGTACCATTTATCATGTGGTCACTTTATTCCAGGAACTCTTACATTCGTAGCATCATTTATTTGTTACACCAACCATGAGGGGTAGGTACCACTGAGCCCCATCTAGTGATATGAAAACCAGGGTTCATAGAGGTTTAAGTTCCTTGCCACGGTCTTATGGATGGAAAGTAAAGACATTGAGCTTTGCATTTGGACTTGGACCTAGAGTTCTTCAAACCCTAGTTCTGCCTACTCCACGGAAATGCGGGTTTTTTGAGGGGAGTACAAGTAGAGGAAAGTGGAGAAGTGGATTGCAGTTTGATTCTTAGGGGGCCAAGAATGCCACCGGGGGATTTAGACTTTAACCTAATAACACGTATTTATTTCTTCAAATGCTAGAGAGCCTTGGAACGTTTTTGAGCACGTGCTTTGGAAAAATTCCTCTGGAAAAGAGAGAAGGTGAGGGAGGGGAGGGGAGGGCCTGAGATTTGAGGGGTCTGCAGCAGGAGGTTGGGAGACATAGTAGGGAGCAGGGACAGCAGGTCTAGAAATAAAACTAGGACACGTCCAGACCTCAGGTGGAATTAACTAGAATCTGGTTAGAAAGCCAGAAAGAACAAAGAGAAAAAATACCTCCCAAGTTCCCACCTGGCTGCCCAGGAGGCTGTAATGCGCTTAACAAAAAAAGCCTGCCCTTTAACAAATAGAGGAGGGAGGAGGTGTCTGCAGGGAGGCCTACAGACAAAACGTGGAATGAGACTGCCCTCTTCTGGAGAATGAAAGCCGGATGCTGAATCAAAATCCTCATATGCCCAGGACAATTTATTATTATTATT
>NW_012115488.1:16083589-16087559 GCF_000951035.1 Colobus angolensis palliatus | reverse complement strand
TCAGACTTATCAAGCACAGGAGAAAACCTAGGTAAAAAATAAATAATAAAACACTCAAGAACATCTCAAATGAAAAAAAGAGTTATAATATCAAATGTTGTTGCAGAGGTGGAACAAGATGTGGAAAAACTTGAAACTCCACTAATAGGAGATACTGAAAAGCCAGACAGCAAGAACACAGAGAGGGAGACAGAGCTGAGCTAAAAGTCCAATCTAAGACAGTACACTACGACCCAGCAATTCCACTGCCAGTGTAGACCAGATAAAAAGAGTTCTATGATACCAAAAGATATGTACATGTATGTTCCTAGCAGTACTTTTCATTATAGCCCAAACCTGGAAATCATCGAATTATCCATCAGCAGTAGAATGGACAAGTGTATTTATACAAGTGTATTCACACAATTTAATGTAATAGAGCTATGGGAATTTACTGCTACCCTGAACAGCAAAAGTAAATCTCACAAGCATAACTTAAGTGAAAGAAGCCAAAGCAAAAATCACATATATCATTCCATTCACAAATTTCAAAAACTGGCAAAATTTTTGTATGGCAATGGAAGGCAAAACAGCAGCTCCTCAGGATATGCGCTGGGTAATGTTCTGCTCCCAAATCTAACTGTGGATACAGGGGTGGGTCACTGTGTGGATACATGGGTGTGTCACTGTGTGAATTCAGGAGTACACACTTTGATATGTGAGCTTTTGAGTTTGTATTTTATATATATATACATATATATATGTGTGTGTATATATATATATATATTTTTTTTTTTTATTTTTTAAGAGACGGGGTCTTGTTCTGTCTCCCAGGCTGTAATGCAGCCCAGAACTCCTAGGCTCAAGGGATTCTCCTGCCACAGCCCTCTGAGTAGCTGGAGTAGCTGCGGCTATAGGCATACACCACCACACCTGGTGGTATATTCAGCTTTAAATAAATGAATTGGCTGGGTGCGGTGACTCACACCTGTAATCCCAGGACTTTGAAAGGCTGAGGCTGGAGGATTGCTCGAGGCAAAGAGTTTAAGACCACTCTGGGTGATATAGTGAGACTCCATCTCTAAAAGATTTTTTTTAATAAAATGTACTTAAAATTTAGGGAAGAATTCAGTTGCAAGGGCTAAGTTGAAAAGACAGGAGTAAAACAGTAATAGACAATTTAGAATATATGGATATATGTCATTTGGTACTTTAATATATATTATTGTTTTTTAATTATTTAATAGTCTATGAATAGATTAAATTCCATGAAGACAAGAACTGCACCTCATTCATCTTTATAGCCTCTGGATGCCCAGTGTACATCATAAAGTAGCTATTCAGGAAATATATATTTAAAAAAATTTTGAAGGTTCTGTTTACAGCAAAGTTATCTAAACTAAATATAGTGATTGAATAAATGTTTAAAATAAAAAAATTAGACAATAAAGACAAAAGGCATTTCTGGGCTTCTATTGGACAAAATAGGACAAGAATAGAGGCAAATTACTCTGTTTCTGTTACCTTAGGATCAAAAGAGTTTGCTTTGATTCATCCAAAATCTTTTTTCTCATCCAAATATGAAAATATTGTATTAGTCCATTTTCATGCTGCTGATAAAAGCATATCCAGAACATGACCATTTACCAAAAAAAAAAAAAAAAAAGAAAAAAAGAGGTTTAATGGATTCACCGTTCTACATGGCGGGGGAGGCCTCACAATCACGGTGGAAGGTGAAAGGCATGTCTCACATGGCAGCAAACAAGAGAAGAGAATGAGAACCAAGCAAAAGAGATTTCACCTGATAAAACCACCAGATCTTGTGAGACTGATTCACTACCATGAGAACAGTATGGGGGAAACCACCCTATGATTCAATTATCTCCCACCGGGTCCCTCCCACATCATGAAGGAATTATGGGAGCTACCATTCAAGGTGAGATTTGGGTGAGGACACAGCTAAACCATATCAGACATATTATCTATTGCTACATAACAAATTATGCCCCAAACTTAGGGCTTAAAACCCCATCTATTTTTTTTTCTTCACAGTTTCTGAGACTTAGGGATCTGGAAGTGACTTAGCAGGGATTCTCACTCAGGGTCTCCGAAGATGTTGGCTGGGGCTGCAGTCACCTGAAGGCTTGACTGGGCCTGGAAGATCCACTCTTCAAAAGGTTCACTCACATGGCTGTGGGCTGCAGGCCTACTCACAACTATCCCCAGAGCAGATCATCCAAGAGTAAGAGCAAGCCGGAAGACACCATCACTTTTATGACCTAGTCTCTGACATCACACATAATCACTTCTACATTCTATTCACTACAAACGAGTCACTAACTCCAGCCCACATTCAGGTGGAGGGGAATTATGTTCCATATTTTGAAAGGAATATTAAATAATCTGTGGAGATATTTTAAATCATCACAGTCCACCATCTGGCCACAAATTATTTCTACGTGGGAGAAATAAGAGTATTATTCCTCTCAACTCCTCCCAAAAGTCTCAAACTTGTACAGGATATCTAGGTTTGAACTCCAGGATGTAATTATTTAAATCAGATCCCAATACAGAGAAGTCTTCTCAGGTGTAGTTCTTTTTTTTTTTTTTTTTAATTGAGACACAGTCTCACTCTGTTGCCCAGTCTGGAGTGCAGTGGTACAATCTCAGCTCACTTGTAGCCTTGACCCCTTGATCCCTGGACTCAAGCAATCCTCCTGCTTCAGCCTCCCAAGTAGCTGGGATGACAGGCACACACCATAATGGCTGGTTAATTTTTTAAAAGTTTTTCATGGTGATGGAGTTTCACCATGTTTCCCAGGCTGTTCTCAAACTTTTGGGCTCAAGCAATCATCCTGCCTCAGCCTATCAAAATGTTGGGATTACAAGCATAAGCCACCGTGCCTGACCAGGTGTAGTTCTTTAAGAATAGATTTTCAAGTAGAGTTCCTTTCTGTCTAACGTCTTGTGGACTAAAGAGACAAGTTATCTGCAATGTCTATCAATTATCTATCACTGTGTAACTAATTATCCCCAAAACTCTGTGGTTTAAAACAACATTTATCTCAGTGTCTGTGGGTCAGGATTTCGGTGGTTTTGCTGGATGAGTCTGACTGAGTGTTGTTTCACAATGTTGTAGTCAATGTGGGATGCAGTAATCTGAAGGCCTGATTGGGGCTGGAGGATCTGCTTCTAAAAATCCCTCACCGGCATGGTTGTTGGCTGCTGGCCTCTGTTCCTTACCATGTGGACCTCTCCCTGGATTGATTAAATCTTCTCACAACACACAGTTGGTTTCCTCCAGAGGAAATGATCTAAGAGGAAGCCAGCAACATGGAAGCCATGATGTCCTTTATGACCTCACTTTCTGACATGCCATCACACTCTTCCTGTGATCTTGATGCAGTAACAAAATTTCTGGGTACCCTGAAAATGGAAATAATAAGTTTCTACCAGGTGAATGATTAGGTGATGATGATCACTTCGAAGTAACATGAGCCTGGCCTTGTAAATCCAGCAATGTGTTCTTGGAAAAAAATCACTGCCCTTCTCTAGGCCTTGGTTTCCCCAGCTTCAAAAAGTGTATAATAATAGCTGCTTTGGGCCGGGCGCAGTGGCTCATGCCTGTAATCCCAGCACTTTGGGAGGCTGAGGAGGGCAGAGCACAAGGTCAGGAGTTCCAGACCAGCCTGGCCAATATGGTGAAACCTGTCTCTACTAAAAATACAAAAATTAGCAAGGCGTGATGGCTTGCACCTGTAGTCCCAGCTATTCAGGAGGCTGAGGCTAAAGAATCACTTGAACCTAGGAGGCAGAAGTTGCCATGAGCTGAGATCATACCATTGCACTCCAGCCTGGGTGACAGAGTGAGACTCCATCTCAAAAATAATAATAATAATAATAATAATAATAATAGCTGCTTTGGTCAGTTCTTACAGGGGTTCAAGGTTACATATGTAAGATACAATTATTAAGCAATTGATAAATGGTA
>NW_012115488.1:16078036-16082374 GCF_000951035.1 Colobus angolensis palliatus | reverse complement strand
CCAGGAGGCAGAGGTTGCAGTGAGCCAAGATCACGCCACTGCACTCCAGCCTGGGCGACAGAGTGAGACTCCATCTCAAAAAACAAAAAACAAAACAAAGCAAATGGTAAGAGGCAATGCATCAGGGTCTGGGATTTTCCCAAGTGTTTAGCAGCCTAGGAATTCTCAATAGACTTCTGAAACATAATTTATGCCCTAATGCTGATGACTAATATCTATGATATAGGAAAGTCTGTCTGGATATCAAGTCAATGTGGGTTTGATCATTCATTTCAACCATTGGAAACAAACCCCAATGTCTCGAGAAGCCAGGTGGGTGACCTAAGGGTGCAATGGCAGGAGGATGTACCACCTAGAGAGCACAAGCCCTCCTCAAAAGAGAAGCTGTTACTGGGTTCATTGTTGCCCTATGTAAGTGTGGAACAGGGTTTCAGTTTGATGTCTACAGAGCATTATCTCAACATTCATCAGATTTAATGCACTATGCCACATAAGCGAGGTGATGCTACTAGGGTATTTTTTGGAAATTTACACACAAGTCTGCTAAAGTAGTTAGGTTGAAGGATTCCTAGCTCTGGGGGAAAAGTTACATTTTCTGCCTTATCCCCAGCTCCCCAGCTATTGGGGTTATTTGAATTATTTAACCTTGACCTGTCGTATTAGTCCATTCTCACACTACTGATAAATACATACCTGAGACTGGGTAATTTACAAAGGAAAGAGGTTTCATTGACTCACAGTTCTGCACAGCTGGGGAGGCCTCAGGAAACTTACAATTATGGTGGAAGGGGAAGCAAACATGTCCTTCTTCACATGGCAGCAGCAAGGAGAAGAATGTAAGCTGAGAGAAGGGGAAAGCTCCCTTGTAAAACCATTAGATCTGGTGAGAACTCACTATCATGAGAATAGCATGGGGTTAACCACCCCCATGATTCAATTACCTCCCACCAGGTCCCTCCGGACTCACATGGGGATTATAAGAACTATAATTCAAGATGAGATGTGGGTGGGGACACAGCCAAACCCTATCACCTGTATTTAATTTATATAATAAAATACATTTAATTTATAAATTATGTTAAAAGTACACATTGACACATGAAAGGTTTCAAGAAATCCTATACTACAGCAAAGAAACCCATTTAACTATATTCAGCCCCTTGTTTCTCATACTATTTCATTCAAAAGCTTTATTTTCCATATAAAACGTATGAACGCCTTTCAGAGCACTCTTTGGAAAAGGATGCCCAACTTTTAAAAGGAAGACCCAAACAAACCGGTCAACAGAAACGGGGTGCTGCTGTGCTGCCATGCCCGAGACACCTGCCAATAGTCCTCTGCCACTCGCCATCCTTGCATCAGCATCTGGGACATGGAAATTATCCTTGACGGCTTGTCACTCCACCTCTCCTCACTCCTCAGCTCACAGAAAAGAGATTTGTGAAATACCAGCTCTGGTCTTGGCAAATATTTGTTTCCCCCTGGCACCCTGGAAAATGAATTTTTAAAACTCTTCCTACAATTGCGGTATGGCAGCAGCTTTATCAGTATGTGAAGATAGAGCGATGATGTAGCTTGCATATTTGACATTTTGTATTGTTGAAAAGTGGCAAACTGCACTGAGCTGTAAATGCACTGTAAATGGTGTTGTGCTGAATTATAAAGACAATTAGCATATTTCTTCCTTGTTTCTCATTTATCTTTTAGTTTGTAAACATGGAAAGCAAAGTGCGGTAAGCTTTACATGCCTTATCTGTAAAATGAGCACAGTGATACTTATGTTACAGACTTTTGTAAGCCAGAATTTTTAAAATGTTAAACTACCTAAGATAATATAAAAAACATAACAGCATCCAATAACCTCATGACAAATCTTAGTATTACTTCCACACCTCCTGTTAACATTAAACCCTTGGAGGATGGAAGAAAGCGTGGATGTGAAGCACATACAATCACTAGAGGAAATCAGAATACTGCAATGTTTGGGGTTCCTTGAAAGTTTTTAAAGCGTGTAAGGGTCCTTAGACATGATCTTTTACAGATGAGAACAAGATGAAATGAGATTGACAAAAATTAATCAATTTGCCCACATTTTGCACAGGAGTATAAATTACCAGCAGACAACATCTGGATTCCATACTAAGAACAAACATCTCACTACAAAGTTAAAAACTGAACATGCCTCATGCCTAAAACGCACACACCTATCAATCTTCACTTTGCATGGTCCCAAAGATTCTGTAACTTTCACAAATTTGCATGTTTAATAACAAATTTGAACTTTTGGGCTACTGAGTCATGTACTGCAAATGTCACCAGTCCTTTATTTAAGTCTCTGCGTGTATTTCAGTCAACAGGTTTTCTTCATTAAGCACTGTGTTTTCTGTCCATCAGGCAGCAAAGCATCAGCGCATCCCACCACCAGATGGCGCCAGACCCACTTGTGGAGGCTCTGGGGACGCCATCAGCTTGGGACTAGAAGCTGATGAAAAAACTAAAAGTTTCATTTCCGGGTTCCATTTAAACGTTCATACTGGGCCATAAAAGCAGATGAATTAGATATGCCATTATCCTGAATATATATATTTATATTTTATTATGTATATATATAGAAAGAGAGAGAGACACGGAGTCTCGCCCTGTCACCCAGGCTGGAGTGCACTGGCGGCATCTCAACTCACTGCAACCTCCATCTCCGGGTTCCATCGATTCTCCTGCCTCAGCCTCCTGAGTGGCTGGGATTACAGGCGCACACCACCATATCCGGCTAAATTTTGTATTTTTAGTAGAGACGGGGTTTTACCGTGTTGGTCAGGCTAGTCTCGAATTCCTGAGCTCGTGATCCACCCGCCTTGACCTCCCAAAGTGCTGGGATTACAGGCGTGAGCCACCGTGCCTGGCTTATCCTGCATATTTAAAGTTAATTGAGTTTAATAAAAACAGAGCAGAGAGAGAGAAATGGCTGGCAGCCCAGCAGCTCTGAGCTATCTCATGTAAGGCTTAGCGGGGAATCCTGACCCACAGTCCAATCTCCAAGCTCTAGACATCTCACCAACAAAACAGGAAGCCAACACATTCTGGATCTTCTTTCCAAGATAAAGTCGACCTTTTACAATATTTTTTTTCAGAGACAACGGAAGCTGAAAAATAATTGCTGAGAAAGGAGGAACTTTTCTAGAAGAACTTAAATCCAAAAGGCTATGGGATAGTAATGAGAAGTGGAGAACAAAAAAGGCATGGAAAGTAAAATCAGGAGGAAAAACAAACGTTTTAGAACAGCCAAGTGTGGGGAGTTGGACAGTGAAGCTCTGAGTAGAAACCAGAGTTACAAAATTTCAGAGCTGGAAGGGGCCTTATAAGGAAGCAGAATTGGGCCCGAGGACTGAATATTTGCCAAAAACCACACAGGCAATTAGTGGCAGAAAAGACAGGACCTTCAATTTTGCTAACCAGGGCTCTTTCCATTGAAACATGTGGCCCTCTCAATATCTAACTAAAAACCTTTCACAAAATCCAGGTAAACACAGAGAAATATCCTCTCTTCTGTCTTCACTGCTTTCTCTGCCCACACATGCACATGTGCACACACAGCCACAATTATAATACAGGAAATTGAAGGAAGCCATCTGAAACTTCAATGTCGGGCACAGTCGCCACAGATAACATATTAAATGCAAGGCTAGAAATCAGCACTGTTCACATTCACACAGGAAGCCTGACTCAAGCTGTTTGACCCTATTTAGCAATCAGTTCCATACTCACAAAAGAATGTCAGAACAAAAACAGAAGGAAAAGAAAAAAAAAAAAAACCTCCAACCATCCTTTTCCTTTGGAAGAGGATTTATACCAAGAAGTTTAAAGAGAGGCCCAGCTGTTTCATAGAATTTTGCAGGAAATTTGGGGACCTCTGTGATGCCATTGTCTTCCCTGGCCCAGGAAAGTAGCCATACCAAGGCAGTTATGGGGATAATTCAAACAAATCAAAGCCATATTTCACCTCAATTGTGCTTATACTTTAGGTGAAAGTATTTTGGACCTAAATAGTTCCGATAATCATCAGATGTATCCTGGTCTCATGGGAAATGCTGAGAAAACCTATGGGGCTATTATCTACTTACCAGCTATGTAACCTTGGGCAACTTACTTAACTGTTCTGAGCCTCTTCCTTCTTCTATCAAAATGAGATTGATGAACTACTCCCTTCCAGAATAGTTCTGAGGTGAAAATGAGAGTCAATGTTCTATGGCACGAAGACACACCAGTAAATATTAGCCGTTTCTTTCAGATACATATATATATATTTAGCAATAAATATATATTTAGTAAATATTAAATATA
>NW_012115488.1:16075966-16077206 GCF_000951035.1 Colobus angolensis palliatus | reverse complement strand
GCTTGAACCTGGGAGGTGAGGTTGCAGTGAGCTGAGATCGTGCCACCGCACTCTAGCCTGGGTGACAGAGTGAGACTCAATCTCAAAATAAATAAAATAATAATACTGAGGAAGTCTTAAATTATTTATTCATATAAAAGTAAAAGTAACATATTACATGTTAATATAAATAACACAGTTTATGAAAAATGTATTTTCCAAAACAAAACAAAAATGTAGTGAGAAGAGTGATGTCATTTATAGTTTACAGATCTCTTTAATGTCTAGCTTAATAGAAAACAGCTGGATTCTCATAGCCACTCCACTTCTACACTCAGCCTATTGTAATAACTTGTTTTAGTGGAAGTTCGTGAAGAAAAATCAGCCTCTGTGTATGGGAGAAATCTTTTAATAGCTTTTTCAGGTATTGGTGCTTATAGTGTGATACTATACCTAAGTTCAGTAAGTACTAGTTTCTTAGAAGTTAATTTCAGTGTGAAATCTGCAACCTTAACAATGGAGTTTTCTGCAACTTTAACAATGGAGTTTTTCCTCTGTTACAGGAATTCCATTGATTTATTTTGCACTTTGAATACATTTTATCTATGCATGATTTTGTAACATTTGGATGAGTTATATAGATCTTCCAATTTCAACAAAGTTTATTATACAACATCAAAAATCATTTTTTAACAATATTACCACCAATCTCATCAGAATAGTCTCTATAAGGAAGCTGTCAAGCTCACTGTGATAGACATAAGTTTTCTATAGTTCTTATTTTCTCTTGCGTTCAGATTTTATCTTTGGCAACAAATACTCTTTGTTATTTTACTTGAGGTGACAATCTCACTTTATTCATTTGTGAGAAAGCATTTCTGAAATATCTAAGTCTAAAATAACCATAGTTCGTCTTACATAATTTAAAGTAAAAACAGTGTTCCAAGAAAAAAAATGGTTAGGTTAACTCACAATTCAATTACCAAATTTTTTTTCTCAAGAAAACTAACATACTTCACTCTTCAGCAGAACTGCTTTTGCGCCCTTCTCATGTGGTCACACAGAATATTAAATGAATATGAACATAAAAGTCAAGGCTTAATGAAATTAATTTGTACTGATGTATCAAGGACATTCTTAAGTGAAACTGACATTCATTTTACTATAAGTACGTGGTAATAATTTGGCTCCATGCTAAAATGACAGCTGTTTTACCCCCCGTTTTGCTTTGTAAAATATATATATATATTTTTATTTTTTT
>NW_012115488.1:16073765-16075916 GCF_000951035.1 Colobus angolensis palliatus | reverse complement strand
TATTTTTTTTGGTGCTCTACATGCTCAGAAAACTATATTAATGAACTACAGAAATTACCCCAAAAGTACAGTCTTTGCTTCTGCACCATCCATGGAGATGTAAAGAGAGTGAAAAAGGCAAATAGTATCCTAATATTATTATGAAAGTAGTTTTGACCTTACAAACTCCCTGGAATGGTCTCAGGGATACCACCTCGCAGTCAGCCGAGGCACAGTTTGAAAACCACTGCTCTCAGCTCCTTTTTATACCTGTGCATGCCTCTTTCCTCGGCTCTCCAGCTCCTGATGAGCTTCGGCTACTCTAAGTTTCCCTAGTGAAGTATTCAGTAGTGTTGTATTTCTTTAAGTTCTGTGATTTAAAATTTACTATATCCTGGCAGGGTGTAGTGGCTCACACCTGTAACCCCAGCACTTTGGAAGGCGGAGGTGGGAGGATCGCATGAGCTCAGGAGTTCGAGACCAGCCTGGAAAACATAGCAAGACTCTGTCTCTACAAAACAGAAACGAAAATGAGAATTAGCCGGGCATGGTGATGTGAGACTGTAGTCCCAGCAACTCAGGCGGGGAGATGGGAGAATCACCTGAGCCGGGGAGATGGAGGCTGCAGTGAGCCATGATTGCGTCACTGCACTCCAGTCTAGGTGACAGAGTGAGATCTTATCTCAAAAATAAATAAATGAATAAAAAATAAAACAGAATGTACTATATCCTCTATTCACAACAATAAAAAATTTATTGAGTACCTAATATGTGCCAAACACTGTTCAAAGCATTGAAAATACAGAAGTCAACGAGATAAGCAAGGTCACTGGTCTTGTGGACTTTCTATTCTAGAGGGAGAAAATAGACAGTAAACTTGTAAGTGAATTAACATACAAGGTAATTGATAACTTCCAACAATGTTGAGTGCTGTGATAGCCATAAAAATAAACCGATGCGACCGAGCATGATGGGGTGAGCCAGTAGCCAGGCGGCCCCAACCCAGCAGGTGTCATGTTTCTGCATCCAGCGTGCATAACAGTACATCAAAAGTGGGGTGACTGAAGATTCCAGCGAGAATCTGGCTACCATAGAATTGCAATAGCCCTGGAAAGCTGGGGAAGAGGAAGAGGACAGAAAGCAGGGTTGCTTGTATTTGAAAGTGGTGCTCCTGGCCAGGCACAGTGGCTCATGCCTGTAATCCCAGCAGTTTGGGAGGCTGAGGCAGGCAGAACACTTGAGGTCAGTAGTTTGAGGCCAGCCTGGTCAACATGGTGAAACCCTGTCTCTACTAAAAATACAAAAATTAGCCAGGCGTGGTGGCAGGTGCCTGTAATCCCAGTTACTCAGGAGGCTGAGGCAGGAGAATCACTTCAACCCAGGAGGCAGAGGTTGCAGTGAGCCGAGACAGTGTCACTGCACTCCAGCCTGGGCGACAGTGAGAAATTTCATCAAAAAAAAAGAAAGAAAGAAAGAAAAGAAAACAGAAAGGGCTCTGGGTAGAATGTAGCCTGGCCAGTCTCCCAGGGGGAATAGCAAGTTACTGAGAGGAAGTCACTTAAGAAAAACTGAGGCCAGGACAAGAAGCCACTCTGTCCTGCTGGGGGCCAACATGGGATGCTGATGTTCCTAGCTGCCACTTGTTCTGTCTGAGGATGGTGGCAGAAGGGGGCAAGGATGGAACTGGGGCTGTTTGTAATGTGAAGTTTCCATTACCCTGATGGAAATACCCAACTTACACTGACACTCAGAAGCAGGCTATTATTCCCACTTTGGGGCGTTCCAGAGCTGCTTCTAGAACCTACTAATATTTTTCATCTGTACCAGTATTCGCCTAACCCAGGTATCCAGGGCAAAACCAGACAAATGACAGTAAAAAATAGTCTGGGCATGGTGGCTCATGCCTGTAATCCCAGCACTTTAGGAGACCAAGGCAGGAAGATTGCTTAAGGCCAGGAGTTTGAGACCAGCCTGGGAAACATAGTGAGACCTCGTCCCTATTAAAAACATTTTAAAAATTAGCCAGGTAAAGCCAGGCACAGTGGCTCATGCCTGTAATCCCAGCATTTTGAGAGGCCAAGGTGAGCAGATTACTTGAGGTCAGGAGTTCAAGACCAGCTTGGCCTATATGGTGAATGAAGCTATGTCTCTAAAAAAAAAAAAAAAAAAAAA
>NW_012115488.1:16056831-16072610 GCF_000951035.1 Colobus angolensis palliatus | reverse complement strand
TAGGCATAAGCCACTGCAGTCAGCCTCAGTGGTCTTCATGTTGTCCCCAGAGAGAGTTGTGAGTGGGTGATAAGGGTGGTGGGAGAATGGATTTTTCTCTAATCTCTATTTCAAGACCAATAGTACTTCTGCTCTAACCACCCCTCTCCCAGTCACATAACTTATTATATGGCCCCATTTTAGCTTGGCTCCTAAAGTGTTTAAAGCCAAATTTATAATACCCGTATAGCAGCTCTATGGGATCTTATCACAAGTATCTTGGGAATAAAAGCCTGAAGGGCTTCATCGTATTTTTCCTGGCTTCAATATCCTTTTGTCCTGTCTTCCACATCTTCATCATTGTTGTTTTGTCTTCTCTCTTCAACTTTTACATGTATCTTGGATACATTTTGTCTCCTAAAAACAGACCCTCACATATACTTTAACAGTTGGTCCTGCATCTCTATCACAGGGACATTTTTCACCTTAAAAAAAAAAATACAGGAATCATCCTAAGCCTTCACTTTGGACTCTGGGGAATATCACAAGGGAACAACACAGTTGAATCAGAAAAAGGCAAATCAGAATCGCAAGGGAACCTCTAGGTTTTCACAGCTGCCTAACCTAGTTCTAACACCACCAGCATGCGCTCTAAATAATGCATGAGGAATGAACCTTGCAGTCTACTGATTGGATTAGTATGGGGGCAGGTGGTAACTAAGGGTGGGGGCACTAGCAGGAAATTACAGAGAAGATAAGGAAAGCAGAATAGTTTTCCTTTGTTCACTCTTCAAAAAGCCCTCTACTCTACAGTAAATGCACATACTGCAAAGCAAAGCTAGGAAAATGAGAGTGCATTCTAGCTGGTCACTTTATCCGATTCATCCTAAATTCTAGCTTTGTGTCCCAGCTTTTCAATTCCTACTTCCAGCTCTCTTTGCTTTCTGCAAATGTGATTCACCTCTTAGCTACTTGAAACAGAGCTCGCTTTTTGTCTCACCAAGTCTTCTCAACCCCGTGGTTTGAGTGTTTTCATCCTTTGAGAACACTGTTAAGCCACTGGCTCCATCACTCATGGCTGAACCAGGAGCTAGTGTCATCATGGAAGAGGGAAAGAAGACTGCAGTCAGAAAGATGTAATCAAAAAGCTGTTGTTATTTAAAAGTAACATTAAGTGAATTCAATGACAGTTGTGTGTGTGTCTCAGACCTTAATTGTTCAAATATTTTCCTTCAGTGTTTCCTTTTTATTTTGTTTGATTTGGTATACATGGAGTTCATGGAGAAGGGAAAAGGAGCTGAAATCCTAACCAATATATAATTTCCATTATGTAATATCTGTTTGTTTTTTAAGACAAAAAATTTATCCTGTTTTGTAGCCATCCACACAGGATCTCCATGGAAGAGACTAAACACTGATAATATTAGACAGAAAAAATGCTGAGATTGCATATTTCCACTATTTTTCTTTGGCTCTACACAGGCAAAGAATGCATCCAAAGGGCTTTACTGAGAACATTCACTGCATAGACGTTGTTTACTAAAGGAAGCTGACTCTAGCAGTTGCTGGTGAGGAAGAGGATACTTTCCTCAGCTTAATTCCCAGAATACAGAGTGTGAGTGTGTGGGAGGAATCCCAGTGAACTTGACAAACACATGACATTCATACTGTGAGGACAACAGATGGGAGGTGTCAGCAATATACTGCCTATGTTTGGTGAGGCTATTTCCTAAGAGGAGCAGTGTGGCATAGTGGGAAGAATAGTAAATTCAAAGGGTTTAATTTTGGTTTTGGCTTATGGTGCTTTAAAATTGTCACTCCAAAAGCTGAATGTGTCAAGAAAACCACTTATTCCCAAGCAATGTTATGAATTACATGGCTATGAACCAAACAATTGCTCTGGTTTAGAGTCTGCTAAGTGGACGCTGAACCAGTCCAAAAGCCTGAAAGCCAGGTCTGAACCACTTGTACATCCCATGTGGCCCTTTCTATGGTGATTAGTCGAGACTCTCCAGATAAACAGAGCCAATGAAAGAGATTTATTTTGAAGAATCCGTTCATGCGATTGTAGGGGTTGGCAAGTCCAAAATCTGCAAGGCAGGCCAGCAGAATGGAAATTCCAGAAGAAGCTGCTATTGCAGTCTTGAGTCTGAATGCAGTCTGGAGGCAGAATCCCTTTCTCTTTAGGGGAGCTCAGTTATTTTTCTTAAAGCCCTCAACTGATTGAACAAGGCCCACAAACATTACAAAGGGTAGTCTGCTTTATTCAAAGCCTACTGGTTTATATGTTAACCATATCTTTTTATTATTATTATTATTATTTTTGAGACAGAGTCTCGCTCTGTCGCCCAGACTGGAGTGCAGTGGCACGATCTCGGCTTTGGCTCACTTCAAGCTCTGCATCCCAGGTTCATGCCATTCTCCTGCCCCATCCTCCCAAGTAGCTGGGACTACAGGTGCCCGCCACCACACCTGGCTAATTTTTTGTTATTTTAGTAGAGACGGGGTTTCACTGTCTTAGCCAGGATGGTCTCGATCTCCTGACCTCGCGATCCACCTACCTTGGCCTCCCAAAGTGCTAGGATTACAGGCGTGAGCCACCATGCCCTGCCAACCATATCTTTTTGAAAATATCTTTACAGCAACATCTAGACTGATGTTTGACTAAAAAACTGCATACTATAACCTGACCACGTTGACACATAAAATTAACCATCACACATAGTAAGTGCTCAAGAAATTGACGTGATTTGATATCCCAAGACAGATATATTTCTGAGCCACTGTTTCTTCAGCTGAACAAAGTAGAGATTAGACTTTATTATTCTAACTCTGATAGTCCAAGGGCAAAATTTGTCTTGAGAATATGAGAGAAGCTGCAACTTCTGGTCTCCTCAGATGAGTTGAAGAGGTTCCTTTTATAAACAGATTTTCTTAAAATAGTCATAAAATATGCATAACATATAATGTAACATTTTAACCATACAGTTCATGACATTAAGTACATTTACACTGTTGTGCAACCACCACCACGATCTATCTCCAGAACTTTTTCAACGTCCCAAGCCAAACCAACTCTGAAATCATTAAACAGTAACTCTCCATCCTCCCTTTTCCTTAGCCTGGCAACGACCATTCTACTTTCTGACTCTATGAATTTGACTACTAGGTAGCTCATATAAGCAGAATCATACAGTATTTGTCATTTTGCATCCTGCATATTTCATTTAACATAATGCCTTCAAAATTCATCTATGTTGCTGCATGTGTCCAAATTTCATTCATTTCTAAGCCTGAATAATATACCATTGTATGTACATACCACTTTCTTTGTTCATTCATCTGTCAGTGGACACTTGGATTGTTTCAAATTTAGAGTAATTCAATTCAATTCAATTGGGTTGCTTGGTTATTGAGAATAAAGAGGTTATAAATATGAGTATTCAAATATCTGTTGGAGTCTCTGCTTTCAGTTCTTTGGAGTATACGCCCAGAAGTGCAATGGCCAGATCATATGGTAATTCTATGTTTAATTTTTTGAGAAACCACCTACTGTTTTCCACAATGGCTGCAACACTTTACATTACCATCAGCAGTACACAAGTGTTCTGATTTCTCCACATCCTCACAAACACTTGTTATTTTGGTTTTTTTAAAACTTTTTATAACAGCCATCCTAATGAGTATGAAGTGGTATCTCGTTGTGGTTTTGATTTGCATTACCTAATAATTAGTGATGTTAAGCATCTTTTCTTGTGTTTATCACCTATTTGAATATCTTCTTTGGAGGAATGTCTCTGTGTCCTTTGCTTACTTTTAATGGAATCGTTGAATATTAATCTTCGGGAATGTCTCTATAAAATATTTTAGCCAGTCCACATATACTGAATGCCAACAATTTCTACAATAAAAATGCATTTCTACCAAATCAAACCTACAGTGGAATACCACCTCACACCCATTAGGATGGCTACTATCAAAAACCAGAAAATAACAAGTGTTGGTGATGATGAGGAGAAACAGGGACACTTGTGCACTACTGATAGCAATGTAAAACAATGCAGCTTTTCTAGAAAACAGGTTGATGGTTACTCAAAAAATTAAAGATAGGCCGGGCATGGTGGCTCACATCTGTAATCCCAGCACTTTGGGAGGCTGAGGTGGGTGGATCATGAGGTCAAGAGATCGAGACCATCCTCGCCAACATGGTGAAACCCCGTCTTTACTAAAAATACAAAAATTAGCTGAGTGTGGTGATGTGCACCTGTAGTCCCAGCTACTCAGGAGGCTGAGGCAGGAGAATCACTTGAACCTGGGAAGGCAGAGGATGCAGTGAGCCGAGATTACGCCATTGCACTCCAGCCTGGTGACAGAGCAAGACTCTGTCTTAAAAAAAAAATTAAAAATAGAATTACCATACCATCTAGCAATTGCACCTTTGGGTATGTATCCAAAGGAATTGAAACAACAGTCGCAAAGGGGTGTATTTGTACACCCCTGTTCATAGAAATATTATTCACAATAGCTAGAAGGAAGAAACAACCTAAATGTCTATTAATGGATGAATGGATAAACACAATGTGGTATATCCACACAATGGAATACAACTCAGTCTTAAAAAGGAAGGAGCTTCAGACACATGATACAACATGAATGAACCTTGAGGACATTACGCTAAGTAAAAAGTGCTAGTCACAAAAAGGCAAATATGGCATAATCCTCTTTACATGAGATATCTAGTGTAGAGTAACTTATAGAGACAAAAGCAGAATAGTGGTCCCCAGAGAATTGGGGAGGGAGAAATGGGGAGTTTTTAAAAGGTACAGACTGTTAGTTTTGCAAGACGAAAAGAGTTCTAGAGACTTGTTGCTCAAAAGTCTGAATGTACCTGATGCTACTGAACTTTGCACTTAAAAATGATTAAGATAGTAAATTTGATATTATGTGTATTTTACCACAATTAAAAATAAAAATTAAGAATATTTTATATTTTCATTTTTAATATCAAGTGAACATGTTTTCACACTAATGAATATATTTCTACATTATTATTTTGGTGGATACATAATGTTCTATTTCATCATTGCATAACATATTCAATGAGATTGCCATTTTTGTAAATTTATATGTTCTATAAAGCTAATATCACAAACAAGCTGCGACGAACATTGCTGCGAGCTGCAGCTTTGCCAATTGTGCAACTATTTCCTTAGAATAAATTTCTAGAATGGAAATGCTAGGTCAAATACGTCCAGAATCTGACCATTCTTTATGGTCTACCTTGCTATGCCCCCTGCCCCAAATAGCTACACTGCTCTCCCCCTTGCTACCTTCAGGCTGATACCCGTGGTCATCATGGGTGGCCTTCCCTGACCACCCATTGCAACTGAAATGCCCTCCTCCCACCCAACACACACTTGCTGTCCCCATCTCTGCTTGTTCTCCACAGCACTGATCATTCTATAATAAGCTACCCCCATTCTTGTTCATCGTGTTTATTGTCTGTCTTCCTCCTCTCCAGGATGTCAGCTCCATGAGGGTCAGGCTTCCTCTTTCAACCCATCCCCATCCCCCAGCACTCAAGTGTTCTTCAAGTATCCCTTAAATATTCCAACAGTAAGACCCAGTTCCTGTTTTGAAGGAATTCATGATCCACTGGGGGAAACCGACCTCAGACAACAGAGTGAATGATGCTATATTCCCAGATATTCACAACACGCTGGAGAAAGCATCGAGGAAGCAATGACAGAGGAGGTGACATCTAAGCAGAGCCCTGATGGGCGAATCTGGGAACAGGAGAGAGGCAGTAACCCTGCAGGGGCACATAATGATGTGTGTGGACCATGGGCTGGCGTGGAGGGTGGGGAATGGTTGTGGCCAGATTGTAAACAGTGTTGAGTGTTGACGGGCACATGAAAGAGCTTTAGCATTTTTTTTTTTTTTTTTTTTTGGAGACAGGGTCTATCTCTGTCATACAGGCTGGAATGCAGTGGTGTGATCATAGCTCACTGCAGCCTCAAATTCCTGGAAGAGTCTTAATTTTAACCTGCAACATTCAGGTTAAATTTCAACCTGTCACAATCAAACTGTAACCTAGGGCTTCACCACTGCCAGGCCACCTGATGATGGCAAAGTGTAGAAGATTAAATTGGACTCTAATCTCCACTCCAGCACACCCCTGTTTGAGACAGGGCAGCCCAGCACGAGCTGGCTTACACACTGTGCTTCTGATGGGTCCTTCCTTGCAAGGCCGTGCTCCATGGCTGGAATTTTGAAAACCATCTCTGCTGGCAATGAAAGCTGTTGCCTTATGGAATGACCAAGGCCAGCACTTTGGGAGGCTAAGGTGGGAGGATCATTTGAAGCCAGGAGTTTGAGACCAGCCTGGGCAACATAGCAAGACCTTGTCTCTATAAAATAAACAGAATTAGCTTGATATAGCAGTTAGTGCCTACAATCCCAGCTAGGGAGGCTGAAGTGGGAGGGTCACTTGATGCCACGAGGTCAAGGCTGCAGTGAACCATGATTGCACACTACACTCCAGCCTGGGTAACAGAGTAAGAACCTGTCTCAAAAAAAAAAAAAAAAAAAAAAAAGAGCAAGTGGAATCTCCTTTCTTCTCACAGGAGGGCAGGACCCTTTTACAACCTGTAAAAGTGTGTAGGTTTTCTGGAAAAGATTGAATTGCAATGGGTATAGAAACCAACCTTGGGCTTTGGGGAGGGCTCAAACCTTGTCAAGGCTCAGCAAGAGAAAACAGTGCTGCCTTCAACATGTTAGCAAGTCACCGTTCCCAGTAGCACACCTGAGATCAACTCCGCTGAAATCCCTGTGTCCCAAGAGGTAAAGCAATTCACTGAAAACATACACTCCGTTAGCAGAACAGGTGACGTCAGCTTTCCAACTCTGACGTTTTTGATGAGTTGTTTAAAGTCCTAAAACATCCACTAAGATGAAAATAGTGGAAGTGAGGCTGAGGTGGGAGGATCATTTGAAGCCAGAAGTTTGAGACCAGCCTGGGCAATATAGCGAGACCTTGTCTCTATAAAATAAACAGAATTAGCCTGATATAGCAGTTAGTGCCTACAATCCCAGCTAGGGAGGCTGAAGTGGGAGGGTCACTTGATGCCACGAGGTCAAGGCTGCAGTGAACCATGATTGCACACTACACTCCAGCCTGGGTAACAGAGTAAGAACCTGTCTAAAAAAAAAAAAAAAAAAAAAAAGAGCAAGTGGAATCTCCTTTCTTCTCACAGGAGGGCAGGACCCTTTTACAACCTGTAAAAGTGTGTAGGTTTTCTGGAAAAGATTGAATTGCAATGGGTATAGAAACCAACCTTGGGCTTTGGGGAGGGCTCAAACCTTGTCAAGGCTCAGCAAGAGAAAACAGTGCTGCCTTCAACATGTTAGCAAGTCACCGTTCCCGGTAGCACACCTGAGATCAACTCCGCTGAAATCCCTGTGTCCCAAGAGGTAAAGCAATTCACTGAAAACATACACTCCGTTAGCAGAACAGGTGACGTCAGCTTTCCAACTCTGACGTTTTTGATGAGTTGTTTAAAGTCCTAAAACACCCACTAAGATGAAAATAGTGGAAGTGAGGCTGAGGTGGGAGGATCATTTGAACTCAGGAGTTCGAGATTGCAGTGAGTCATGATCATGCCACTGCACTCCAACCTGGACAACAGAATGAGACGCTGTCTCAAAACAAACAGAAAACATGGAACTGCAGAAGCAAGGGTACAGAACTTGGAACCTGGGTGGAGGGGTAAGAGGAGAGGGCAGGGCGGGCCATGAGGCAGGGAAGGTCATGGAGAACTCCTAGACCACTGGATTTTGGCCAAATCTATTTTCTTATCTGCAAAACAAGAGAGAAACTCATGCTCTCTGGGTGCCCTGTTACCTCTCACGGTGACATTTCTTTGTCTTTGAAAAGTGTAACGCGTACAAGTGTGCCAGATTCCCATTTTCTATCAATTTCTAGAAAGGTTATGAGAAACCTGGGTCATACCTGGGTAGTAAAATGCTGACCTCAGGAGTCATGCAGTCCTTAGGTGGAGCAGAATGACCTGGCCTGGCTTGTGGAGACTTGCGGCTATGGAACTGCCCGCTCGTGATGCCCCTTGCTGCCCTGGGATGTGCCCCTGCTGGGCTGGATTGGCCCAGGAACCGGGCAGCGCGACTCCCCCGCCTCCAGTGCCCCTCAAGCACCTAAGAGCCTCAGGTTCCCCATCATAGACAAAGGACCTGGATGAGCCCTCTGAGGTCCCCTCCAGCCCTCAGGTCTGAGGCTATGGCTTTATGAATATTGCATTTCTACTCTGCAAAAAAAAAAAAAAAAAAAAATTAATGATACCATGTCTGAAAAGTGCCATGAATTACTTGGGATAGAAGTGATGGGTTAATTTTGTTGCCCACGGTTTCTGTAATCCAATAAACTGGCAATACTCAGGCTGGGCTTGGTGGCTCATGCCTGTAGTCCCAGTATTTTGGGAGAGGGAGGCAGGCAGACTTCTTGAGCTCAGGAGTTTGAGGCTGCAGTGAGCTATGACTGCACCACTGTATTCTAGCCTGGGCAACCTAGTGAGACCCTGTCTCTGCAAAAATTTAAAAACTGAGCTGGGCATAATGGTACCCATCTGTAGTCCCAGCTATTCAGGGGGCTGAGGCAGGTAGTCCCAGTTATTCAGGAGGCTGACGCAGGAGACTTGCTTGAGCCTGGGACATCGAGGCTGCAGTAAGCCCTGATATTGCACCACTAAATTGCAGCCTGGCCCACAGGACAAGACTCTATCTAAAAATAAATACATTAATTAATTAATTAAAAAACTTCAACTTCCTACATAGTTTACAGATCACTTTAAGTGATCAGATAGGCAGGGATCTGAGTCATTGCTTCAGTTTCACAGATGAGGAAATTAGCATTGTTTCTTATATTATGGATCCTCCTTATTACTGAAAGTAATCCATTTTGAATCAAAACACAAATTGCTAGGAAAATAATGGCTGAGATAATCTCTTCTTGGGCAACTTTCAAGGAATGCTCCTGATCTATCCTTAAACAAAAGGAAAGGGCAAAGCAGTGTTATCTTTTAGGTCAGAAAAATAAACAGACTTTTCTGTTTTCTTCTCTCTTTTGTAAGCAGTGACACTTGAGAAGTTTCTCACCAGCAGGTTTCTGCCCAAGCCTGAAAATTGTCTGACTGACATGAGCCTAAACAAGGGTGGGGACAATCTGAGGACGCCTCCCTGGTGCTCTAAACAGCATGTTGTGAGTAGACGGAAATGAAGGCTACAGTTTTTAGGGAAAAGTCTTCCTGCTCATTTTTTTGATGACATTGCATGGTATCCCTGACCCCTGAAAATGTTGGGAAGGGTAGAAAAGGATGAGATTTGTCAGTATCTACTTGCTTTCCACAAGAGTTGGATGATTTCCAAGGAACCTCAGAGGTTAAATTTCTTAACTGGAAAGGAGTGGGACTGGTGAAGGCGCAATCAGGAGTCGCATCTGCAAAGCCTACTCTTGCTGTGTGGTTTAACCTGCATTATAGTCCTGGGAGATTCACAGGTTTCTTTCTCTGTCTTCTGTAGGAGGCTCAGTAAAGTTACCTCAAGTCAAACATTTAAGAAGTGATACCTGGCCCTGCAAGGTGCCTCACACCTGTAATCCCAGCACTTTGGAACGCTGAGGTGAGAGGATCACTTGTGGCCAGTTCAAGACTAGCCTAGGCAACATAGGGAGATCCTGTCTCTACCAAAAAAAAAAAAAGTTTAAACAGATTAGCCAGGTGTGATCAGTTTGTTTAAACTTAAATTAGTTGTGCATGTAGTCCCAGCTACTCAGAAAGCTGAGGTGGGAGGATCGATCCCTTGACCCCAGGAGTCTGAGGCTGTAGCGAGCTATAATGGTGCCACTGCACTCCACCCTGGGTGACAGAATGAGATCCCTGGCTTTCAAAACCAGCTATCTGGAGTCCAACTTCAGTAGTCTTTCCTTCTGTTACACAGACCCAAACATCATGAATGTCCTTAGGCCCCATCAGCGTGATGACACTGAAGTGGCAGAGACTTCCAGAGTGTATTAGTCTGTTTTCACACTGCTTTAAAGAAATACTCAAGACTGGGTAATTTATAAGAGAAAGAGATTTAATTAACTCACAGTTCCACATGACTAGATAGGCCTCAGGAAACTTACAATCATGGCAGAAGGCGAAGCAGGCACATCTTACATGGTGGCAGGCGAGAGAAAGGGAAGAGCCCCTTATAAAACCATCAGATCTCATGAGAATTCACTCACTGTCATGAGAACAGCATGGGTAAAGCGGCACTCATGATCCAATCACCTCCCTCAACACATGGGGATTACACTTTGTGATGAGATTTAGGTGGGGACGCAGAGCCAAACCGTATCACAGAGGAATAAGATCATGAGTCTCCCAAATTGACCATGATCTGGCTCCAAAGCAGTGAGACAGTGAGATTCATTGAAAACAAGGTTTTATAGCAGGAGCTGACAAACAGAAGCCCATGGGTCAAATCCAGCCCACCACCAGTTTGTGTATGGCCAGTGGGTTTAAACTAGTTTTATATTTTTAAATGGTTGGGGGAAAGCTCAAAAGAAGCACAGTCTTTTGTTACATATACAAGTTATATGAATTTCAAGTTTCAGTGTCCATAAATAACATTTTATTGGAACATAGGCTCATTGTTTAACTATTGTCTGTGGCTGCTTTCACACGGCATCTGGGGAATTGAATACAATCTATTCTTGTTACTCACAGCATTTATGTTCCATAAAGTCACCGTTAATACTGAATTAATGAATACTAAACTATTTCTCCTAGGGGAAACATAGGGTTAATTTCCTGTAGGCCTCCGATCACATTTTTGTCTGCTGATCAATATGTAATTATATTTTATATGTGTGTTTTTTTTTTTTTTTTTTTTGAGACGGAGTCTTGCTCTGTCGCCCAGGCTGGAGTGCAGTGGCCGGATCTCAGCTCACTGCAAGCTCTGCCTCCTGGGTTTATGCCATTCTCCTGCCTCAGCCTCCCGAGTAGCTGGGACTACAGGTGCCCACCACGTCCACCACCTCACCCGGCTAGTTTTTGTATTTTTTAGTAGAGATGGGATTTCACTGTGTTAGCCAGGATGGTCTCGATCTCCTGACCTCGTGATCAGCCCCTCTCGGCCTCCCAAAGTGCTGGGATTACAGGCTTGAGCCACCGCACCCGGCCCCATTTACATATTCTTTTCCCTTTTTAAATTTTTTTGTAGAGAGCAGTAGTCTTACTATGTTGCCTAGGTTGGTCTCAAACTCCGGGCCTCAAGCGATCCTCCCACATGGGCCTCCCAAAGTGTTGGGATTACAGGCAGGAGCCACAGTGCCCAGTGTTTTGTTTTGTTTTTTAAATAACAAAGATGTATTTAAAGAATTTAACAGGAGAGTGCCTGACCAAATGCTGCAAGTTTAAATAAGATCTATTTTATGGAAACTCTGGAATCTGCAGGCTGTTCTTTAATTGCTCACAGAGGAAACTTCCGAGATGGTGAAAATTCCAGGCATGCAAAATATTCTGAACTGAAGTCAGCAATGAGCAGGACTGCCTCTGGGCTGCCTTCCGTTGTGCTATCTTTTGTTGGTGTATGTTAATATTCCCTGTTGCAATTAAAAAGGTAGTTTTCAAACACTAAGAAGAGTAGCAACTCAAATCTCTAGACACTAAAAATTTATAAGGTCTCCCACTGGAATAAAGGGGCCTTGGATCAAGGTGGGTCATCATGCAGCTTCAGTCCACTAACAGGGCTTTGGAAACTCTTACCAGTACCTTTTCTTCCCCTCCCCTACAACACATGAGGGCTAGCGCTCAGGCCACAGCTGACCTGTGAAGTTTCAACCTCAGTCATGCTCCAGCCAATTGAACAAGGCTTCAGAAATACCCAGCCCTGACAGCTTGCGGTATTCAGAAACACTAAGGAACGTCTTTGCTGATTATGCCTGATTTATGTACAGGACTCAGGGATACGCTGTCACATGAACTATTGCATCTTGGCCTTTTTGGCAGGATATCAAAGGGCACAATTCAGTATGATACATGTCTTTTCCACTGGTGTGGAAAATATCCTATGGCTCAAGTTTCACAGGACAATGAGTGGAAAGCATGGAGCGCTGGCTTCTAGGGCTCTTCTGCACAGTTCAGTGGGCGCCAAGGTTCCAGTTCATTTGTTTAAAAGCTTTGACTCCCCAAGAAGGCAGCTTTTTGCAGCTCAGGGACTCTGGCATAATTCAAATTCGTACCCGGAAGTCAGAAATATGTTCTTTGACCAGACTCATTCCTGTTTACTCTAATTTGTGACACTTACTCCCAGTACTACACCCACCTCTTCTTCTAAGATCTCATAAAAAGTCTTCACAACTCACACACAGAAGAAAATACCATCCAACTTGGTTCTGTACCACCATTTGACTAAACTGTGTGGGATTTCCTGCCTTCTCCTCTTCCTCCTCCAATTCCTTTCCTCCCTCCAAATCTCTTACTATTCTTCAATATTGCACAAATCGGCCTTCGCTTTCATCTCTACGGCTTTGAAGCACAGTTACTGTTCTATTTGGGAAGACAGAAGAGTTGAAAATAAGCTTTATTTCCTCTATAAGCAAGGCAAAAATCCACTGAGATTCCTTAAGCATGATCCCTTTATTATGTAATAGGCATTGAGTTAATAATTAGGCAAAATCATAGCTGATGTGATCAGGTCAAAAATAATAGATAAAATAATGTAATGGGCTAGTTGCAACTATTGGCTTCAACTACATAAGGCTATCAAGTCTAGGTGATATCATTCAAGATGTAGATGCTTATGGAACAAGAAACTAAGACTTTGAGAAACAAAAGCTATTACAAAACACATCATTCACTTTTTTGTTTGCCCCTTTCCCCCTCATTCTATTATGCAATTTGTATACTTGCTCGTTTCCAATGAGGACTAATTTCTAGCTTCATCATGGCACATTTGTTTAAAGTATTTAGATGCCTATAGAGCAAAGAAATAACGTTAGCAAAGATAGGCAACCACTCTCTAATGAGTGGATAAACACCTGTTTTTAAACAATTCATATATCTAAGGAGTTTCTTGGAACTCAGTAATATCTAATACCTAGAGGAGTATTAGAAGCTTCTTTAAAAAGTGAGTCATTTAAAAATACCTTGGCCCGGTGCGGTGGCTCACGCCTGTAATCCCAGTACTTTGGGAGCCTGAGGTGCGCAGATCAGGAGGTCAGGAGATGGAGACCATCCCGGCTAACACGGTGAAACCCCATCTCTACTAAAAATACAAAAAAAAAAAAACACAAGCGGGGCATGGTGGTGGGCACCGGTAGTCCCAGCTACTCGGGAGGCTGAGGCAGGAGAATGGCCTGAACCCAGGAGGCGGAGCTTTCAGTGAGCAGAGATTGTGCCACTGCACTCCAGCCTGGGCGACAGAGCAAGACTCCATTTCAAAATAAATAAATAAATAAATAAAAATAAAAATACCTTTATGTTTCTTAAGTTTTTCACTTTAATTTTTATATTTTAGTGTGAAATGGCACACAGCTATGATACTGTCAAGTCTCTGATTCTTTAACTCTCAATGAGTTGCTCTTACTGAGAAAAATCATTATTCCAGTAACTCTTAGGTTGAGCCATTATGGACTGCCACACGTGGTGCCAAGAAAGAAAAGTTTCTGACTGGGCACAGTGGCTCACGCCTGTAATCCCAGAACTTTGGGAGGCTGAGGCAGGCAGATCACCTGAAGTCAGGAGTTTGAGACCAGCCTGTTCAACATGGTGAAAACCCAGCTCTACTAAAAATACAAAAAGTAGCTGGGCGTGGTGGTAGGTGCCTGTAATGCCAGCTGCTCAGGAGGCCGTGGCAGGGAGAATCGCTTGAACCTGGGAGGCGGAGGTTGCAGTGAGCCGAAATTGTGCCACTGCACTCCAGCCTGGGCAATAGAGCCAGACTCCATTTCAAAAACAAAAAAAAAAAAAGAAAGAAAAAAAAAGAAAAGTTTGTGATGTCTCCTTTCACAGAAATAGAAACAGCAAAACAGCAACAAAGAACCAAGTAGAGTTTTTGGCAAAATAAACAGTGTCTTGCATTTCAAATTAAAACTCAAATTTAAAAAATTCATTTTAGTTATTTCTGATGAATCATAATCTTGGACAGCCTGCTTAAAATTTTAGAGTCCTTGCACAGAATGGAAGTTGAAGCCCTCTTTAATATCCAATATTTAGAACAGCTTCCTGTTAGAGGACAATATAATGTATGCTATAGTCACAGCAATAGGACAAATGATCATTTAAAGAATTTGCATACTGTAACTTCAAGGATCCAAATCTTACTGAGTTCAAAATTAAGCACTCAGGTCAGATTCTTTTTTGCAACAGGCATCCTACTGTAATTATGATACCAATACTTTGACCTCTGCCAAACAATTTAATATCAATTTAGAATTAGGGAAATTTAGTTCCATTGAAAATAAAATACTTACAAAAAAAATCCAAAGCCTCATGGAGAAATAATGCAATAGTTGAAAAAAGAAACTCTTTAAATATGCTGAACCAAATGGTATGTACAAATATGAATGACAACCCTTCAGGCCCCAATTTTCCTGCCATCTCCCAGATGGTCATCACTCAGTCTTCCTGAAATGAACCTGTAATGTGTCTGTTTGCTATCTGCTATCACCAGTTTTCCAGTTTTTCCTACAAATTGCAATTCTTACATTTTCATAAGATAAGATCATTTAATTCACACAAATTCCATGAGACCACCTCAGGGCTTTATCTTCCTGATCCTGTTCTTGCAGTTTGCGTAACAATGTTGATGCAACAGAATAGAAAGTACTTTTCCCTGCCTGATAAGCCCAATTTTGACTTCATAGCTTATGTGGTAGCCTGTTTATAGAATAAACAAAGATAGCACAGAGTGCCTATGTTCAGAAGAATTCTGTGTTGATGGGGAGGAAAAGAAAACAAATAACTAAGAAAAAGTCTGCATACTTTAAAATGAGTGGATATAAGGTCCCTCTATGGGGCGTATCAATTACTTAAATGCCTTACACCCACAGTGTTTTAGTTCTCAAATGTTTTCAAGATTTAAAGAATCTGGAATAGTTACAGTTAGTCTAGTTCTGGGTTCCATTAATCAAACCTGTAATCAAATACTCACTTGACTTCATTTGGGCTTTAATGGTTGAATGGTGTTTATAACCAAATTTACTAGTCACAGAGCCCTATGGGGCTGGGGAGGGGTTTAGCTTCACAAACTCTAGATTTTAGTCGAACGAAAAAGACCCAGGAGGCCAGTTCTATAAAGGTCAACATTATCTTTTTATGTTGGTGGCACCAATCTAATGGCATTACAGGCCTAAAGCCCAGAGTTACACCCTAGGGTTTCTGTGGTTTTCATTTGTCCCGGAGGACCCCCAAAGAATGTACTGTGCTGGGACCTTATTTCCTTACAGGGACAGTACTGATATCAAATCATAGTTCCAGCTACACAAACGAGGCCTACTACGGGTCAGGCACCATGCTAGGCACTTTCTATGTATGACTTCATCTTCCCAACAAACCTATGGTACAGATATTATGATTAACCTTCATTTTACAAATGAGGAAATGGGGCTTGGGGAGGTCACAGATCTTGTCTAAGTCTACACGATTAAGACATGGTGACTCTCAAACCAAGTAACTTCTGTGTTCCTTTCTTTTTCTTTCTTTTCTTTTTTTTTTTTTTTTTGAGACAGAGTCTTGCTCTGT
>NW_012115488.1:16050647-16055725 GCF_000951035.1 Colobus angolensis palliatus | reverse complement strand
TCTCTCTCTCTCTCTCTCTCTCTCTCTTTCTTTCTTCTTTTTTTTTTGAGACAGAGTCACTCAGGCTGGAATGCAATGGTGCTATCATGGCTCACAGGAGCCTGGACCTCCTGGGCTCACAGGATCCTCCCACCTCAGCCTCCCAAGTAGCCGGGACTACAGGTATGCGCCATCATGCCTGCTTAATATTTTTTTGTTTTTTATAGAAATGGGGTCTTGCCATGTTGCCCAGGATAGTCTCCAACTCCTGGAGGCTCAAGTGATTCTCCCATCTGCCCGGCTACATGCTTCCCTTTTAACAGATCAGAAATTGTGACAAAGTTAAAATCTGCTCTAAGGTGGGCTGCTGTGCATGGCTCAGGCATCTGACAGGGTGCTCTACAACAAAGTGCATACTGCAGATGACAGTGTGGAAATCTATTTTTCATTATACAACTGTCACTTTAAGCACACATAATTCTTTGCTGTGTTTATAGAAGGAGTCATTTTTAATTTCCAAGGAAAATAGCAATTTGGAATCGTTTTCAGAAGCTTTAGAAAGGCAAGCAATAGAAAGAACATTTCACAAGAGGTATCCTGGTAGTGAATCATAGTTCACAGTACTACCTGCACATGCTTCAAGACAAAGTGAATCACTCCTCCAGGATTACTATTGAGTATAGCTCTCATAATCTTGGCCTTACCACTGGAATTGCATTATATAGTAAAGCTAGCAAGATCAGGCCAAAGCCACTTCTCCAAGCCACTTCTCTCATGTATCTCCAAGGGCAGAAATATGAACCCCTTGCAGTGTGAATGTAAAAATGCTGGTTAGCAATCTAAATCCAAAAATCCTATAGCCCCACACTTGTAACTTTTGGTTATTGCCAAACTTTATATTTAAGACAATGTCATTATTCTCATAAAACCCATTAAGTCCACAAGTCTTCTTGCCCTGAGTAGAAAAAGAAGCCCCTACTTACTTCTTGACCAAAGGAGCTGTAAGATCTATAAATGTCACAGGTACATGAACACTCTAAACTAAGAATAATGCTACAGTATATATGAGATCACTTATAAGATCCCTGCATAAAATATGGTCCAGTACAAGAGGAGGAGGTAAGTGGGAAAGATTTTGTAAAATGTGTAAGCTGAATTTCTGCAACCATATTACCACATGTATTTAAAATCAACTGTTCAGAAAATATCAACAAGGCAAAGACAAAAGTCTATAAAAAGTCTGTCAGTCTAGAGAGAACTTCCAAATCACAGGGCAAAATTTCAAATAATAATGTAGCTTCCGTTATTTGCTGGCCCTTGAATTCCATAGGCCAAAGGTATTTGGAAGATGCAGGTCCAGCAAATGAAGTGACTATCACATGACCAGTACAAGAAGTATCTCAACTACACTATGCAGCTGACAGCTCAGAACTTGTAATGTGTTTTAAAGAAAGGTGCTGGCTGGGCGCAGTGGCTCACGCCTATAATCCCAGCACTTTGGGAGGCCAAGGTGGGTGGATCAGGAGTTCAAGACCAGCCTGGCCAATACGGTAAAACCTCATCTCTACTAAAAAAGATACAAAAAATTAGCTGGGCGTGGTGGCGGGTACCTGTAATCCCAGCTCCTCAGGGGGCTGAGGCAGAGAATTGCTTGAACCTGAGGAGGTTCAAGACCAGCCTGGCCAACACGGTAAAACCTCATCTCTACTAAAAAAGATACAAAAAATTAGCTGGGCGTGGTGGCAGGTACCTGTAATCCCAGCTCCTCAGGGGGCTGAGGCAGAGAATTGCTTGAACCTGGGAGGCGGAGGTTGCAGTAAGTCGAGATTGCACCACTGTACTCCAGTCTGGGCGACAGAGCGAGACTCCATCTCAAAAATAAATAAATAAATAAATAAATAAAATTAAGGAAGGTGCTTGAAATACACCCGACAGAGGTCCCCTTTTCTTCTGAACATTTGTTTAGGCCTCTCAAAAGGGGCATCATTTTCATGAAAAGTCCATTTATGTGAACTTGGGGACAAGAGCCCTGGGGTTTTCCATTACAAACCAGTTGATGACTATTACTGTGTTCTGAAGAATTTCCTTTTTTAAAAAAGAAAATCCAACCCTAGGCCTTTCTGCACTTACTCAAATTTGGGCCTGATAATTTCAGTTTTAAAGCGCTCTGACATCCATCACTGCATTTCCTATGAGGTGTTATTCTATGCAGGAGAGAAAACTGAAGTCCAACTAGCATATTTGGCAGACTCTGCTTCTTCTAGGCTTTTCTTTTCGCCAAAGATCTAGCAGCACAGATTTATTCGCTCCAAAGAAAGGTGGCTTCCCAAAAGGTACTCAGAGCCAGTGTAAACTGCAGAGTACAGATGATGCTTTTTCTCCCAGAAATGGAAAACAACATTTCACAAACTGATATTCTGAAAAAGCATTCAAGAATTTAATCATGATCCTTTGGCCTGAAATGCTGCAGTGATATTTTTAAGACCCAAGAATTCCTAAGCTATTGCTGCTGTCCAGAGCACCCACTCTCTAACTGGCTTAAAATGTGTGAAATGACGTAATGCTTAAATATTTCCTAAGATGAATCTCAGAAGTGACCTCATGCATATGCATGATCACCAGTGACGGATTGAAAACAGATTAATTCTGCTTCACAGCTAAGCATGAAAACATTTTTAAAAAGTCTGGAATAGTTCATATTCCAGATGCACACTCCTTCCCCTCCCGAAACTGCATCTGTGACATTTTTTTCATTCTTAATGACATAGTTATGATATTACACTCCATAGTGAAGTTCTTGGAATTAGCTGTCTTTCAGAAAATGGGTACATGCCCTGCACATTTCTATCAGTCATTTAATTGGACTAGAAAAGTGACAGTATTTCTGTGGTTAAGAGGACTCTTTCTTCTTTCCTCTCTTAAACCATGAGAACTAGTCTAGTCCATATACTATTCTAAATATCCCATCTATCTGCCCCAAACCACTGCTTACTTTGGCTGCTTCAAATAACACTGTATTATATGAGAAAGACAGAAAACAGAACTACCACTGCTTTCTTTGTCTACAAAGAGGAAAGAAATAGTGGATGTCATTTTACCTTCATGATCTTTTTCCAAATTAAAAAAAAAAAATACTGAGATGGGGTGTGGTGGCTCACTCCTTTAATCCCAGCACTTTGGGAGGCCGAAATGGGTGACTGCTTGAGCCCAGGAGTTCAAGACCAGCCTGAGCAACATGGCAAGACCGCATCTCTACAAAAAATACAAAAATTAGCTGGGTATGGTGGTGTGCACCTGTAGTCCCAGCTATTCCAGAGGCTGAAGTGGGAGGATCACCTGTAGCTGGGAGGTCAAGGCTGCCATGAACCATGATTGTGCCACCGCACTCCAGCCTGGGCGACAGAGTGAGACTTTGTCTTTAAAACAAAACAAAACAAAACACACACACACAGACACAAAGAACAGGCTGGGTGCGGTGGCTCACGCCTATAATCCCCGGACTTTGGGAGGCCGAGGCAGGTGAATCACCTGAGTTAGGAGTTTGAGACCATCCTGGCCAACATGGTGAAAACCAGCCTCTACTAAAAATACAAAAAATTAGCTGGGCGTGATGGTGGGCGCCTGTAATCCCAGCTACTCGGGAGGCTGAGGCAGGAGATTTAATTGAACCCGGGAGGTGGAGGTTGCAGTGAGCTGAGACCGCGCCATTGCACTCCAGCCTGGGCAACAAGAACGAAACTCCTTCTCAAAAAAAAAACAGAAACAAAAACAAAACCAGAAAAACCCTGAAATTAAAATAATACTTATTTAGTTTCATAATCAAATCAAACTATGTGAATTTTGTCTGTGTATAATTTTTTCCCCCAGAATTCAGCTTTTAGGAATTTTAGTTTTTGAGAAAAATTAGAAAGGATGAAAAATGTCATGAAGAGCTTGAAAGGATTATCAGTGTCCCATCGTTGTCTGCTACAGGTTTTATTACCTCCACCTCACTAAAACCTATAAGCTGCTTCTTAGCTTGAAGACCTAAAAGCACAACCATCAAGAATTTCTGACAGTTTTATTCAATTTCAGATCATTTAACTGCCTGTTGCCTATATGTTAAAGACCGTGCTGAGTTATTTTATAGCCTTATTTCACCCTATGATTATTTTATACAAGGCAAAACTGAAGAGGTTGAGAGGAGCTTTCCTGGAATGCAAGCAATGCTCCTGTCTCTATACGCCACCCCCCTATTTATTCCTCTGAACATGCTAAATTTCCATCGTACCCTTTTAGGAAACCTTAATCCAAGTTTTCTAACCACCTTAGAGTTGTTACTTGTTACACCAATTATATCATATCAAATATGGCATGCTATTATTTGGGTACTTCCTAGGACCGTGTGGATGCTATTTTAATGGCAATACTAAATAACAATATTTTACTTAATTTTTAATTAAAAGGTCTATGATCGCTATATGGTTTGCCAATAAAGACCTAACACAATTAGTAAGAACAAAAGCAAACAAAGCCTACCTTAGTGATAAGTACTGTGTTCTTAAAAAATAAAAAAGGAAAACACTCAAAACGTGTCCATTTACCTGCACAGAGCCTCAATGGCATCTCTATCCAAAAAATCATGCTCTCTCTTGACCAAAGAAATATAGAACAGGAAATCTATAAGGAACAGGAAATCTATAAGAAAAATAAACAAATGTATTTGTTGAGCACCTATAACCCAATTTGCCAAATAGCCCAGTTTACCAAAGAGGGGAAGAAACTCTTCAGCAATGTACTGAGGACAATAAGGCAATTCAAGCCAATCCGGCATCACTGTCCTAAAGGAGCTTTGGCTTTAAAGTGGTGGAAACTCGAACCTCTGCAGACGCAAATGACTCTGTCTGACAGCTTTGAAGAGAGCAGTGGATCTCCCAACATGGAGGTTGAGATCTGAGAAGGGGACAGACTGCCTGCTCAAGTGGGTCCCTGACCCCTGAGTAGCCTAACTGGGAGACATCCCCCACTAGGGGCAGACTGACACCCCACACCTCACAGGGTGGAGTACACCCCTGAGAGGAAGCTTCCAAAGTAAGAATCAGACAGGTACACTCGCTGTT
>NW_012115488.1:16027557-16045272 GCF_000951035.1 Colobus angolensis palliatus | reverse complement strand
CTAGAACTTAAAGTATAATAATAATAATAAATAAAATAAAATAAAATAAAATAAAATAAAGTGGTGGAAACTCAAAATATTGCTTCTGGTCAAGAAGAAGTGGTTCATAACATTGTTATACCTTTAAACTAACCAGCAGGCAATAAGCCTCCAGTATAAATTATAATTTAAGCCACAATGACTATCAGAAGAATGCTGCCTTTTAATGTGGCTGGGCTGTGTGTATGTGTGTGTCTTTGCTCACGTGTGATCAGGGAAAAGGTCATGGAAGAAAAATTGAGCCACAGAAAGATCCAGAGAACAATGAAAAGTGGTAGGAAATGGAATGTAGTCCACTCACATGGCATCAAGAGCTAAGGAGAATTCAAGATACGCTTTTTTAAAAACAAATATTAGCACTGCAATATGGCCTTGTAGGAACTGATATAACTCCCCTAAAAAGAAAGGGTTGGCTATAAAGTTGCTATAGAACAACAGAATCTCAACTCCTTTAATCTGTAGAAGAGTTCATTCAATTCTCTCAAGACAATGAAGAAGCTGTATCAGAACTGAAAACCACAGAGGGGGAAAACAGTCAACTCAATGGAGGAATTCCTTTCTCTTGACGGCCTAAAAAGATCCCTTGGTAAGTAAATATACCCAAGAAAAGCAGAGTGGAGGCAGCCACTGTGGAAACTTACAACAGCTCTGAAATTGCCACTGGATAAAGGCAAGTTATCACCCTCTTGGAGTACCAGCTACAAGGGCAAATCATGGGCCTCCTCAGTAGAATGCTACTACAGTACCAGGAGGAGGAGTGTCTCGGTGTGGGGTAACTCTTTGGACCAGACCTGGGTGAAATCAGTCATCACAGCAGGAAACTAGAATCACCACAAGCTAAAAAATTCTCTTTGGCTGGGCACTGCGGCTCACATCTCTAATCCCAGCACTTTGGGAGGCCAAGGAGAGAAGATCATTTGAGCTCAGGAGTTTGAGACCAGCCTGGGCAGTATGGCGAGACACCGTTTCTACAAAAAAAATTAAAAAAAATTTTATTGGGCATAGTGGCACACGCCTGTGGTCTCAGCTACATGGGATGCTGAGGTGGAAGATCACCTGAGCCCCGGAGTTTGAGGCTGCAGTGAACTCTCATTATACCATTGCATTTCAGGCTGGATGACAGAGTGAGACCCTGTCTGAAAAAAAAAAATAAAAAATAAAGCATCCCTTTGGCCTTCAAAATGGCTAATGCCACACAGCGGAATAAACATGGCTGTCAGTAGTTTTGGAGATGCAGGTAATTAGTCCTGTTTCAGCTCTTGTGGGTACATAACTGTTCATTATGTTTTTATTATTTCTTATGATCACTGGTTTTATGGAATGATATGGAATTCCTTACTCTTAGTAATCTATTTTCTAGAGATAATATATCAGAATGAATATAAACTTATAGTCTATCCTTTATTTTCTGAAGGCTAGAGTTGGATTACTGACATTGTTCCCTAAATGATAATATAGGCAGACCAAGGAAGTGGCTATAGTCCAAAGATTTATGAATATGTAAAATTTAGTATCACAGAATTACATTTCTTCACTAATTTATAGACCAAGTCTCTCTTAGACAAATGATTAGTGGAACCATTATAATGGAAATAGAAAGATTTATAGTCAATGCAAACTGGAGCATGTAGGAGAATGAAATTGGATCCTCATTTCCCACCTTATAGAAATCAACTCAAGATAGATTAAGAACTTAAACCTAAGACCAGAAACCATAAAAATCCTAGAAGATAACATTGGAAAAACCCTTCTAGACATTGGCTTAGGCAAAGAGTTCATGACCAAGAACCCAAAAGCAAATATAATAAAAACAAAGACAAATAGGCAGTACTTAATTAAACTAAAGAGCTTTTTCATAGCAAAAGGAACAGTCAGCAGAGTAAACAGAAAACCCACAGAGTGGGAGAAAATCTTCACAATCTATACACCTGACAAAGGACTAACATCCAGAATCTACAATGAACTCAAACAAATCAGCAACAAAAAACCAATCTCATCAAAAAGTGGGCTAAGGACATGAACAGACAATTCTCAAAAGAAGATATACAAATGCCCCAAAAAAATGAAAAAATGCTCAACATCACCAATGATCAGGGAAATCAAAATCAAAATCATAATGCAGTATCACATTACTCTTGTAAGAATGGCCATAATCAAAAAAATCAAAAAATAGTAGATGTTGGCATGGATGCGGTGAACAGGGAACACTTCTACACTGCTGATGGGAATGTAAACTAGTATAATCACTATGGAAAACAGTGTGGAGATTTCTTAAAAAACTAGAAGTAGAACTACCATCTGATCCAGCAATTTCACTACTGGGTATCTACCCAGAGAAAAAAGTCATTACATGAAAAAGATACTTGCACATGCACGTTTATAGCAGCACAATTTGCAACTGCAAAAACACGAAACCAACCCAAATGTCCATCAATCGAAGAGTGGATAGAGAAACTGTATATATACAATGGAATACTACTCAGCCATAAAAATGAATGAATTAATGGCATTTGCAGCAATCTGGATGAGACTGGAGACTATTATTCTAAGTGAAGTAATTCAGGAATGGAAAACCAAACATCGTATGTTCACACTTACAAGTGGCAGCTAAGCTATGAGGATGCAAAGGCATAAAAATGACACAATGCACTTTGGGGACTCAAGGGGAAAGGGTGGGAAGGGGTGAGGGATAAAACACTACAAATAGGGTGCAATGCACATTGCTTGGGTGATGGGTGCACCAAAATCTCACAAATCACCACTAAAGAACTTACTTATGTAACCAAACACCACCTGTTCCCCAATAATCTATGGAAATTTAAAAACTTTAAAAGCAAACAAATATATAATAATAAACAAAAAAAAATGTCATCTAAATGCCCACAAGTAACAAGCATCCACAAGGATAGAGCCTAGCTGAAGTTTCATATCTCTATACTTTAGTAGTTCACAACTGGGGAACTACTAAATGTCCCCAGGGGACATGAGGCAATGTTTGGAGATATTTTTGGTTATCACAACTTGGGGGCAGAGGTAGTGCTACTAGCATCGAGTGGGTAGCCAGGAATGCTGCTAAACATCCTATGATGCAATGTCAACAGCACCGAGAATTATCCAGTCCAAACTGTCAATAGCACCAATACTGAGACGTTGCCACACAGATAGAAGCCTTTGTTTACAAATCCCTCCCTGGGTCAAACAACTATGATCAGAATAGCAAGATCAAGGACAATGAAGGAGTGACGTCTGTAAGGAATCGCTCCGAAGGGGACAATGTATTAGAATAGAAAATGATTGGCCTAATATGTCCAGATAACACAGAGCACCCTTTTTTTGGCTATCACATATTGTTGTTTCTCATACCTCCATCCTTAGGACCTCTACTTGACTGAAAGTTAATATGTTCTAATCTCTACGTGTTTCTCTTTTTTTTTTTCTGATGGATTATATTCATATACACACAGAATAGAATAATGTAGACATCACCCAGCTTTACAAAACATCAACATTGGGTCATTTTTCATTCACCTAGGCTTCTACCACTTTTTTTATTAGTTTTCCCAGGGTTTCTAAAAGCAAATCTCAGACAACATATTATTTCATTCATTAATATTTCAGTTTCTCCTCTATATATTTACTGCTGAAGAAAGATGTTCAGGATGAACTGGGTATGATCAACTTAGTAGTGGGCAATGATACAAAGAAATGAATCAGATCAAGCAAGGAGGTGAGAGGAAAGACCAACGGAAGATCCCAGATCCAGACAGGAAGAAAAGTAAGCCCTTCATGTCTACAAGAAGTGAGCCAAGGGATGCACACCAAAATATGGTAAAGGCCAAAGCATTTATGGTAGCTGCAATCAGATAAAGATCCAATAGCTAAGACCCATACAGAAACTAAGGCAGAGTGAGATGAAATCACACAGATGACAATGATAAGCCAAGTGTCTGGATCAAGAATGTTAGTAAGTCCCAATGCTACTGCCGACTCTAACAATTTGATAGCTACATGTAGTGCTATAGTAAGGATTCTGACACTCCAAGGAGTGGGAAAAATCCAGGATGAGTGGGGGAATAGGCAAATAGTAGCAACTATGCCACAGAGTTGTTCCATATTATCTGGGACTAAAGTAATAAAACCTGAAGAGGAAGCAAAGCTTCCACGTAAAAGGCAAGTGATATCTGAAAATCCAGGAGGCCACGTTGAAGTCTAGTCTGCTCCTTGGCATTCTGCCTATTCCCTATGTAGGTTTCCCTGCATTGACAAGTTTGGTCAAAAAATACTTAGAACCTAGGAGCTACATACGTTTCAAGTGTGCTATTACTATGTCAAAATAAAAGTCGGAAGCTAAGACTCCACATATGTACTTATGGGAAGGATTTTAAACCACTGGTTTAAATCAAAGATGCTCAACTCATAAACATACAGACCAGAGAAAAGACATGTACACCTGCTCTTCTGGTATTCAATCTCCAAAGAGCAGCCTGAATATTCTTTTCAAAATTCAAATATGATCATACCATTCCCTGCTTAAAACCCTTCAGTAATTCCCACTTTTCTCCCAAATGAAGTCCCAAATCCTAGCACAGCCTGACTTGGCCCTTACCCACTTTCCTTCCTCTAATGGCACAGCACTCTGCCTTATTCTCCATCCACATTGGCCTTATCTTCCTTTCTCAAATAAGAATTATGCTCTTGTTATGCTCCAGGCACTGTGTTAAGCACTTTACATACATTCCATTTAATCCCCTCAAAACCTTATGGCATAAGTATAATTATTGTCTCAACAAGAGAGGCAAGTGCCTTGCCATGAAAGAGCCACATACAGTGTCTAATAAAAGCTTCACTACACATGCTTCAACTATAGCCTTCTGCAATAGAGATTTGTCAAAAGTGTAAGAAATTTGATTTTAGATCACAAGCAAGCATAGACTCAAATCATTGGGTTTTTTTTTTATTAAGTTAACTATAAAAATACAGTAATGCCCCCACTTAACCCAGGTAAGACCTCTGATCATCTATAGCCTTGAACTAGAAGTTGGCTTAAAAAAAGAAATAAAAAGGCTAAAAGGTCTATAGTGAAATCCATGAACGTTATATGATAGGACAAGCAGAGTTGCATGTAGGCTCCAACAATTAGGTGAACTGTATCATGGTAAATTACATGTGGACACAATGGCCAGTGAGAGTAAGAGCTGCTAGACAATTTAGAGAGTAGGCCAGATCTTGTCTTCTTTATATTTCTTCTGTACGATCTGAAAGTATTTGATTTTAATAAGTGATAATATAATGCACTTAACAATGTGTCAGTGCATCATAGCTTAATTCAGTATTTGAGATTCATAAATCTAACCCTGAATCAAATAGGACTTAAGTTGGGAAAGTATTGTGCAAATGTTTTCATTCTAAATAATTAAAATGTAAGTTTTCATACTTACAGGTTTAAGCTGAAGTTTTTAAAATTCCGCATTCTCTCTCTGATACTGGTTATATGGAGTGTTACTCTGCAGTATAATGGCTAGTCATCTACAAAAACGTAAAAGCACAATTTCTTTGAGAATTCATTGTCCTAAGTATGGGACATAAGTCTTTTCTGTTAATGGAGACATATATGAAGTCTGCATCTGTGTTGGAAAGTGTGTGTATAAGTTAAAACACAAAGCATGAATAATTTAGAACCATTTTATAAATCTCAGGAAGTGAACAAATCTTATAAATTTTAGATTCATTTATTGAGGAAAACAATATATGTTGACTTCTTTTCTCTGTGCTATTTCCAATTTTAACAATCATATTATATACATGCATGTATGTTTTTAATATTTATTGCTTTTCTAATGGCAGAAGTACTGAAAATTCCTTGTACATACTTTTGACAATGCAGAAAAGGGCAGAGAAAAATTTTAAAGACCAGAACCCAAAGATGACTATTCTGCTAAAAACTCTGATATATATTCTTCCAGATTATATACATATATATATAGAGAGAGTATATATTCCCTTTTATAAAACTATGAAAATATTGTAAAAATTTTTGTATAATTTTTAAAAACGTAACACTTACCTTTCCGTGTTCTTAACTATTTTTCTGCAACAAGGCTTTTAGATAGCAATGTGTGTATTTTTACTGTAACCTAACTCAATACTTTTTTGAACATTGTGGAATATAAAATATAAATATTAAACCTCCTAGCATAATATTAGTTTAATCTGATTTTTATCATTAAAAGGCAAAACAACTTACCTTCTATTGTAAATTAGAATAATTTGAAATATGAGACTTGAATTTAATTACATATTCAAATTATTTAATGGATCAAGCACTCTGTAACATTCAGATTTTTCAACCAAATAATATGGTATTCTGAAATCATGGAACCAAAAGTATATTATCACAGGTTTTAAAATATGATGATTAGATTGATGAGGATTGTAAAGACTTTCTTTTACATAAGAAAAATAAATAGCCCACAGAATTCAGAGCCAATCAGTATTGATTTTAAGTGGATTCTTTATGAGGGAGGAAAATCATAATTCTCCAAAAGAAGCAGAAGAGGAAATGACAGAGCATGTAAATTACAGTAATTTTTTAAGCTTTGTATTTTGAAATAATTTTAGATTTACAGAAGTGTTACAGAGAAGGTACCGCTTCCTTTTATATTCCAATCTTAATATTTTACATAATCATGGTACATTTATCAATACTTAAGTTATTGAAATGGGTACACTATTAACCAAAGTTCAGATTTCATCAGTTTTTCCAATAATGCCCTTTTTCTGTTCCAGGATCCAAAGCAGGTTACTATGTTGTACTTAGACTTGATATCACCTTAGTTTCCTCCAGTCCCTCCACCTTTCCTTGTTTTTTCATGACTTTATAACTTTTGAAGAGCACTGCTGTGGTGTATATTTTGTAGACTGTTTCACAATTTGGGCTTATTTGATGTTTTCTCATGATTATACCAGGGTTAGGAATCCTTGACAAGAATTCTATACAGATGAAGTGCCCTTCTCATCACATCACACTTGGAAGTACATATCAGTATGACTTATTACTGGTGATGGTAAATGATATGGTTTGGATCTGTGTCCCATCCAAATCTCATGTTTAACTGTAATCCCCAGTGTTGGAACTGGGGCCTGGTAGTAGGTGACTGGATCATGGAGGCGGTTTCTCACGAATGATTTAGCACCATCCCTTCTGTCCTGTTCTTGTGAGAGTGAGTGAGTTATCATGAGATCTGGTTGTTTAAAAATGTTTAGCACCTCTCCCTTCTCTCCCTTCCTCCTGCTCCAGCCATGTGAAGATGCCCGCTCCAGCTCTGCCTTCCGCCATGAGTAAAAGCTCCCCCAGACCTCCCCAGAAGATGTTGCCATGCTTCCTGTATACCCTGCAGAGCCATTAGCCAACTAAACCTCTTTTCTTAAAAATTCCCAGTCTACAGGCTGAGACAGAATTCCTTAAACCTGGGAGGCAGAGTGTTGCAGTGAGCCGAGATCGCGCCACTGCACTCCAGACTGGGCCGAAAGAGTGAGACTCCGTCTCAAAAAAAAAAAAAAATAAAGAAAGAAAGAGAAAAAAAAGTTACCCAGTCTCATGTATTTCTTTATAGCAATGTGAGAACAGACTAAACAGTAACCTTGATCACTTGATTAAGATAATGTCAGCCAGGTCTCTGACTATAAAGTTACTAATTTTCCCTTTCCATATTATTTTCATTAGAAATTACTAAACCCAGACCACACTAAAGAAGGCAAAATTAAGCACTGCCTCCTGAAGGGGGGAGAATCTAACACTTTATGAAATTCAATGTATGTATTTTTTCCTTTCATGCTTATGCTTTTAGTGTCATATCTAAGAAACAGTTGCCTAATCAAAGATCATGAAGATGTATGCCTGTTTTTTTTTTTCTAAGAATTGTATAGCTTGAGCTCTTACATTTACATCTTTGATCCATTTTAAGTTTTGCATTTAGGTAGGGGTTCAACTCAACTTTATTTACTTGCATATAGATATCCAGTTGTCCCAGCACCATTTTTAAAAAGAGACTATTCTTTCCCAATTGAATTTTCTTGGAATCCTTGTTGAAAATCAATTAATTATAAATGTAAGGTTTATTTCTGGATTCTCAATTCTATTCCACTGATCAATGTATGTCCTTAAACCAGTACCACACTGCTTTGACTACTGTTGTTTTCCAGTAAGTTTTGAAATTGAGAAGCCTCCTGTGCTGAACTTTTTCTTTTTCAAGAATATTTTGGCTATTATTGGTTCCTTGCATTTTCATATGAATTTTAAGATTACCTTGTCAATTCCAGCAAAAAGGGGCATCTGGGATTTTGATAGGATTGCACTGAATCTATAGATCAATTTGAAGAGTATTGTCCTCTGAACAAGTCTAAGTCTTCCAATCCATGTCTTTCTTATTTTGGTATTTTTTATATGGTGCTTTTAAGTTTTCACTGTGCAATTCTCACAATTTTTTGTAAAATTCATTCCTATTTTATTCTTTTCAATACTCTCATAAATGAAATTAACTTCTTAAATCCATTTTTGGTTTATCTATTGCTAAAAAATAGAAGTATATCATTGAATCTTGCATATTGATTATGTATCCTACAACATTGCTAAAATTATTAGTTCTGATAATTTGTGCGTGTATGTATTCCTTAGAATTTTCTATACACAAGATCATGTCATCTATAAATATAGTTTCACTTCTTCCCTTCTGATCTGGATGCCTTATATATCTCTTTCTTAATTTCCCTGGCTTGCTCCTTCAGTACAATGTTAAATAGCAGTGATTAGAGTGGACATCATTGTCTTTTATTCCTAGTGTTAAGGGTAAAGCTATCAGTCTTTCACCATTAAGTAAAATGTTAGTCTGTTTTTTCACAGTTGCCCTTTATCAGGTTAAGGAAGTTCACTCGTATTTAAGTATTTTTATCAGGAGAAGTTGAATTGCTTCAAATGCTTTTTCTGCATCTTTTGTGATGATCGTGTGATTTTCATCCTTTATTCTATTAATGTGATGTGTTATACTGATTGTTTTTTGCATTTGTATTTTATATTATATTTGATTGGTATATTGAACTAATCTTGCATTCCTAGGATAAACCCTGATCGGTCATAGTATATAATCCTTCTTATATGTTGCTGAATTCTATTTGCTAATATTTCATTGAAGATTTTAAGCTCTATATTCATAGGAGTATTGGTTGGTAGTTTTCTTGTGATGTATTTGTTAATTTTAGTATCAAAATAACACTGGCTTTATAGAATGATTTGGGAAGTGTTCCCTCCTCTTCTAGCCCCTATAAAAGCAGAGCTATTAAAATGTTGTAAGATTTTTCATAGCCATCTAGCACTCAGAATTTGAGTGGAGAAAAGATAATTACAGAAAGGATTTTCAGGAGGCTTTTGGCCATGTTACAATAACTAGTATTGGACTTACCCTCCAGTATAAACAATTATGAAAACAGACAAAATATATCATTGGCTGTTCTTTTAAGAAAACATAGCCAGTAGAACAAAAAGGAAACACATCAAAAGTGTTTGTGAAGAGGATTTTCATGAAGACAGCTGTCCTATAATTTTGAGCCACTGCAAGAGGAGTATGGGTGGTATCTGTGCTTCACTCCAAGCCTAGAGAGACTTAAGCAAAAAAAAAAAAAAAAAGCCTGTAAACTTTCTCATGTATTCCCTGCCATTGGGAGCCACAGTCTTTTGTTGTATAACTTGCTCCTGAAAAAACTAAAGCAGATAATGGCAGCAGAATGGAGAGGGCTACATTTGGGAACTAACTGCATTCTCCTCCAATGGCTAATAAAAATGTGTGAATCTTGAAGACAAAATATGGAACCCATGGAGATACACTGGCCTGAGATGATTCAAACCAAGATCCTATACAAAAGGAATACCAAACACCCTGTTACATTCTGTCAATAGGAGCACTCAGAGGAGACTAGAGGGAAGGAAGAGGGAGAAAAGAACTTGCTACTTCCTGTATACTTCCTATTGCTCTCAGCATCACCCAGCAATGATACTTCACCCTGGCAGAAACAGGTGGTACTACAGTAGCAATAGGTTGCAGCTTACACTCCCCAAACCACCCTATTGTGTCCCTCAGAGATACCAACACCAGATGGCCAGTGCCCCTCACCAGAGTTCCCAGCCCAGTAGCCATACTCCTGAAGTACCAGCACTAATCAGGCAATGACGCCTCCTAAAAGGCCCGAGTTCCAGCTCAGGATCCTGCCTCCAAGCCTCTAAGAGTTAAAAATACCAACTCACCTCTTACCTTTTTTACTCTCGGACTTAAAGAAGGTATCTATTCTCAATACCAGGCTAATAATTCTATTTAAAATTCTCTATTAAAATAACTGCTATAGTTCTTGACTCCTGACTAGATTCTGACTTACTCACCTTGTAAGTTTCATCATCCTCAATGGAACCTAATGTGTAACCCATAATGTGATATTATGGAATTTATCCTGAAGCCTCATGTTCCATGGGTGGTGACCACAAATAAATTCACCTGGCATGTTACTGTCCATAAAGGGTTTACACTCAGTTACTTGTTATAAATGGGTGAAGTCCTTTCCTTCAACCACTTTGAGGTTTTCCCAACGAACTATGGAAGCTCAAAATGATCTCAATACAACCTTCTCCTTTTGTTTTCACCAGTACACTTCTACAGCCCACACTTTCACTTAAGATTCTTAGGAATAGGACAGTTGGCAGGACCAATATTCCCTAAATTCTCAGAGCCACATGTGAAATTCTCTAAATGGGTCTCTTCACAACCCCATCGCTTGCTTTAAAGTCGAGGCCAGCACCACTCTCCTCACCATGGGAAAGGCAGAAGAGGAATTAATCATAAAACACTGACATCTTTCTCCCAAGCAATTCTCAATATAGGCCTCCATTTTAAATCTCCAATGACTCTTCGTATTTTATTTACAAAGTATGGAGGTGGGTGATAGGTTAATGAGAGCAGAACTGAATTTTGGCAGCCCTTTTGCCAACCTTACATATATGGTCTACTGCTTAAGTTTAGAATGTAGATACCAGCATGTCCGAGCCGAGCCTCTAGAGCTTTCTCTGAAACTTCAAGCCATCAGAAAATGTTACACTTAAAATCTTGCTTATATTAGTTTGGGTGTAAACTAATCTTATGTAACAAAAATACAATAGCCCAAAATACAACAGCTCAAATAAGGTAGAAATGTATTGTTCTCTCATGTAATATTCAGAGGTAGGCAGGTGGAGCAAAATGGTAAAGTAGCTGGCTCTGTGGGATACCCAGGAACTAGGGTCCTTCCATCTTGTTTTTCAGATGTTCCCTGAGAATATTTCCCTTATCTCTATGAGTGAAGCTGATTCACTACAATGGTCAAGATCCAGGCTTGAAACGAAACAGAAGGATCCACATATCCATTTTTTTAAAGCAAGACCCAGAATCTGCATTTCTAATTTATACTCACATCCTATATATAGATAAAAGTTTAGACATGTAACCACATATATCTCTAACAAGGCTGGAAAACATCATCTCTGGCTCTGGGGTCACGCGTTCAGATGGAAATCAGGAGCTTCTGTTGCTAAAAGGAAAAATGAAATGAAAGAATGCATGTTGAGAATAATTAGCAGATTCTGCTGACAATCACTTATAGTTAAGTGCAAATTTAAAATGAATATTGAAAAAAAAATTACTAAAAACATTTAACACAAAATGTTACTTTAAGAATATACTGTAGCCGGGCGCGGTGGCTCAAGCCTGTAATCCCAGCACTTTGGGAGGCCGAGAAGGGCGGATCACGAGGTCAGGAGATCAAGTCCAGCCTGGGCGACAGAGCGAGACTCCATCTCAAAAAAAAAAAAAAAAAAACTAGCCGGGTGATGTGGCGGGCGCCTGTAGTCCCAGCTACTCCGGAGGCAGGAATATGGCATAAACCCAGGAGGCGGGGCTTGCAGTGAGCTGAGATCCGGCCATTGCACTCCAGCCTGGGCGGCAGAGCGAGACTCCGAGACAAAAAAAAAAAAAAAAAAAAAGAATATACTGTAACCCCATAACTAGGTATATATCCAAAGGAAAATAAATTGCTCTAACAAAAAGACACATGCAATTGTGTGTTCATCACAGCACTATTCATGATAGCAAAGACATGGAATTCATTTAATTTAATGCCTATCAATGATGGATTGTATAAAGAAAATGTGGTACATATACACCATGGAATACTATGAAGCCATCCAAAAGAATGAAATCATGTCCTTGCAGCAATATAGATGCACCTGGGGGCCATTATCCTAAGCAAATTAATACAGGAACAGGAAACCAAATACTGCATGGTTCTCCCTTATAAGTGGGAGCTAAACACTGTGTACACATGGACATAAAGATGGTAACAGTAGACAATGGAGACTACTAGAGGAGGGGAGATGGGGGATGGGGTTAAAAAACTGTGGGGTACTATGCTCACTGCTGGGTAATAGGATCAACTGTACCCCAAACTTCAGCATTGTAGAATATACCCATGTAACAAACTTATACATATACCTCCTGAATCTAAAATAAAAGCTGCAATTATAAAAAGGGGGAAAAAAAGAATATACTTTTAAGTTGTGGTGATCTATTGCAAAGCAAGGTGACTATAATTAGTGATAATATATATTTCAAAATTTCCAAAAGATTGGATTTTATAAGTATGTGAAGTGATGGATATGTTCATTAGCCTGATTTGTTCATTCTACAATGTGTACATGTATCCAAACATCACTTTTTACTCCATAAATATAAAACTACTTGTCAATAAAAATTAAATTTCTTAAAAATTGTAAATAAGAGTACACTTTTAAAAATAAAAATTGGTTTCTTTACAAATTTAGTTCTAAAAACATTTTAAACATGCATAAGTAATATTCTGTCTTGACAGTTAAGAAAATAATGTTGAGATAACTGAGATCTACTTTCGGTGATCTAGTAGCGAAAACAATGAAAAAAATCACTTCTTTAAATGAGCAAAGACCCTTAATGAAATGCCTTCAAATTCTGAAGAAACACTTTATCAAAGCCAATAAGTAAAAACAACAATAAAAATACCAACATTTTCATTTAATCTCACTTCTTTTATCCACCTACTTTGAGTTACACAGGTAGGCAAATGCCCAAAGCATTCCAGTATCATGAGGGAAAAACCCAAATAGCACTTCAGTTTATTCACAAATTGAATGATCAATTCCTCCAGTGACTTTCAAGAAGCAACATATTAAGTAATAGAACACACTAACACTAATATTTATAGAAATAGTGAAAGTTCTAAAAATGGCCAGCCAACAGGTTATTTTTGGCTACACTATACTGTGTGAGCTTTATTCCATACAGGCTTAACATATGTTAGATATGCTTTAGAAAAACAAATCAGTTCAACATGAACTAATATTCAGGCAGTAACCTCAAATCAATTAGTGCCAACCTTTGACTTCCTTGACAAGAACTCCCTAGTTAATAAATGAGTTTGGATTATGAGAGGAACAGTCACTATGGTAACCCCGGTCACTGTTTTAAAAGCTAATTTCAGATGTCATCAGAATATAGATGGCAGTTAACACAGTTGCACATTCTAAGAGAACCAAACAATTTTATCCTTGGGTGGTAGACCTGTTTGAAATACTTGTTTGAATAAATATTGTTTTCACATTAAAGAGGAGCACATTAAGCCAAATTTAAAAAAAGGTGGGGAAGTAGTAAGAATATTTAACCAAGTCTGGAACTCAGGCAGTAGCTTAGACTAAACAAGCTGTTCTAATATAAGGCAGTTAAATACCCAATGGTCGAAAGGATATTTTTCAAACCAAGATTTACTATCCAAAGAAAAAAATCATAAAATGATGTCATATTTAGTGTATGGAAACATTTAAAATTTTAGCATTGGAAGGGTAAGTTGGAATAACACATTTAGTATTCTAATTTGTAACCTACACAATTATATAAATTATTTTCGGTAACTTAAAAGCCCTATTTAATAAACATTTCTAACAGAGTAATGGGATTACCTTTAATTTTTGAAAACAAAGATATAACAACAACAAAAAAGTAACAGAAGCACAGAACTAAAACAGGTAAATTCATTAATTGAAGTCAATGAAGTAGACGACCAAAGATCTGAAACAAGTTACATATTCTCTAAATCAAGGAACCTAAATAGACAATATCTCACAAAAGGCAAGCCATCAAGATGCCTTCTTGATTACTGCCCTACGCAGCAGGTCTAACAGAAAAATAGGATCTCAAAAAGACCATACAGGCTGTGACAGTTATCAAGCTATTGTCTCTTAGCTCTACACCAGACTTCTACACTCTAGCCTCTGATGCGAGGACTGAGACCTTGTGAATTCCATTTTGGCTTTGCCAGCTGGGTCCATGTTGCACTCTGCCAAAAAGGGATCCTAGAAGTGGGAAGAGTCAACTTGCTTCCTCTGTCTTCTTCCTGTTTGCTTTCTATAAGCTTCCTATGTGTGTGCCATTTTTGTTATCATCACCCTGACAACATTTATTTACCCCAGCAACAGCAGGGAGCTTCCATAGCATCAGCTGAATTTAGTTGCAATTTTTCCGACAGTTGGCAAACAAGTTTTATCATGTCCTCCCAGCCCAGAAACATTAGCACCAACATGGCAGTGCCCCCTACTCAGATGTCAGGTTGTCAGGTCTGTGGGTCCTCTCTTCTAAGCATCTAAGTGTTAGTAATTTCAATCTCTTCTTTTTGTTCCTCCAACCCCAGTGGTAATAGCTGTGGTGCCTTAATATTCTCATGTCCCCTTTTTAGTTATCTAGTAAACTTTATGCCTAATTTAACATTCTTAATATTAAAGGCTCTGTTTAAATAACTAAGACGGCTTCTGTCCACTTCTGTCCACTGACTGGTTCCTGACTAATCACCTATCCAGTAATTCTCAAGGTGAGTGGAACTATCAAAATCACTAAGAGACTGGGAGGTACAGTTTGCAAATGAATATCTACTAGTGTGATATAATTTTCTATTTGCAAAATGCAAATATATTATTTTCATGAAACAAATCTTAACCAAATATTTTATTAATATTATTTTTGATTGACATATCATAATTATATACATTCATGAGGAAAAATATGATGTTTTGATACATGTATACAATGTAAAATGATCAAAACAGATCTATTGGGAAAAATGGCAGACAGGAGGCAGAACTATCTTGCAGCTCCCACTCAGATGGACAGAGCAGCATGTTGAGACTCACATTATCAACTTTGCTCCAAGAACTACAACAGGAACATACCAGGAAAACCAAGAGAATCCATAGACACTTTGAATGAAGCAGCTTGCCGCAGAAGCCTCCATGAGACAGCCAGAACACTGCGAGTGCCCAAAGTGTGAGAGGGAGAATGTCCACCCCTGAACACACAACCTCACTGAGGAATGTGAAGATTTAGATCATGGGAGAAGAATATGACCTTACCTGAAGTTGAGACAAATTTAGAGCCAAGCAAAATACAGAAGTAGAGGAAGCAGCAGAAAGAGCCCTGTGGGCACTCTTGGTCCCCAGGGAATTCATTCCTGACTTTCTCTCGCAGGGGTCCTTGAGGAGGGCTGACAGTGGAATTACAGAAAGACCAAAGGAAGAAGTAAATTTCCACACGATCTTTGTAACACATTTGACTGAATGCGAGGTTTCCTGGACAGAATCCAGGGGAGGGGGCAACCTGGGAGTACAGATGCAAGCACAGAAACTGTAGCATGTGGGGAGGCAGGAAACCTGAAAGCCCTGCTTGCTTTCTCAGCAGGGAGGCTTGTAGCCTAGGGCAAGTTCTCAGCCCTGCTCACTAGCTGCCTGGAAATAAACTCAGTGCTGTTAGTGGGGCACGGTGGGAGTGAGACTGGCCGTTCAGGCTGTGTGGTAAAGCCTGTCATTGCTGGCTTTCCCCCACTTCTGTGGTAACCTGTATGATGCAGCAGAGGCAGCCATAATCCCCCTGGGAACATAACTCCATTAGCAAGCCTAAGAACCATACCCCGCCCCCCATGGCAGCTGCAGCAAGCCACACATAAAGAAAATCTGAGCTCAGACACATATAACCCTGCCCTAACCTGATGGTCTTTCTTTACCCACCCTGATAGCCAAAGACGAAGAACATAATCTCTTGGGAGCTCTATGGGCCCAATTACCACCTGAAAAACCTGAATATTTATCCAGGCAACCCTAAGGCTTTCATGCCCATCCTTGTGAAAAGACCACCAAACAGGCTCTGTGTGAGCAACAAGGCTGTTTATTTCACCTGGGTGCAGGAGGGCTGAGTCTGAAAAGACAGTCAGCGAAGGGAGATAGGGGTGGGGCTGTTTTATGGGACAGTTTTTTGGGTAGGTAAAGGGAAATTACAGTCAAAGGGGATTGTTCTCTGGTGAGCAGGGGTGGAGGTCACAAGGTGCTCAGTGGGGGAGCTTTTGAGCCAGGATGAGCCAAGATGAGCCAGGAAAAGGAATTTCACAAGGTAATGTCATCAATTCAGGCACGAACAGGCCATTTTCCCTTCTTTTGTGGTGGAATGTCATCACTTCAGGCAGGAACCGTCCATCTGGATGTGTACGTGCAGGTCACAGGGGATATGATGGCTTAACTTTGGCTCAGAGGCCTGACATTCCTGTCTTCTTATATTAATAGGTAAAATAAAACAAAATAGTGGTAAAGTGTTGGGGCAGTGAAAATTTTTGGGGGTGGTATGGAGAGATAATGGGCGATGTTTCTCAGAGCTGCTTCGAGTGGGATTAGGGGCAGCATGGGAACTTGAAAGGGCATATCACAAGAATATTTCACATCAAAGCCTTTTGTAAAGTGTGTACCCTCCCCATTGCTAAACCTAGCAACAAGGTGAAATAGGGCAAGGTTGAAAAATAGCCCCCAGGACTAGCTCAGACAAACAATTCCAGGAAACCAGGAACCAGAACAGACCAGATGAACAGGCCGGGTAAACGAGCCCTGCCCTGCAAGCCCCTGATAAACGTCACCAGTGTTTCAAAAGAGTAACTGAAATATCAGAAATGGCGGGAACCAATCATAATCAGCCAAGTTGCCTTGTTCAAATGTCAGCCAATCATATGTCTGATTTGTACAAAATCCCCTATGACTCTGTGCCTGTTTACCCCTGACTATATAACGCTGTCCTGAGCCCAGTTGGGGAGCTCTTCTGCTCGTTGCACGACCAGCGGGAGAGTTCCAGGTTCGAACCTGTAATAAAGATCCTTGCCGTTTGGCTTTGACTCTGGACTCTGGTGGTCTTCTCTGGGGAATAAACGGTCTGGGCATAACAAACCTACAGTGGGAGAGATTAAACTTAAGAAAGATTTTGGGGTAAAGGGTGATATTGTGGGGTTGTTAGAAGGAGCATTTGTTGTACAGAATTATTGGTGATCGCCTGGATGCGGTTTTGTATGAATTGAAAAACTAAACGAAAGACACAAGGTCCAAATAAAAGAAGGAGAAAAATAGGTTTTAAAGAACTAAGAATTGGGAGTACCTAGGACATCCAATCAGAGAGTGTCCAAGGGGGTTCAATGTTATTGTTTGCTTGGTTGGTGAGTTCTCAGGCTCTATCCTTGAGTTTTTTTTTTTTTTTTTGAGACGGAGTCTCGCTCTGT
>NW_012115488.1:16019914-16027323 GCF_000951035.1 Colobus angolensis palliatus | reverse complement strand
TAGCCAGGATGGTCTTGATCTCCTGACCTCGTGATCCACCCGTCTCGGCCTCCCAAAGTGCTGGGATTATAGGCTTGAGCCACCGCGCCCGGCCTCTATCCTTGAGTTTTTTTATGTTGTCATATACCAGGCCAGATTGACTTAGGTAAAAACAACACTCTTCATTTAAAAATATACAGAGTCCTCTTTTTTTAGCAGTGAGTAAGTCGAGGCCTTGGTGATTTTGGAGGAAGGAGAAAGGCAAAGCCAGCAATTGTTTGTTAAAGAAGGATTAGAAATGGCTAGGAGAGAGTGAGTTTGATAGTGTGGTGGAGATAGCTGGGGAGAGGTAGAGGATGGCATAAGAATGGGAACGAGAATAAGAGTAAGTATAAAAGTAAAGAACAGGACTTCATCAGGGTGAAAGTATTGGAGTGTACTTTGTCACTGAAGATATTCTCTCCACTTAAAAGAGAGACTTAAGGGTGGCAATTTGAGATAAAACCAGGTGCCACTGAATACCAAGAGTCTGAGAAACTGAGGTGGGAAGGCCAAACCGAGGAATTATGTCTGACAGAAGGGAAGAAATGACTGTGGTGGCCTTCTCAGACACTGTGGGAGAGGTCTCTACCTATCCAGTGAAAGTGTCTACTTAGACCAAGAGGCATTTTAGTTTCCTGACTTGAGGCATGTGAGTAAAGTCAATTTGCCAGTCCTGGGCGGGGGCAAATCTCCGAGCTTGACGTGTAGGGAAGGGAGGGGGCCTGAGAAATCCCTAAGGAGCAGTAGAATAACACTGAGAAGTGATTTCCTTGAGGATAAATTTCCACAATGGGAAGGAAATGAGAGGTTCTAAGAGGCGGGCTAGCAGCTTGTAACCTACACGGAGGAGGCTATGAAATGACGATGGAATAGAATGGGCCTGTGAGACTCGAAGGAGATATTTTCTTTGGTCCAAGAACCATTTGCCTTGTGTGGGAAGAGACAGGTGGAAGTTTCAGTGAGGGAGTAGGTAGGAGTGGCCAGATGAGGAGAAAAACTTCCGTGTGAGGGATAGAAGTTGGAACACTAGCTGCTTTTTTAGCTACCTTATCAGCATAATTATTGCCCTGAGCGATGGGATCTGATGCCTTTTGATGGCCTTTGCGGTGTATGACTCCAGCTTCCTTTGGAAGTAAAGTGGCCTGTAGAAGAGTTTTTATTAAATCTCTTTTTAATAGAGAGATTTAAAGAGGCATTAAATCCTCCTTGCATAGTGAGGAAACCTTTCAGCCCATAAAACAGCATGGTGGTGCAGGATATGGGGTCAGTATAAATATTGACACATAGTCCTTTTACAAGAGTGGGGGCCTAAATGAAGGCAATGAGTTCGGCTTGCTGAGAGGTAGTGGAGGGGGATAGAGCAGTACCCTCAATGACAGATGTGGAAGATACTACAGCATAGCCTGCCTTTGCTGGTGTGTGGCAATTAGGCCTGGTGGAACTGCCATCAATAAACCAAGTGTGATCAGGGTGAGGAACAGGAAAGAAGGAAATATGGGGAAATGGAGTCAATGCCAGGTGGATCAGAGAGATAGAGTCATGGGGGTCAGGTGTGGTATCAGGAATAATGTGGGAGGCTGGATAGAAGTCTGGGCCAGGAACAATGGTAATTGTGGGAGACTCAACAAAGAGTGAGTATAGCTGAAGGAGCCGGTGAGCAGAAAGTATATACATCAGGGGTGAGGAAGAAAATAGATTTTGGAAATTATGAGAGCTGTAGAGAGTGAGTTGAGCATAGTTTGTGATTTTGAGGGCTTCTAAAAGTATTAGGGCAACAGCAGCCGCTGCACGGAGACATGATGGCCAGCCTAAAACAGTAAGATCAAGTTGTTTGGACAGAAAGGCTGCAGGGCGTGGTCTTGGCTCTTGTGTAAGAACTGCGACCACACAGCCCTGCACTTTGGCTGTGTGTAATGAAAAAGGGTTGCAATGAGTTAGGGAGAGCTAATGTGGGGGCAGCTTCTAGGACTGTTTTTTAAGGAACGGAAAGGAGTGGCGAAAGGATTTAGAATCTATGGCGTCAGCTAGGTTTCCTTTTGAGTTTAAATAATGGTTTTGTTAGGATAGCAAAATCAGGTATCCAAAGGCGGAAGTACCTAACCATGCCTAGGAAGGAAAGGAGTTGTTTTGTAGAAGGGATTGGGGTTTGGGAGATTAGCCGGACACTACCAGCATGAGGGCACATGTGTTTTCATGAAGAATTATGCCGAGATAGGTAACAGATGAGGAAGAAATTTGGGCTTGACTGAAGTAATGGGGGCTATCTGTGAAGCCTTGCATCAGTACAGCTCGGGTAATTTGCTGAGCCTGATGGGTGTCAGGGTCAGTCCAAGTGAAAGCGAACAGAGGCTGGGATGAAGGGTGCAAAGAATAGTAAAGAAAACATGTTTGAGACCCAGAACAGAATAATGGGTTACGGACGGGTTGTGGAGGGAGGTATTGAGGATAGGAGAGTATATGGCTTTGGCACCACGGGGTGGATAGGCTAGACAATTTGGTTGATAAGGCGCAGATCCTGAACTAACCTATAAGGCTTGTCCGGTTTTTGAACAGGTAAAATAGGGGAATTGTAAGGAGAGTTTATAGGCTTTAAAAGGCCATGCTGTAACAGGCAAGTGATAACAGGCTTTAATCCTTTTAAAGTGTGCTGCAGGATGGAATATTGGCGTTGAGTGGGGTAAGAGTGATTAGGTTTTAATGGGATGGTAATGGGCACGTGATCGGTTGCCAGGGAGGGAGTAGAGATGTCCTATATTTGTGGGTTAAGGTTGGGAGATACGAGAGGAAGACACCAAGGAGGCTTTGGGTTGGGAAGAAGGGTGGCAATGAGATGTGGCTGTAGTCCAGGAATAGTCAGAGAAGCAGATAATTTGGTTAAAATGTCTCGCCCTAACAAGGAGGCTGGGCAGTGGGGATAACTAAAAAGGAGTACATAAAAGAATGTTGTCCAAGTTGGCACCGGAGTTGGGGAGTTTAAAGAGGTTTAGAAGCCTGGCCATCAATATCCGCAACAGTTATGGAGGCAAAAGAAATAGGCCCTTGAAAAGAAAGTAATGTGGAGTGGGTAGCCTCCATATTGATTAAGAAGGGGAAGGACTTATCCTCCACTGTAAGAGTTACCTAAAGCGTCTATGATGGTCCAGGAAGCTTCTGAAGCGATTGGGTAGTATCAGTCTTCAGCCGCTACGCTGAAAAGATCTGGGAAGGGGTCAGAGAGCTTTGGGCTAGAGTTCCAGGGGCTCTGGAAGTGGCTGCCGGGAGAGTTGAACAGTTCAATTTTCTGTGGGGTCCTGCACAGATGGGACATGGCTTAGGAGGAACCTTGGGCTGCGGACATTCCTTGGCCTAGTGGCCAGATTTCCGGCACCTGTCACAAGCTCCTGGGGGAGGAGGTTCTGGAGAAACCTTTGGCAGCTGTGGTTCAGGCATCTGGAGTTCCTGTGTGCTGGAGATTTGGCTGGGGTTTGTCTCACAGTGGAGGCAAGGAATTGCAACTCAGAAATATGTTGCTACTTGGTTGCCTCTACTCTATTATTGTACACCTTGAAGGTGAGGTTCATTAAGTCCTGTTGTGGGGTTTGAGGGCTGGAATTTAATTTTTGGAGCTTTATTTAATGTCAGGAGCAGATTGGGTAATAAAATAAAATGCATATTGATAATTAGATGGCCTTCTGACCTTTCAGAGTCTAGGGCTGTAAAGCATCTCTGGGTTGCTGCTAAACAGGCCATGAACTGGGCTGGGTTTTTCATATTTGATGAAAAAGAGTCTAAACACTAACTGATTTGGGAGAGGTCGGATAAAGAAAAAGGAGCATTAACCTTGACATTGCCTTTAGCTCCAGCCACCTTTTTAAGAGGAAATTGCTGGGCAGGTGGGGGAGGGCTAGTCATGGTGTGAGGAGGGGAGGTGATAAAAGGATTATAGGGTTGGGGAGCAGATGCTGAGGAAGAATTGGGACTTAGCTCAGCCTGGCAAGGAGCAGCCTGGGGAGGAGGTGAGAGGTCAGATGGGTCTGTAGAAAAGGAAGATTAGAAAGACTCAGCGATGCTTGGGGTTGGGACCGAGAGGACAGGCAGGAGGGAAAGAAGGAGGACTTGGGATGAGTCGCATTGGGAACAGAGACTAGGGAGGGAACAATGTATAAAATGTGGACGTCAGGCAACTGAGACCTTTTGCCTATTTTACGATAAGAATTATTTAGATCTTGTAGGATGGAAAAATCGAAAGTGCCGTTTTCTGGCTATTTGGAACTACTGTCAAGTTGGTATTGGGGTCAAGCGGCATTGCAGAAGAAAATAAGGCGTTTAGGTTTCAGGTCAGGTGTGAGTTGAAGAGGTTTTAAGTTCTTGAGAACACAGGCTAAGGGAGAAGAAGGAGGAATGGAGGGTGCAAGGTTGCCCATAGTGAAGGAGGCAAGTTTAAAGAGAAGGGTAGAGACATGGAGAAGGGGGGTGGGGAGCAGCCCTGGGCTGCAATGTGGGTGAGCAGCCAAAGCAGGTGTCCCTGCAATTGACTTGCCACTAAGGGAACGTAGGTGAATGACCAAGGCAGGCGTCCCTGAGGAGATCAGACATTAATGGAACCTGGGTGAATAATCAGAGAGGCGTCTTAGCAATGATTAAACACAAAGTGAAGGCTGCCTTTCTGAGCCCATTACCAGTGCCTGAGTTTTGGGTCCATGCCATGTATAAAATGTGTCTCCTTTGTCTCTACCAGAAATTGAAAGGAATTGAAATTAAGAGAAGGGAGAGATTGAAGGGTGGCACCAAGATTGAAAGGAGAAAGAGGTTGCGGGATAGTGAGAGGCTGGAAAAGAGAGTAAAAAGAGGCCGCTTACTGGATTTAAAATTGTTGAGATATTCTATGCGCTGGTTGGTCTGAGGACCTGAGGTTGTAGGTGGATCTTTCTCATGGAGCAAAGAGCAGCAGGACAGGGGATTGATCTCCTAAGGGAGGTCCCCCGATCTGAGTCACAGCACCAAATTTCATGTGTGTCTGTGTGAAAAGACCAGCAAACAGGCTATGTGTGAGCAACATGGCTGTTTATTTCACCTGGGTGCAGGCGGGCTGAGTCTGAAAAGACAGTCAGCGAAGGGAGATAGGCGTGGGGCTGTTTTACAGGATTTGGGTAGGTAAAGGAAAATTACAGTCAAAAGGGATTGTTCTCTGGCAGGCAGGGGTGGGGGTCACAAGGTACTCAGTGGGGGAGCTTTTGAGCCAGGATGAGCCAAGATGAGCCAGAAAAAGGAATTTCACAAGGTAATGTCATCAGTTAAGGCAGGAACAGGCCATTTTCACTTCTTTTGTGGTGGAATGTCATCACTTAAGGCAGGAACCATCCATGTGTACGTTCAGATCACAGGGGACAGGATGGTTTAAGTTTGGCTCAGAAGCCTGACAAAGGCAAGCTTGCATCCTCCCTATACTACCACAGCTGATGTTCTCTTGAAAGCTGGAGGCCAACCCACACAAAACCAGTGTACTAAAAAAAACTGCAACCAATGACCCTCATAGAGTCCAGTTCACTCCCCTGCTACCTCTACCAGAGTAGATGCTGGTATCCATAGCTGAGAGACCTGAAGATGAATAACATCACAGGACTCTTTGCAGACATGCCCCAGTACCAGCCTGCAGCCTTGGTAGCTGGTAGCTCCACTGGGTAGCTAGATCCAGAAGAGAAATAACTATCACTGCAGTTAGGCTCTCAGGAAGACTCATCCCTAGGGGTAGGGGGAGAGCACTACTACACCAAGGGATCATCCCGTGGGACAAAAGAATCTGAACAATAACCCCTGCGCCCCAGCTCTTTTTTCTCACATAGTCTACCCAAATGAGAAAGAACCAGAAAAGTAATTCTGGTAGTATGACAAAACAAGGTTAACACCCCAAAAAATCCCACTACCTCACAAGCAATGGATCCAAACCAAGAAGAAACCTCTGAATTGCCAGAAAAAGAATTCAGAAAGTCGATTATTAAGCTATTCAAGGAGGCACCAGAATAAAGTGAATACCCCCTTAAAGAAATAAAAATTATACAAGATATAGATGGGAAAAAACTCCAGAGAAATAGATAGCATAAATAAAAAACAATTATAACTTCTGGAAATGAAGGACACACCTAGGGAAATGCAAAATACACTGGAAAGTCTCAGCAATAGAATCAAACAAGTAGAGGAAAGAACTTCAGAGCTCAACAGCAAGACTTCCAAATTAACCCAATCCAACAAAGACAAAGAAAAAAGAATAAAAAATAAATAAACAAAGCCTCCAAGAAGTTTGGGATTATGTTAAACAACCAAACCCAAGAATAATTGGTGTTCTTAAAGAAGAAGAGAAATCTAAAAGTTTGGAAAACAAATGTAAGGGAATAATCGAGGAAAGCTCCTGGCCTTGCTAGAGATCTAGACATCCAAATACAAGAAGCTCAAAGAATAACCAGGAAATTCATTGCAAAAGATCATCACTTACGCACAAAATCATCAGGTTATCTAACGTCAAGGCAAAGGAAAGAATCTTAAGAGCTGTGAGGCAAAAGTATCAGGTGACCTACAAAGGAAAACCTCAGATTAGCAGCAGGTATTCAGGCAACAACTAGCACAACAAATAGAATAGTACCTCGTTTTCAATACTAACTTGAATATAAATGACCTAAATGCTCCACTTAAAAGATACATAATGGCAGAATGGATAAGAATTCACCAACCAACTATATGCTGCCTTCAAGAGATTCATCTAACACGTAAGGACTCACATAAACTAAAGGTAAAGGGGGTGGAAAAAGATATTCCATGTGGAAAAAGATATTCCATGCAAATGGACACCAAAAACAAGCAGAAGTAGCTATTCTTATATCAGACAAAACAGACTTCAAAGCAACAACAACAACAACAAAAGACAAAGAGGAACATTATATAATGATAAAAGTACTAGTCCAATAGGAAACTATAACAATCCTAAATATATATGCACCTAACACTGGAGCTCCCAAATTTATAAAACAAGTACTACTAGACCTACCTAAGAAATGAGACAGACAGCAACACAGTAAGAGTGGAGGATTTCAGTACTCCACTGACAGCATCAGACAGGCCATCAAGACAGAAAGTCAACAAAGAAATATGGACTTAAACTATATCCTAAAACAAATGGACTTAACAGATATTTATAGAACATTCTACCCAACAATTGTAGAATATACATGCTATTCATCAGCATATGGTACATTCTCCAAGAAAGACCATATAGTAGACCACAAAACAAGTCTCAATAAATTTAGAAAATCAAGGCTGGGTGCGGTGGCTCATGCCTGTAATCCCAGCACTTTGGGAGGTCGAGGCGGGTGGATCATGAGGTCGGGAGATCGAGACCATCCTGGCTAACATGGTGA
>NW_012115488.1:16017267-16018049 GCF_000951035.1 Colobus angolensis palliatus | reverse complement strand
AAAAAAAAAAGAAATAATCAGCAAAGTAAACAGACAGCCCACAAAGTGGGAGAAAATCTTCGCAAACTATGCATCTGACAAAGGACTAATATCCAGAATCTACAAGTAACTGACTTAACCAAACCAGCAAGAAAAAAATATATAAATAATTCCATCAAAAAGTGGGCTAAGGACATGAATAGACAATTCCCAAAAGAAGACATACAAATGGCCAACAAACATGCAAAAATGCTCAACATCACTAATGATCAGGGAAATGCAAATCAAAACCATGGTATAATACCACCTTATTCCTGCAAGAATGGCCTTAACCCAAAAATCAAAAAATAATAGATGTTGGCATGGTTGTGGTGAAAAGAGAACACCTTTATACTGCTGGTAGGAATGCAAACTAGTACAACCACTGTGGAAAACAGTGTGGAGATTTTTTTAAAGAAACTAAAAGTAGATCAACCATTTGATCCAGCAACCCCATTCCTGGATATCTATCTACCCAGAGGAAAATAAGTCATTATACGAAAAGGATACTTGCACACACATGTTTACAGCAGCACAATTCGCAGTTGCAAAAATATATAACCAACCCAAATGTCCATAAATCAACAAGTGGATAAAGAAAACGTGTTGGTTGGGCATGGGGACTCACGCCTGTAATCCCAGCACTTTGGAGGCCAAGATGGGCGGATCACAAGGTCAGGAGATCAAGACCATCCTGGCTAACATGGTGAAACTCTGTCTCTACTAAAAATACAAAAAATTAGCCAGGTGTGGTGGCAGGCACC
>NW_012115488.1:16002512-16016237 GCF_000951035.1 Colobus angolensis palliatus | reverse complement strand
TTAGCCAGGATGGTCTCGATCTCCTGACCTTGTGATCCGCCCGTCTCAGCCTCCCAAAGTGCTGGGATTACAGGCTTGAGCCACCGCACCCGGCCCTAAGACCCTTTAAACCTATAAACTTCTTGAGTAAAGGAACTGACTTTTGTCTACCAAAATGCATTATAAACATTCAAAATAAAAACTTGTTTGAATGAGTGAAGTTAAAAGCATACCCACGATCAAAATTAGTAGATTGGTAAGAAGGATGTCTGAGGTAGAGGGGCATGAGAAAGGATATATGGGTGCGCACAAGAAATGTGAGTAAAGTAACTGGTCTGTGGCCTGGGGGTTAAGCCAATGATAATATCTCTCAGTTGGAGGTCTTATTTTGCCTATCCACCTTTATGGAAGCGTCCCATTATCACTATGCTGAAGGCCCAGAAAAACATTGGTGAAGGTGGACTTTCCCACGAAGCCGACTTTGTACTGCAGAGTGGCATGTGGGAATATTAATACAGAGTGCTCCTATGAACAACTCTTTAAGAAGAGCAGGGAAAGAAGTAGGATTAGGCAAAGGAAAAAGTTTAACTGTGGTGTAGTGCCAAAGGAGGCTCGAGGCTTTTGACTTGAAAGCAGAGGTCCTCAACCCCCAGGCCACGGACCAGTTACTTTACTCACATTTCTTGTGCACACTCATATATCCTTTCTGATGCTCCTCTACCTCAGACATCCTTCTTACCAATCTACTAATTTTTCTTCTTCCAAGTCCCTTTCCAACCAGCCAAGCCATTCACCCTTCCCCATGAGTCCATGTATATTTTAACCTAGGACTATTTCTCTTAGACTACACAAAGTGAATGACGAAGTGCACCTTCCAAAGATCTGCCCATCAGGAGGATATTCCCTGGTCACTTCTCTTTCAAGGACACACAAATGGAGCTGTAGTTCAACTACAATATCAAACTGACCCATCCGTGAATCTAATGTGGGCTTTTTTTGCTTTACCCACTATCACCCATGGAGGTATAAGTTGAGGGAAAGGGACTTGGGCAATGGTAGTGGATGACATGAAAGAGTCCAGTCCACCTGCTCATGCAGTTTTCACCCTCTGGTCCTGCTTGTGTTCACCACTTTCATCTTAGGATAGATCATTACTGAACAACTGTGACCACGATGTCACCTGAGTGATATCTCAGTGCCAAGCAACACATCACTCCCAGGGCTTTGTAGCATGCCAGGAGCTATTGTCAAAAGGTATATAAATTTCTGCTGTGTATTCTGAACATGCTTCTGAATTCAACAAGTTTGTGTTGTAAGTCTCTCATTGAAACTTGTCATAAACTCCACACATCCATATATTCCATTCTGTGTCTTTTCCCACGACTGATATCCCTTATATGCAAATGTATGGCACTACCACCCATATGCAGTAAAATCTATCATAATTTTTTCTGAGTTTTAGCTAGTATAATATCTTAAATATAAATATACAAATTTTCTATTTCTTGAATCTAAGCTTTAAATTTAATCTCCACATTCAACTTTTTCTGCAATTAACCTAACTTATGGGCAAGGAGGAGAGGTTAAAAAGTGGCCAGAATCATTAAACACAACAGGCTACAGAAGATTAGAGGGTGGAGCACTTACTTGCCTTTGGGAGTATGAGAGATTGAATGATGACCCGTCCAAAAATATCCACATACTAATTTCTAGAACCTAAGAATTTATCCTATATGGAAAAAAATATTTTACAGATGTTATTAAGGGTCTGAGTGGATCCTAAGTGCAATTACATGTATTTGTATTAAGATAGAGACAGAAGGAAACACACAGGCTCAGAAGTAGAGAAGGCAATAACGTAAGCATGGAGACAGAGACTGGAGTGATGTGCCACAAGCCAAAAGAATGACAGTAGTCACCAAATCCCAGTAGTAGCTGCAAAAGGCAAGGAACAGATTCTCCACTAGAACCTCTTGGGAGAATACAGTACTGTCAACACCTTGATTTTGACCCAGTAAAAATAATCTCTTATTTCCAGCCTCCAGAACTATAAGAGAATAAAGTTCTATTGTTTTAAGTCATCAAAGTTTGCAGTAATATGTTAACAGCAGCGAGAGAAAACTAATATAGAGATAAATAGGAATAATAAAGAAAAACCTTATGTGGTGAATAGAATTTTGATGGTAGATAAGATTTACATATATTGTGATTGAAAAAAATAAAAATAGTGGGGAAGGGGTAATATTACAGGTAGAGGGAAAAGTATTACAGGTGAAGGGAAAAGTTAGTGAAAAAGAAATTTAAGGGAGTTATACAGGGAAAACAAAAGTAGTTCAATTAAACAAGAGCACAAGCTACTTGAAGATAGTGATATAGATTGTTCATAATCATGAATGCCAGTCTAAATGTGAACTTTGATCTGTAGACAGTTAAGGTTTTCTGCAACTTGTAAGGACAGGGTTAGGGCAGGGGAGGTCAGGGAGGAGGAAACACCAACATGATACACCTTTTGCACATCTGTGTCACACTACTCTCTAATTTTTTCCTCTTCACCCTCCAACACAGGTATAAGGGCTGAGATTGATTCCCCATGACATACCAAAAAAGTATGGCATATATGTTTGATGAATAGTGAATGTGTTAATGAATACTGTACATGTTTTGTTTTACTCATCACTAAGCATGGTATGAGGGAGTAGAACAGAATACCAAACTGTACTTCAATCACTTACTTTTACTCTTCAAGGGTCTGATTATTATGATGATTTTATTTTAAAAGTAATATTCCAAGTATAAGAGATTTGGACTTAATTTGATTAACCCTAAGGCATACTTCACCAACAGCAATTCTAGTCAATTCCACTCAGTTAATGGTGGCTGTCTGAGGCAATGTTGAGAAATAATGTAAGAATTACGCCATAATAGATTAGGAACATCTGCTAAAGTGCTGGATTCGGAGTAGAAACAGAAATGGCCTGTTTCCCATTCCATTCCCATTCCATTCTTGCTTTAGAAGTTAGTTATTTGCATACAAATGGCCAACAGGTATATGAAAAATTGCTCAACATCACTAACCATAAGAGAAATGAAAATCAAAGCCATAATGAGATACTCTCTTATCCCAGTCCAAATGGCTACTGTTAAAAAGACAAAAAAAAAAATGGATGTTGGTGAGGATGTGGAGAAAAGAGAACTCTTATACACTGTTGATGAGAATGTAAATTAGTACAGCCACTGTGGAAAAGAATATGGAGATTTCTCAAAAGATTAAAAATAGAATTATTCAATCCAGCAATCCCACTATTGGGTATCTATCTACTCAGAGGAAAAGAAATCAGTATATCAATGGGATACCTACACTTGCATGTTTATTGTAGCACTATTCACAATAGCAAAGATACGGAATCAACCTAAGCGTCCATCAACAGATGAATGGATAAAGAAAATGTGGTATATATACACAATCGAGTACTATTCAGCAATAAAAAATGAAATCTTGCCATTTGCAGTAACATGGATGGGGCTGGAGGTCATTACCTTAAGGAAAATAAGCCAGGCACAAAAAGACAAATATCACATGTTCTCACTTATATGTAGGAGCTAAAAAATTTTAGAGCTCCCACATGGAGGAAGAGAGAGGAAAGATAGATAACAGACTGAGAAGGATGAGTTAGCAGGATGAACACAGTGGGTTAAAGATTACAAACATGGAATCAGATAAAAGGAATATATTCAATGTTTGACAGCAGAGTAGAGTAACTATAGTTAAACAAAAATATATTGTATTTGGATGTCAGACACCCTAAATACTTGTAACGAAATTTCTCATTACCCTATAAATTTGTACAAATAAAGTTAGTCACTTGGTTTCTTTAAAAACTTTTTGGCCAGGCGCAGTGGCTCATGCCTGTAATCCCAGCGCTTTGGGAGACTGAGGCAGGCAGATCACCTGAGGCCAGGAGTTTGAAACCAGCCTGGCCAACAGAGAGAAACCCCATCTCTACTAAAAACAAAAAAAAAATTAGCAGGACGTGGTGGTGTGCGCCTCAGGCTCTGGAGGCTGAGGGAGAAGAATCCCTTGAACCTGGGGGGCGGAGGTTGCAGTGAGCCAAGATCGCGCCACTGTACTTCAGCCTGGGTGACAGAGCGGGGCTCTGTTTCAAAAATGAAAAAAAAAAAATCATTTCTATGACTTCTTAAGTACAGAAAGAAAAATTTCGTTTAAATGGAGATGTCCACTGGTTGAATATGGTTAATCCAAGATATGCTGCATTCAAGTAAAAAGCAGACAAAGGCTTGAATACAGAGGGAATAGAAGGCTGTTTTTCCTTTTCCATTCTGAGTTGAGAGCACTAACTATCCTAGCTGGAAAGACAGAGTAGATCATAGTCATCCTCTTTGTTGGGGTACAACTAGCTTACAGTTGCACTCTGGAGTTGCAGAGCCAGTATGGGTAACTATTCTAAAATCCTTAAATCGCTCCTGGGCCCTCGAAGTCCTACCCGCGTAGGTCAGGCCGAGCTGTCAAAATCCCCACTTTCTCTGTAAACGCGCCCTGACAGGTAAGGATGACCGCCGCGCTCTCCACCTGTCACCTTAAACGCCTACCCCAACCAGCGCAGGCGCACTCCGAAGCCTCCCGGACCAACTTAAGAGAAGTACCGAGCAAGCGCAGGAGTTCCATTAACCATGGCCTCCGGAGGTGTCTCGAGCAGGCGCAATTAGGAGCAGAGGGCGTGCTTGTGTGATTACAGTCCACTTTACCTTTAACAGATTTGGTTGTCTGGACTCTAGCTCAGGTTATTTTACCCCTCTCTTGTTGGAAGTCACTTTGCCTAGAGTAGTTGTTTGCGGGGAAAATTTGCTCCTCCCATTAAGCAACCACTTTGCTCTCAGAGGCGGAACGCGTCATTGAGGCAGCAAGTCCTGACAGATATGGGGAAAAAAATGGCATATTGTAGAGAACATCTACACTCCGCCAACTCAGTCACAAGGCAAAAATTACACAAAAATAAAACGTTCACTTGTTACATACATTATGCTTCATAAAACATACAAGTAGTTTTATTTTCCTTTACGAATGAGAACAGCACTTCTATCTATTAACAAGGACCTATAGTAAGACGCAGCGCGTGCGCGAGCCATCCAGCGGCTGTAAAGCGCTTAGAGGCCTGAATAACGACCTGCCTTGCGCTTTCTGGCTGTCGTGGGAGAGGCATCTGGGCTCGGACAGGGGTCGCCATGGGGAAGGTGAATGTGGCCAAGTTGCGTTACATGAGCCGAGATGACTTCAGGGTCTTGACCGCGGTAAGAAATCCGCCGTTCCTATTCTCCCTTGCCCCTTACCACTGTGTGACCTCTTCCTGTTCCTGCAAGTTTTCTGGGATCTGAGCAGGCACGCTCTGGGACCCAGGACGTGGCAGAAGCTGGGGGAATGGAGAAGACAGCGTCAGAGAGTTGGATTTTTAAAAAGGTTTTGTTTGGGACCTTACCTTCCGCCAGATAGAGCAAAGGTCCCGTCTTCTAATAGTTTTCTTCTTTTCTGCTGCTATTCGCCTTGCGCAGTAAAGGAACGCTCGCATCTCTGTGGCCTGGAAACTTCTCTGAGCCTGAGCTTCCGACCAGCTGTGAAAGATTTAAGGCCCCCTCCTGAGATTTGATAGTATTGACTTCCTTACTAACAGACTCAGTCGCATAGCAGTCTTTCTGATTCATTCAGTCAACACATATTTGTCGGGTTTTTAGTAGCAACATTAGGAGGTTCACTTATTCAAACAGACAAGTGGAGATCATCAAGTAAACGAATAAGTAGGATAACGGATAAATGCTATGAAAATGATAAAGGATAATAACATAGAAAGTATATGTATCTGGTGGAGAGGAGGGGCACGTCCTGGTAGATAATGAATAAATATTCGCTAAATGAAAGAATGAATGGGGGAAAATAGGAGCTGTGTGAGAAGGAGACAGCCCAGTGAAGTCCTTGGAAAGAGTTGGAGGCAGAGGAAACAGTAGTAATAAGTGCAAAGGCCTTGAGACAGAAAAGTCTTTGACGAGAGGAAAGGCCAGAGTGGCTGGAGCAAAGTGAGACAGACACAAATGGTTGGAGATGTAGCTGGAAAAGGTGAGAGATTATGTACTACAGAGCCTTGGAGGCTTGGTAAAGAGTGTAGGGGAAACCACTGAATGTTTTTGATCAGGGGAGTAACAAAATCTGATTTTATGGCCTTAGTCTTATGGCACAGAAATTAACACATAGATCGAGACATTTGTACAGTGAAGCAGTACATTCATTTAGGAGCCATTATCTTTTGGTAAGGAGTGAACCCCATGATAAGGACTACCTATATTGTGTAATTATGTAACAGGATATTCGATGTGAGTCACATCGGTTCTTGTATTATGTTAAGGCTTCAGGTGTTGGATTTTTAAAATTAATCTTAAATAGCACTTAAGGATTAAACTGTCAAATGCAAAATCTGTGTGAAATTTGAAAGACAATATTTACTTTGTCTCTCATGTAGATTCTTCTAATCAGCTGGACTTTCTCTATGAAAACCTATCGCTTCTGAAAGATACCTTCCTTTCCTGCTTCCTCAGCACACTCATTCCTTAATGCCTCTGACAGAAGTAGGGGTCAAAAATAAGAGTGTTAGAGGATGGGGGAGGCAGAGACAAAGCATGGAATGAGTTAATTTAAAAGTTAAGGTTTTGGTGAGACATCAAAATGATGCCAGATTTATCTTCCAAAACATTGGCGCTGCAATATTTAAATTATTTGTAAAGCTCACCAAGAAATGACTTAGTCATTAAATATGACATTGTAGTCTCAGTTGAATCTTACCAGTGTTGGTACCCTTTCTTGGGCCTCTCTTCCCTTTTACTTCTTTGACTCCTCCTATATCAATAATCATTGTTTGACTAACGGACCTTAGCTTTCAATATGAACTTGCCCCACAGTTCTGCTCCCAAACATTCCTTTTCTTCCACTATGTCTTGCTCAGTGATTGCATCCACTTCATATCTTCAACTCTCACTTCTATAAAATAATTGACAATTTTTCCTTTAATTATAACTTCATTCCTAAATATAGGCCCCTTTCCAATTTTCTTTTTTTTTTTTGAGACAAAGTCTCACTTTGTCGCCCAGGCTGGAGTGCAGTGGCACAGTCTCGGCTCACTGCAACCTCTGCCTCCTGGGTTCAAGAAATTCTCTGCCTCAGCCTCCCAAGTAGCTGGGATTATAGGCACCCACCACCACGCCCAGCTAATTTTTTGTATTTTTTTAGTAGAGATGGGGTTTCACCATCTTGGCCAGGCTGGTCTTGAACTCCTGACCTTGTGATCCACCCACCTCGGCCTCCCAAAGTGCTGGGATTACAGGCATGAGCCACCACGCCCGGCCCAATTTTCTTTCTTTTTTTTTTCTTTCTTTCCTCCTTTCCTTTCGTTCGTTCATTCCTTCCTTCCTTTTCTTTCTTACACGGAGTCTCACTCTATCACCAGGCTGGAGTGCACTGGCGCGATCTCAGCTCACTGCAACCTTCACCTTCCAGATTCAAGCGATTGTCCTGCCTCGGCCTCCCGAGTAGCTGGATCTACAGGCACACACCACCACGCCCAGCTAATTTTTGTATTTTTAGTAGAGATGGGGTTTCACCATGTTGGCCAGGATGGTCTTGATCTCTTGACCTCATGATCCGCCCACCTTGACCTCCCAAAGTGCTGAGATTACAGGCATGAGCCACTGCACCTGGCCTCCAATTTTCCTTTAAACATTTTTATTTGACTCTTAGTGCTCAAACCAAATTCAATTTTTTTCTACCCCCTTTCTCTTTTCCCAAGCTCTATAATATATATATATAATCTCAAAACTTGCTTTTCCTCTTCACTTCCAGTTGTGGCTTTCCATTCCCTTTACCCTTCCACATTTAATTGCCAAGCTCTCCCATAATACTTCCTAAAGATCTTTAATTCCTTCCTTCCAGTACCACTACCACTACCACTTACCCTGTTCTGGGTGCTCTTTCCTCTGAGCTGGACTTCTGTCTTAGTTCTCCAGAGTACTCTCTCAGATTTTGCCATCTGTAAGCCAATTTGCGTATTCCTGGTAGATTAATGTCCTTAAAATAACCCTGTTCATGTGTCTCCCATGCCTAAACATCTTCAAGAGTTTCCTGCTTTCGTCAGGATAAAGTATAAAATTCTTTGGTCTACATTTTAATGCCTTCTTTATCCTAGAAGTATCTTCCAGCCGTGTTTGCATGAACTCTATATGCTATCCCATCTGAGCTGCCACTGTACTCAGCTATTCTCTGTGGGCAGTACTTTCTTGCATATGTGCCATTTTCATATCTTTTTCTTTCACTAATATCCCCTTGTCTGTTTTCTCTGTATGCCCACATCTTTTAAATGTCAGTCTCTAGTTTTGCATCTTCCTTGGAACTGATCCCTCAGCTAGAAGTATTATTCTGCCCTGAGCTACCTTTTTAAGCACTTATCACTTCTTAACCTTCTAATAAACTTAGATGTATACCATGTTTAAAAATCTTCATCATGAGATAAAAATTCCTCAGAGACAAAAAGCACACATATATATAAAATAGGTTCTGGGGTAAATGTGCAGAATATGCAGGTTTGTTACATAGGTATACACATGCCATAGTGGTTTGCTGCACCCATCAACCCATCATCTACATTAGGTATTTCTCCTAATGCTATCCCTCCCCTAGTCCCCAACCCCCTGACAGGCCCCAGTGTGTGATGTTCCCCTTCCTGTGTCCATGTGTTCTTCTTATTGTTCAGCTCCTACTTATGAGTGAGAACATGCGGTGTTTGGTTTTCTGTTCTTTTGTTAGTGTGCTGAGAATGGTGGTTTCCGGCTTCGTGTCCCCGCAAAGGACATGAACTCATCCTTTTTTATGGCTGCATAGCATTCCATGGTGTATATGTGCCACATTTTCTTTATCCAGTCTATCATTCATATATCTATATCTATATCTATATCCTCTACAATGCCTACATTTAGTACTTTCTCATTAAATACCTGCTTAATAAATATCTGGCACATCTGTAGTTTTTAAAGACAAATGTTTAAGTGTCATCAAGTATTTTAGCATTTACCAAATGTCATCAGTATGTCTAGCATTCACAATTCCTACTCTTGAAATGGAAAGACTACATATATATCAGTGATTAGATTTCAAATTGCAATTTAAAAATATTTTCAGAGACAGAAGTGATTATGTCTCAGAATTAGTTGGAGAACTGCATAGTCAGGAAAGTTTCAAGGAGAAGTTAATTTCTTCACAGGGTTTTGATAGACAAGGCTTTGTGTTGATTATTATTATGTAATGATTCCTTTAATTTCAGGTTGAAATGGGCATGAAGAACCATGAAATTGTTCCCGGCAGTTTGATTGCTTCTATAGCCAGCCTTAAACATGGTGGCTGTAATAAAATTTTAAGAGAATTAGTGAAACATAAACTCATAGCTTGGGAGCGTACCAAAAGTAAGTATTTTGAGGCACCGTTTGTGATTTTTCAGGTAATCGGTTTCCACCAGAGCAAGTGTTCCAAAAGTCAAGAAGTAGAAGTTGCCAGACCAGTAAAGCATTAAACAAAGAACTGACAAAACATACTTTGGCCATATCCTATTAGTCAAAACAATCACAGAGCACACCCAGATCAAAGAAGGTGGAGAAAGAATAGTAGTAAGAACATGTAGGATACTGCAGAAGAGCATGTAGGTACTGCAGAAGAGCACATAGGTGCTGCAGAAGAGCATGTAGGGTACTGCAGAAAAGCATGTAGGTGCTGCAGAAGAGCATGTAGAGTACTGAAGAAGAGCATGTAGAGCACTGCAGAAGAGCTCGTAGGTACTGCAGAAGAGCACGTAGGTGCTGCGAAAGATCATGTAGAGTACTGCAGAAGAGCACGTGCGTACTGCAGAAGAGCAGGTAGATACTGCAGAGGGGTGTATAGACTACTGCAGAAGAGCATATAAAATACTGCAGTAAAGCATGTAGGTACTATAGAAGAGCATGTAGAGTACTGCAGAAGAGCATGTAGGTACTGCAGAAGAGGATATAAAATACTGCAGTAGAGCATGTAGGTACTACAGAAGAGCATGTAGAGTACTGCAGAAGAGCATGTAGGTACTGCAGAAGAGCATATAAAATACTGCAGTAGAGCATGTAGGTACTGCAGAAGAGCATGTAGAGTACTGCAGAAGAGCATGTAGGTACTGCAGAAGAGCGTGTAGGTACTGCAGAAGAGCGTGTAGGTACTGCAGAAGAGCATGTAGGTACTGCAGAAGAGCATGGAGAGCATGTAGGTACTGCAGAAGAGCATGTAGGATAGAGATATTGTGGCTACCATCTTTGGAAAATACAATCAGCAGTCATACCCTGGATCATTACTTCTGAAACCATCTGTGGTGAGGGATTAGTTTTTTCCAGCCTATCACATATCCTTCCTTTTATAAATTACAAAAGAAAAATTACTAGAAAAATGAAATGGATAATGGATATACAAAAACACACATAAATTCTAGATCAAATTGATGAAAAAAATTGAACTTAAATTCCTCCTTTTATCTCATCACAAATACTTATAGACCTGTCTTTAGGTCACATTTTGATTATCAGTACATTGGAGAAGAAATGCAAATTATAGGAAGAAATTGGAAACTTGTGAGCCTGGGTAGTTTATCTTTTTCCAACGAAGACTTTCCATTGTTAAATATTTCTTATGACTTGAACTTATGTGACTTGGTTGTACAGTGTAACTGAAATATGGTCTTTCTCCTTTGATTTTGTCTAGCTGTCCAGGGCTATCGGTTGACAAATGCAGGATATGATTACCTGGCTTTGAAAACACTTTCTTCTAGGCAAGTAGTTGAGTCTGTTGGAAACCAGATGGGTGTTGGCAAAGAATCAGGTAAGTGCTAATAGTACTGTGCAAAGTATTTTCTTTGCTTTAGTTTATGTTTTCCCTTCAGAAAGCATTCCTCTTTTAATTTTCCCTTTTCTCTAACTAAACAGTAAATCAGAAAGTTAATTGGAAGCAATACAAATCAGAAGGTGCCCTTAATTAGTAGGTTACTATTTTCTCTCTGAAAGTCTGTCATTGAAAGTTCATTTATGCCAGGAATTAATTTTATTCTAATAACTCCCAAGGTATCTCATGATTTATTTGCAAATATACCAAAATCCAAAATTCAAAACACTCCTGGTCTGAAGGTTTTGGATAAGGAGGGATACTCAACCTTTATTAGGAAAAATGACATTTTTGAAACAAATAAAATCAGAGAAAGTTAGAATTGTTTTAACTGATTGGAATACACTTTTAATAATGGTTGTTTTTGAAATTTTGCCTCTAGATATTTACATTGTTGCAAATGAAGAAGGACAACAATTTGCATTAAAGCTTCACAGACTAGGAAGAACCTCCTTTCGAAATCTGAAAAACAAACGTGATTATCATAAACATAGGCATAATGTGTCTTGGCTTTATTTATCTCGTCTCTCTGCCATGAAGGAATTTGCCTATATGAAGGTATTTATTTTATAGTCATGCATTTTTTAGCCAAATAATACATGTGTCTCAAAGGCCTTAAAGACAAGTGTGATTCTGTTGTCCCCACATCTCTCTAACCTTAGATTCAATTCCTACAGGCAGACTCAGTCCTAAATAACTGTTGATTATTCGGGCTCTTTTCCATTCTATGTTAAGGTATTTTAAATAGTTACGAATGCATAAGGGCAACACATTCTATAATGCTGACAAGATGGAAGAGCCAAAAATAATTAATGATGCTGTTACCTCACAAATATGTGTGTGTGGATGTATATATATCTATTCAATGTATATAGCTATACATATGTCTGTTTCTAATTGAAAACACCAGGTAATTATCATCTGTAGAAACCTCAGTGTCTCAGATAAGTTGACTAGTTTTTTGTTTCACATAAAGGAACAAACATCATTTATAGATTTATATGTATATTAAAAATGGTAAAAATTGGTTGGGCACCGTGGTTCATGCCTATAATACTAGCACTTTGGGAAGCCGAGGTGGGTGGATTACTTGAGGTAAGGAGCCCAGCCTGGCCAACAAGGTGAAACCCCATCCCTACTAAAAATACAAGAATTAGCCAGGCATGGTGGTGGGCACTTGTAATCCCAGCTACTTGGGAGACTGAGGCAGGAAAATTACTGAACCCAGGAGGCAGAGGTTGCAGTGAGTGAAGATCGTGCCATTGCACTCAAGCCTGGCTGACAGAGCAAGACTGTCTCAAAAAAACAAAAAAGGTAAAAATCTTTTGTTTTTAAGAGGTAAGGATGAAGAGAAGTGAGTTAAAGGGTACAAACATACAATTAGAAGGAATACATTCAATGTTTGATAGCAGAGTAGGGTGACCATAGTAAACTGAAGGGGTGGCCTGCCCCTCCACACCTGTGGGTGTTTCTCGTTAGGTGGAACGAGAGACTTGAGAAAAGAAATAAGACACAGAGACAAAGTATAGAGAAAGAAAAGCGGGGCCCAGGGGACCGGCGCTTAGCTTACAGAGGACCCACGCCGGCACCGGTCTCTGAGTTCCCTTAGTATTTATTGATAATTATCTTTACCATCTTAAAGATAAGGGAGTGGCTGGACAATAGGATCATTGTAGGGAGGAAATCAGCAATAAGACATATGAACAAAAATCCCTGTGACATGAATAAGTTTAAAGGAAAGTGCTGTGCCTTGAGATGCATATGCAAACATCTCCATAAACCTTTTAGCAGCATTGCTCCAGCAAGTCCCACCTTATTCCTAAAGGCGATTTTCTCCTTGCTCAGTAAACGAAGCATACAATCGAGATGTTCCATTGCCCAGGAACAGGCAGGAGGCAAATGCTTTTCTCTTACTTGAGATTAAGAGAATGGTGATGACCTTTAATCAGCAAGCAGCCTTTAGGCACTTGTTTAACAAAGCACATCCTGCACAGCCCAAAATCCTTTAAACCTTAAGTCACCACAGCACATGTCTCTTGCAAGGACAAGGTTGGGCGTAGGGTCACAGATTAACAGCATCTCAAATACAGAACAAAATGGAGTCTCTTATATCTGCTTCCTTCTATATAGACACAGTAACAGGCTGATCTCTCTTTTCCCCACAGTAAACAAAATGTATTGTACTCAGGTGATGAACACACTAAATACCCTGACTTGATCACTGCTCATATATACTTAACAAAATGTTGTATGTACCCTATACATTTATACAAATAGAAAAAAAATACTTAACCTGGCAGATGAAATGCCAAACTCTAAAAGATAGTTTTCTCAGGGTTAGGCCTATTCATTGCACTTCAGGTGTGCTGACCCCTGCAGTTACCCCAAATATTGGAACTTGACTGCATATTTTGGGGTACTGGTGGACTACATTTGTACTCTCCCCGACATTTAAAAAAAAAAAAACCTTTATTTTTTACTTTTTGCCTTCAAAATTAAGTTCAGCATAGGTTTGTTAAATATAATAATATCCAAATTAAATATATTCAGCAATAACTAAGTTAAACAAAAGGTAATATTGTGTTCTGCCAGTATGATTTGTCATAGTTTATCTTCATTTTTCAAAAAAATTTGAAGATTGCTACAGTATGTGAACACACTGTTCCTTGAGGATTCAGCTTGTTCTTTGAGTGGGTTGTATACTTACATTTTCACTAATCATGGGAGATTTCTTTTTTTTTTTTTTT
>NW_012115488.1:15997274-16002462 GCF_000951035.1 Colobus angolensis palliatus | reverse complement strand
TTTCTCCACGTTGGTCAGGCTGGTCTCGAGCTCCCGACCTCAGGTGATCCGCTGCCTTGGCCTCCCAAAGTGCTGGGATTACAGGCGTGAGTCACCGTGTCCAGCCTGTACGTGCTATTATTAATTCTGGATGTGGATGTGTTTGTTTAGAATAGAATCATTTTTTCATAATTTTTCAATTTTGTGATACTATTAGGTATCACAATAAATAGTATTGTGATACTATTTAGGTCTGTCACTGGTTTGAAGTGGCTAGTGTTAACGTATAACCACTAGAGTTTTCCCCATAAGAATTTGAATTTCTTTGTTGTAAATTGACAGACTTTGAAAGTCAAATTTTCTTAGATATGGAACCCTTTGTTCAAACAGACTTTTAGATGGAAGCCCAACTGTTAAAACAGGTAAAAGTTGGGAGTGAAGTAGGGAACCCTAAAACCACTTTTGCCTTTCTCTTTTTCTTGCTCTTCCATGATTGCCTCCAAGAGAGATTCACCAAGCATAACTCAGTAATCTCGATGATCTGAATAAAAGTTGTGGTTTTGGACTGGACTCAGTTGTCAAACCAGTGATAATTATCTCTTGTCCTTTTAGCTTTTATTATTAGAAAAAAAATTCACATAAAACTTTATCTCTGACACAGAGCAGAATCACTATATACTGCGATAATCATATTCTTCACATGACTTATTTAAACCAAACCAAGTCCTGAAATAGGACTTTATCCTTTATTTGCTTGTGGTTCATTATTCAATTGAGTGTAACTAAGGATTTTTTTTTCTTTCTGTTCCAAGCTTTATGAGAAACTTCTTTTTCCTAAACTAACAACTAGTATCACTTATATAATAAAGTATATTAATTCTTGCAGAGATTGAGCTTGAAGTAGTTTTGTTAAGTGAAGCTTGTCTTCATCCTGGTTTCCAGTAGAAAATGTCTGTACTTATGCTACAGAAAGAAATGTCATTTGAAAATAAATTTTTTAAATGTTTTCAACACAATAATACTAAAAGATTAATGCCTGGCACTCGGGTAATCAGTATTCTTTGGATGATGACTAATCACCATTTTTATTAATAAGGGGTAACATAATCACACAATAAAGGAACATCTAGGAGCCCCCAGAGTGTGACAGATGATGACATTCTAGGTTTAGGCTGCATCGTTCTATGGGGAGATGTTGTGATTTAATTTCAATTTTTATGAACCAGTACTGGGGCCAAGGAGCTGTGCTAATTGCTAGAGATTGAGATATAAATAAGCCCTATATATGCTTTAGAAGATGTTACTGTCTCGTAGGGAAATGTAAACGTATATAAAATAGTCTTTTTAAAATATATTAATATTTTTCCTGGAGTGCCCTGTGGGCAAAGAGGAGAGGCATTATCTTCCTGTTTCCAAACTCATCTTTCTCAAAGAGATAGTCAATTCCATGTTATCCTGTCCTTAATTCTCCCTTGTCTGGAAATCTTCTAGAGAATTGAATCTCTTTATGGTGATTAATCTGCTTTATGGTGGCCCATAAGGCAGCCTGATACTCAGAAATTATTCTACTTTTGGTCCAGATTAACATGACGTCAGATTATTTTTATAAGCTATAACATTATTTATCCCTTTGGGTATTATTGCAAATCAGCCAATGGATAACAAAGAGCCATAAACATAACTCAGTAGTCTCCAAACTTAACTATTTAATATTAATATGTTTTTATCTTCAGATCTTTCAGTTGGCTAGAGGTTCTAGTGAGTGTTGATGATAGGAAGCATAGCCAGACTCAGGACGAGGAGAGTAAGTGGAAACCTATCCCTAAACCATAGGCCCGTAATCTTATTTCTTGGGGTTCACACTCATCTTTCCCTAGTGTATCTAACTATATACCAGTAACTATGAGAAAACCTTGACTTTCCTAACCGTAGGAACAGCGTGGCATTGACAGCTTATATACTTGAGATTTCCTTGGATTTTAGTTTTTCAAACACACTGGTGACTCATTTGTATCTTCTTTTCCTTTGTGTAACATCTTTTATCTCCTTGTGTAAGGAGCAGCAGTACCATTAACCAATAAGGATATTGTCATTGGCTAATAAGGAAAAAGGAGCATTAAAGACTACTCATAAATGATTCTTGCTTTTGCAGGTATTTTGACAGAGATGTTAAATGCATTAGAGATTTCTTCATGAAACGTTTCAGCTACGAAAGTGAGCTTTTTCCAACCTTTAGGGATATCAGGTTTGTACTCCCCATTGCTTTACATAATAGTTTAAATGTCTGGACTGTGTATTTCTAAAAATTAACATTTTCATCTAAAAAACTTTTCAAATTTTGACATATAGTCACTGTTAGATGTCATTGCTCTGTAGTACATAACTGAAACTTAAAAACTTGAAAATACCTGCATTTGGTCCATTAAGGCACGGCTATTGAATTTTAGAAAGGGAACATACCTAGTTTCTTATAAACTCAAGAACTTTTATTCTATTTTGGATGCTATGTGAGTAACTCATTCATAAGGAATCACACCAAACGCTCATTGAAATTTATGTTTTTCCTTTATCGGGACCAGGAGGTATCTTGTTTTGTTTTGTTTTGTTTTGAGAGGGAGTCTCGCTCTGTCGCCCAGGTTGGAGTGCAGTGGCCGGATCTCAACTCACTGCAACCTCCACCTCCTGGGTTCAAGCGATTCTCCTGCCTCAGCCTCCCGGGTAGCTGGGACTACAGGCATGTGCCACCATGCCTGGCTAATTTTTTTGTGTATTTTTAGTAGAGATGGGGTTTCACCATGCTGGCAGGCTGGTGTCGAACTCCTGACCTCAACTGATCCACCCACCTCAGCCTCCCAAAGTGCTGGGATTATAGACGTTGAGAGACTGTGCCCGGTCCAATGTATATATTTTTAAATGGAGTACTAACATCAGCAGGTTAGTCTGGGATTGGTACATAGAATAGGTTAGGTATGATGGCAAAAGCTAGAACACCTGTGGAGTAATGAGGTATAAATAACAAATGCCTCTTTACAAGTATATGTTGGTGCAAAAGTAATTGCAGTTTTTGCCATTCCTAATACTAGCATTCTAAATGTCAAAGGGCATAAATCTGAGGTATTTTAAAGAAAGTAATAGCAGGGCTTTGTAAACAATAAGATTGAAGACAATAAGCACAGGGGAAAAGATGTATGGAGAGTCTTAACATTTGAATCAGACAACAACAGTGTATATGTTTGTCACATAATAGATTTATATTGCATATTGTGGTGGAGAAAAAGGTCGGTGCCCTATAAACCAAAATGGCTGATCTCTTAGAATGCCTCATTTCCTAATATGTCAGAAGATGAGTATCTCCTAAATTACAATTTGTTTCCAATTTGAATATTTTGAGCACATTTCAACAAATGTCAGAGACTTACAAAATACGAAAGGATATACCCCAAGAGACTGTAAGCTTCTTGGGGGCTTTTTAACACTAATTTTAGATTGTTTAGAAACTTTTTAACACTCATTTTTGTAACCCCAGCACAGTGCATAACATTTTGTAAATGTGCATTTTTGACAGAAAAGTGAATTCAAACTTTTGTTTAAAATTTGCTTTTTATGTATGGCTTATTCTGTGCAGTGAATAAATAAGCTATGCATAAATAACCATGTGTTAAGTATAGTTTTATAAAGGATGTGTGTTTTTCTGTGGAAAGGTATATATTTAATTGTTCTTTAAAGAGTAATGACCTGTTCATTAGCTTACACCTGTTTTGCAATGTTTTAGGCATTGTATGAGAGGAAATTTCCAGTTCCAAAGCCAATTGATTACAATCGTCATGCAGTTGTCATGGAACTCATAAATGGTTATCCACTGTAAGTGTTCATTATTCTTAAAGCCATGAATCCTGATAAATGAATTTAGGTTTCAGGGTTTTTAATAAATTTTTTTTTAGTTAATGAAATACTACCTCTGGGAGGTTAAAAATTGATTTAAAGGAATAGACTCAAGACAAAAACCCAGTTTCATTCTGACAATATGAGCTTTGTAATCTCTGTGATTCATTCAGTCATTCCATATTAAGAGACTGTTAGGTGCCAGGCCCTTTTAGTCTCAATAGTGAATAAAACAAAATCCCTACCGTCATGGAATTTACATTCTAATGGAAGGAGATGTGCAATAAATAACTAAAGGAAATGTCTGTCAATTGTTAGTAAGTACTATGGATTAAAAAAAGCAGAGTTTAAGGGAGATAGGAAGTACTAACGGGACAAGAGACTACTGTTTTATGTAAGGTGGTCAAGAAAAGTCTCACTAATAAGGTGAAACCTTACTAAATTTTTATTCAGATTAGCAGCTATTGGAGTGGGAGTATTTTGAGCAGAGAAGAGATGTGATCTCATCAATCAGTGATCTCAGTGTTTTCAGAGGGTCACTCTGCCTGCTGAATTAATAGACTCTGGGGAGACAAAGACATAATTTGAAGACAAGTTAGGAGGCTATTACAATAATCTAGGCAAGAAATGGGTGTAATTCTGATTACAGTGATAGTTGCAAAGGTAATGAAAAGCAGTCAGATTGTGAATGTGTTCTGCAGGTTGAACCAACATGATTTGGGATTGGATATGGATGTGAAGGAAGGAATCAGACAATGGTGACACCAAGGTTTTTGACCTGAGTAGCAGATTAACTGCAGGGAGAAAGCTACCTTGTACAGAAACAGGAAAGCTACAGGAAGAGCATTTTGGAGTTGGAGGGTGGGACAGAATCAGAGATTCCATTTTGGACATGTTAAGTTTGAGATGCCTGGGAGTTAGGGAAGTCTACATTAAAATCAGTGTATATGTGGTATTTAAACCATTAATCTAGATGAGATCACCAAGAGTGAGTCTAAATAAGAGAAAATAAAAGTTCATAGGATTGACCTTTGAGGAACTCCAGAATTTAGAGGTCAAGGAAAAAGATGAAGTACAAATAGAAAAGACTAAGAAGGTATGATCTATGAGGAAGGAAGAAAACCTGGAGAGAATGGAACTGATTGTCAGACTTGTAAATCAGATACACCATGTGGAAGATCCTGCATCAGTATATGATGAAGCTATGGAACTAATGGTCAAACTTGCAAATCATGGGCTGATTCATGGAGATTTTAATGAATTGAATTGTTGGAACCGAACTCTCGATTCCCTCCTGGGCAGGGGTCGTCGCGAAGGATCACCGACA
>NW_012115488.1:15988709-15992534 GCF_000951035.1 Colobus angolensis palliatus | reverse complement strand
AAAAAAAAAAAGATATTTTCTGATCTGGGATGAGGCACATAATCTGAAGGAAATCCTTAGCCCCTTTGAAAGTTAATTTACAAAGCTAATAAACATAAGCTGAGGTTTTTATAACCTTTTTATTTATATTGTTGTTTTTCAGTTACTTTATTCTTAAAATTACAGCCAGCATATACCTTTCATATTTGTATACCTGTGTCATTTAAATACATTTTAGGAAAGGAAAAAATTATTTTTAACATACAAACTATTGAACTCACTTGAATCATAATTTATCAGAGTAGTAGATATTTACTCCTCTTAGATAAACATTTTTTCTCTCTTTCAATGCTTGACACCTTTTTTTTTCTAGGAGGGAAGACACTCTTGATGTGGAGGTTTCTGCCAGTGGCTACACGAAGGAAATGCAGGCAGATGATGAACTGCTTCATCCATTAGGTCCAGATGATAAAAATATTGAAACAGAAGAGAGATCTGAATTCTCATTTTCAGATGGAGAAGTGGCAGAAAAAGCAGAGGTTTATAGGTCAGAAAATGAAAGTGAACAGAACTCTCTAGAAGAATCAGGGGGCTGCTATTGCAGATCATCTGGAGACCCTGAACAAATAAAGGAATACAGTTTATCAGAAGAGAGTGCTGATGCACAGAGTTTTGAAATGACTGAATTCAGTCAAGCTTTAGAAAAAATAAAAGGGCAGGTTGTTGAAAACAACTCTGTAACTGAATTTTCCAAGGAGAAAAACAGAACTGAAAATTACAATGGGCAAGATGGTCAGAGAGTTCAAGGAGGAGTCCCTGCTGGCTCTGAGAAGTATGAAGATGAATGCCCTCATCTAATTGCCTTGTCATCATTAAATAGAGAATTCAGGCCTTTCAGGTATAGACTTCTGTCAATTGCTTTTTAACTTTAGTCTTGAGACCGATACTTTCTTAGATTCTAGTAAATGAACGTTTTTTCCAAATAATGTGGCAGAATTGTATTCTGCCGCCTTGATATGTAAAATGAAAGCCAAATAATTTTTTGTTGTTAAAAACTCAAAATAGCTTCCTTTTCAGTTGACCTGATTCTAGGCAGCCTATTGACTAAATTTCAAGTAATTCTTCCTTAAAATAGAAACCAATGACTGGGCACAGTGGCTCATGCCTGTAATCTCAGCACTTTGGGAGGCCAAGGCAGGCACATCACCTGAGGTCAGGAGTTTGAGACCAGCCTGGACAACATGGCAAAACCCTGTCTCTACTAAAAATACAAAAATTAGCAGGCATGGTAGCCTGTGCCTGTAATCCCAGCTACTTGGGAGACTGAGGTAGGAGAATCCCTTGAACCCGGGAGGCGGAGGTTGCATTAAGCCAAAGATCGCGCCATTGCACTCCAACCTGGGTGACAAAAGCGAAAAACTGTCTCAAAAAAAAAAAAAAATACAAACTGATGACTTTCAAATTATTATAGTCTCTGGATACATTGATCAGGTTTTAGATGGATGGGTTATTCCTCACCTATTTTCCTAATTACACATCTGATGTGTGTTTGAGTTATGTAAAGGCATATAAATATTAAAACATGCAATAATGTACTTTCTATATGAAACATCTGCAGTGAATTTTCTGTAGTGCCTTGAGCCTTCTGTCCTTTGTTCATGTGTAGTTAAAATTAGGCAATGATATTATGTTTTCTTTTAAGAATTTTTTTTTTTTTTTGTAAATATTAATCAGACTCAGTTTAGGAAAAGTTCTAAAACTAATTTTTTGGATTTGGGATAGCTTATTCAGAATCAAACTGTAGTTTAATGAACTACTGGTTTTATTTATTTCAAAATAGTAATATGACAATTAAAATTACTTCAGCAATACATTTATTAAACATTTTTCAGTACATATTTGGGCTTATATCTTAAACCTACCTTTATCTTTACAGTTTTATTCATGAAGCAAAACATAAGAATTTTGTTCCTTTTTCATATAGCTGTGTATCTGTGTCACAGGGCTACTGCCATTTAAATAATAAACTTGGAAAATTAAATCAGAAGCTGAAAAGGAAAAGAATCAGGGGTGACAGAGGCTCAGGATTTTGAGTGATTATATTAGACTGGATTCTTCAGAGAAACAGAAATGAATAGGAGATTTATTATAAGGAATTAGCCCATGGGGTTATGGAGGCTGAGAAGTCCCAGGATCTGTAGTCAACAAGCTATAGACGCAGGAGAGCCCATGGTACAGTTCCAGTCCAAATCCGAAGGGCTGAGAGCCAGAAGAGCCAATAGCGTAAGTTCCAGTCCACATCCAAAGAAAAGAGAGGACCTATGTCCCAGTTCAAAGACAGTTCTCTCTTACTCTGCCTTTTTGTTCTGATCAGGCCTTCAATGGATTGGATGAGGTCCACCCACACTGGGGAGGGCAATCTGCTATACTCAGTTTATGGATTCAGAAACACCCTCAAAGACACACCCAAGTTAATGTTTAACCAAATATCTGGCACCCTGAGGCCCAGTCAAGTTAACATGTAAAATTAACCATCACAGCGATAGAAGAAAACCTACAAAGGATTAAATGGTCTTTTAAACTCAGAGTGGGAACAATAATTTTGTTCTCACTCTCTGGATACGTGCTGGGCAAAACTTTCATTCAAAGTAAAAGCAAAACAGCAGATGTTGCTGAAAAATATTAACTGTTAGGAGTTAATATTGTCTGAGTTTTTATACATTCCATATATTGAAACTTTGAGCCATGTGAAAACATTCGTCTCTAGGTTGCAGATTTTCCTACTCTAGTGGAGCTGACTATCATGAGTACTCTCTGTTTCCATTATATCTTCTGTTGTTTGTGAAGGTGGAAAGAGTCTCAAAAATTTAGATAGGGAGAAACAGATTTATATAGTTCAGTGAAAGAAGAGGAGAGGATTATTAGAAAAGGGAAGATGAATTGTGGGGAGGTGATAAATTTCAATCGCTAAAGCATTCTACTGTTTTTAAATTTTGATGATGACTAATAAAATGCTGGAAAATCAAAATTGTTTATATAGAACTTAACAGTAGGTAGTTTTATCTTCACAGAAATTTTAAAATATAATCTTTCTGAAGTATTTTATGTCTTCAATTTTGCTGCATGCAAAAAATAATATAATCAAATGGGATTCATTACATTATACAAATTAACTAGATACATTGTGAATTTTTTAATTTTAGAGATGAAGAAAATATGGGCGCTATGAATCAGTATAGAACAAGAACTCTGAGTATCACTTCTTCAGGCAGTGTTGTAAGCTGTTCAACAATTCCTCCGGTAAGTAGTCATTCAACATGTATTGAATGTTTATTAGATCACTACTGTGATCTGATTGCCTTGTCTCATTAAACAAATAATGTATGCTTTTCAGGTCCAGATTTCTGTTGATTGCTTTTTGAATTAAGTCTTGAAACCAGTACTTTCTTTGATTTTAATAAATGAGTGTTTCTCAAAGGATGTGGCAGAGTTGTATCCTGCCACCGTTAATGTGTAAAATGAAGGCCAAATGACTTTTTGTTGGTAAAACTCAAAATACCTTCTTTTTCAATTGTCCTTCAGATTTTAGGCAGCCTGTTGACTACGTTTCAAGTAATTTTTTCTTGGACTACAAACCGATGACTTTCAAAAAATTAACGTAGGTCACTTGATAAACTGATCAGGTTTGAGATGGATGAATCAATCATTCTTCATATGAGCTGAAGATTAATGAGCTTGGTCACTGTGAGGATTGTAAGGTGTATAAGACAGCCTCAGACACTTGGACTTACATGTTAATGATACAACTTTTTTTGTTGTTTGTTTTTTGTTTTTGTTTTTGTTTTT
>NW_012115488.1:15987594-15988659 GCF_000951035.1 Colobus angolensis palliatus | reverse complement strand
CTCATGAGGTTGTTTCCCGGAATTGGCAGGGTGGGACCCTATCAGGGTGGAACACTATCGAGGCAGGGTGGGACCCTATCTAGGCAGGGTGAGACCCTATCTAGGGCCACCTGGTGCTAACTTTTTAGGTTTTGTAAGGTCTACTAGTTTCAGAATCTCATTTTGGATGAAAATGACCATATCATCACGATCAATTTTCCACAGATGGTTTCAACTTCTCATCCCAATGTTAAGCATTAAAAGTTAAGTGAATAAATGTTCAAAGAGGTCAACTGACAGACCACATATGATGAGGACTAAGAATGGACCTTTGGATTTAGCAACATTGAAGTCATTGGTAGTCTCAGCAAGGGCTATTGAAATGAGGTAGATGAAAGCCTGTTTGAAATGGTGTTAGAGAGTAGGAAGAAACAAATTGGAAAAGCACATGTAGACAAGTTTGGTTGTAAAGATCAAAGAAAAGTAGTAGTAGAAAAGAGATACAGAATTGAAGCAGAGTGTGGCTATTTTTTTAATAGATGGGGGATATTATATCTGTGTGCTGATGGGAATGAGAAGAAAGCTGCTGGGGAGCCAGGGCATGGAAATAATATTTATATTCACATGGATACATACTTTCGTTAAAATCATAAATGAATACAAATAACCTATATTCATGCTTAAAATACTTTCAGATGTCAGATACACCATGTTGAAGATCCTGCATCAGTATATGATGAAGCTATGGAACTAATTGTCAAACTTGCAAATCATGGGCTGATTCATGGAGATTTTAATGAATTTAATCTCATTTTGGATGAAAATGACCATATCACCATGATTGATTTTCCACAGATGGTTTCAACTTCTCATCCCAATGCTGAGTGGTACGTACATGCTATTTTTTTATTTTTATTATTATTATTTTTTCTGGAGACGGAGTTTTGCTCTTGTTGCCCAAGCTGGAGTACAATGGCACGATCTTGGCTCACCACAACTTCCGCCTCCCGGGTTCAAGCGATTCTTCTGCCTCAGCCTCCTGAGGAGCTGGGATTACAGATAGGCTTTTTGTATTTTTTTTTTTTT
>NW_012115488.1:15975971-15984199 GCF_000951035.1 Colobus angolensis palliatus | reverse complement strand
GTCTCAAACTCCTGACCTCAGATGATCCACCCACCTTGACCTCCCAAAGTGCTGAGATTTCAGGTGTGAGCCACCATGCCAAGCCAATGGTATAAAATTATAAGTACAAATTTGGTTGGGCACTGTGGCTCAGACCTGTGATCCCAGCACTTTGGGAGCCCAAGGGTTTCAGGCCAACCTGGGCAACATAGCAAGACCCCATCTACAAAAAACTTAAAAATGAGCCAGGTGTAGTGGTGTACACCTGTGTTCCCAGCCACTCAGGAGGCTGAGGCAGAAAGATCACTTGAGCCCAGGAGGTTGCAGCCACCGTGAACTGTGTTCCTGCCACTGCACTCCAACCTGAGCAACACAGCAAGACCCTGTCTCAAAAAAAGAAGACCCTTGTTCCTGGCTTTGCAGCGTTTTGCAGCTATCTTCTTTTTTAGGAGACAAGCTGGATGATACAAGGTTATATACAGTTATTAAATGGCAGACTGTAGTGTTTCAGAGAAAGAAAAGGTCATTGTGAACCCTATTTCACATTTCTTATTCATTTTGTAAGTCATATGCCATGCACGGTATATCTTAACTAATAAGTAATTTTAGTTTATGATCAAAAGATAAATGAAGACTTTTCCTTGGGTGATTGCTACCATCAGGTCATTTCTACAGCTGTGAAGGCATTCTTGGATATATTGAGCAATACTGAATGCTTTCAAAAATAATTTTCTATTACAAAACCTATTCTGAAAGCCTTCTTTTAACCTAAAAAGCAGAGGAACAAGCAGCTTTCATCTTGTTTTTTCCATCAGTTTTCATGATGGACCACTAGGTGGCACTATGGTAATTTTTTTAAAATTCTGCCTATACACTATATTTTTTCTATATAATCTGTATTTCTGTTTGGAATTTAATTTTTCCTATATAACAGTTTCTATATAGTACTTTTGGAAAGTACTATATAGTGTTTGGAATCTTAAAAATTCATACTCTCAGTATATAAATAGAAAAGGTATTAGCAGTGTACTATTTGAAATGGTTCATTATCAGTAATACTAATTTATGAAATCTTTCCAGGAACTGGTGAAACAGAAGGTGAAACGTCAGTTGACAAAACAGCAAAAATCAGCTGTCAGACGTCGATTGCAGAAAGGAGAAGCAAATATATTTACCAAGCAACGTAGGGAAAACATGCAAAATATCAAATCAAGTATGGAAGCAGCTAGCTTTTGGGGAGAATAATGTATTTAGGATCTTGGATATGTTTTAATATATTTTTTAAAGTTACTGTAATTCCTTTTTGAGCCCTCATTTGTCTTTTTTGAGCCAAAGTTATCATATATTAATAAACCCTCTTTCATCTATAAATTTGGGTCATTCAATATGTGTCTTCCAAAGAATAATTATCTGCCAAAGCAGTCCATTTTTTCAAGGTAATTTGGGTAACTAAAGTTAAATAAATAACTTTATTAGAGATATTTGCATATTTTAAAAAATCTAAACATTTTTGTTGTTTTCTGTTGAGGATTATATGATACAATGCACATAAAGCAATTAGAACAATGTTTAGCACATTATAAGCATTCAATAAAACATGGCTATTAGAATCATTATAATGATTCTGAAATTCTGCTGACAACTTGGTTGCATTTTATTTGGCAACTGGAGGAATTCACTGCCTTATTGTTCTTTAAACAAAGTAAAGATAAGCCTTTGGAAGTAAAGATAAACCAGTAAAGTATAATTTGCTTAATTAATTGATTAATTAATAATCTGGTTTGTGCCACTTACACATTGGTAATGTGGTCGTGAGAATGGAAACTTACTTGAGATAGTCCACCACAATTTTTCCAGTTGGCAGCTTGTAAGCAGGCCTGAGTATCAGAAGAGTTAGGGGTGGGGGAAAGTGAAGTAGAATGAAGAATGAAATGTTCTTTCTCATATGCTTATGTAAGTGGGTCTGGAACATGTTCTCACCTCAATGTTAACAAATACCTAATTCAGGAAAGAAAATACATAGCCATGGTCCCTTCCTCAAGTACTTTATAATTCAGTGAGATGTATAGATGAGTGCTTAAGTGTATGCACCTGATTATTGTCTCTTCATTGCTGCATAAGTGGGAAAAGGGGATCACTTGCAGCGAAAAATGGCCATTAGATGGCAATATCACCCCATAGTCACCAAACAGGATTACTTGAATCCCTAATTATGTTCTACCAGAGTGAATATAGTACAGACTTTTCCAAGATTAATAAAGACAGCAGATTCCCTTTCACCTTTGCCAGATTAACTCTACTAGCTATTTGCAAGACCTGTCATTATCTAATAAATTGGTTTAAATATATAGAAGCTAGAAAATGCCAATTCCTATTCCCTCGAAAATTAGACATTGAAATATTTAAATACCCCTGCTTTGCATTTTAGATATATCTTTGAATTCAGGTATTCATTTTGTATAATCTCTTGACTTTTAAGCATTTTTATAATGTAAAGTTGAAAACAGCTTAATAGAACCACAGGATGTTGATTTTGGAATCATTTTCTTATATTCAGAGTGATGAAAGCAACTTGGGAATAAAGCCTTAGCCTGCTCAGCTTTACCTAGTTGACTCAGTTGATTTTTGAGTATCTACTACATAAAAAGCCCATTGCTATTAAGAAACTCAAGACGGCCGGGTGCGGTGGCTCAAGCCTGTAATCCCAGCACTTTGGGAGGCCGAGGCGGGCGGATCACAAGGTCAGGAGATCGAGACCATCCTGGCTAACCCGGTGAAACCCCGTCTCTACTAAAAAATACAAAAAACTGGCCGGGTGAGGTGGCGGGCGCCTGTAGTCCCAGCTACTCGGGAGGCTGAGGCAGGAGAATGGCATAAACCTGGGAGGCAGAGCTTGCAGTGAGCTGAGATCCGGCCGCTGCACTCCAGCCTGGGCGACAGAGCGAGACTCCGTCTTAAAAAAAAAAAAATGAAACTCAAGACAAACATGATTTTTACCTCTAATAGCCTAACATTTCATGTGGGCCAAAGAATAAATTGTTTCAGTCAAAAATGGAGGATTTACCTCATTTGGGCAAAGATTAGTGCTAGCTATTGAAGATTTACTAATAAATGATCTGTTAAGGAATTTAGTTTTTTCTGAATATGTTGTTTTGGTTGTTGAAAACTAAGGTATAATAGTTATTTTTTGAAGATATGTTTGGCTAGCCATCAATTAGAAGTTAAAGAGATTGTCCTAACAGATAAGCTATAACCCTCACATTTTAAAACATACATAGTGAACAATGAACAAAAACAAATTTCAAATTTTACTAATGTGGCAAAGCTGTATATTGTGATTGTTAAAACACTTTTTTTTGCCTAGGAGTTCCAGATTTAAATCCTGGTTCTACACTTCCCAAACCTCAGGTACCTTCTGTAGCCTCTCTAACCTCAATTTTTTTGTTTGTAACATAGGGACATTTAATACTACCTACCTCAGAGTTGTGAAGACTAAATGAAGTACCACTTATAAAGAGTTTATTACAGTGCCTGACATATACTGTGTGGTTAGTGCTGCTAAAATGACTTCTTCAGGTTACCAAAAGGAAAATTCTACAAACTGACCACCTTTCCTATTGTGAAGGTCACTGGTATTTCAACTGTGATCCCTTGTGTATTTATCCAGACTGAAAGATGTTTTTCTAGTAACCATCTTGCATAGTCTTAGTGTCCCCATTAAATAAACCTTTCCTACAAACTATGCGGTTTATATTTGTGCTAACCTTGTGGTATTGGTAGCCATTGGTCTATTCTTTGGCACATAGCTGGCTATCTTTGAGCCTTTTCCAAAACCATAGATGTTTAATAGATACTAATCAGAGTTAGTGCAGCTCAAGATAATCATTCTTTTAGCCAACTGCTTAGTAAATTTTCTGACAAAATACATAGCTGCCTAATTAAAAAACTCTGCCTGGTGCTGCCTCCCAGGTTGCTGCTTACAAAGGATAGAGGGATGAGTTATGTTAGGTTCTCAGAGCACTTTCTGAAGTGTAGGTTTATTTCACTGTCACAGATTCAGCACTCTTGGTGGGCTGCAGTTCACCATGCCCAGTCTTCTTTATCCCTCCTTAGAACATCTCCCTAGAAAGCATCAGGCCATATCTTAATTTGCCCTTGGTCTAGTTTATGAAGTACTGGAGCCATCTTATGCAACTGTGTAAGGAGGCTGGAGATTAAAGTTCAGAATAGCCATTACACAGTTGTGTAATAACCAGGAGTATGAGATAACTCTAAAGCTACAATACTTTTATAGAAAACTTTGTCATTCACAAAAACTATGTTGTTACATTTTAAAGACTGTAAGTGTTCTTTTACCTTAATATTGTAAATAATGACATTAAAAATATTAACATTTTGCAGTAGAGGCTGAACAAGATGACCAAATAGAAACCTCCACCAATCATCCCCACAGGAACACCAAATTGAACAACAATCCGTATAAAAAAACACTTTCATAAAAACCAAAAATCAGATGAGAGATCGCAGTACCTACTTTTAACTTAATAACACTGAAAGAGGCACTGACGAGGGTAGGAAAAACAGTCTTGAATTGATGATGCCACCACTCCCCATCCCTTGACAGCGGCCACATGGTGTGGCAAGAGAATGCATTTGGGGGATGAAGAGTACAGTGATTGTGGGACTTTGCATTAAAACTCAGTGCTGCCCTGTCACAGCAGAAAGCAACACCTGGCAGAACTCAGTGCCCATGGAGGGAGCATTTAGACCAGCCCCAGCCAGAGGGGAATTGCCTATCCCAGTGGTCAGAACTGGAATTTCAGCAAGACTTGCCACCACAGGCTGATGTGTTCTGGGGTCCTAAATAAGCTTGAAAGGCAGTCTAGACCACAAGGACTGCAATTTCTGGGCAAGTCCTGGTGCTATGCTGGGCTTGGAATCAGTGGACCTGGAAGACACACAACTTAGTGACACACCAACCAGGCTGGCCAAAGGACTACTTATGCCACCTCTCACCCAATCCCACACAGCACAGCTTGCAGCTCCAGGAGAGACTACTTCTTTTTGAGGAGAGGAGAGGAAAGTAGAGAGGACTTTGTCTTGCAGCTTGGATATCAGCTCAGCCAACTGCATAGGGCAACAGGCAGAGTCCTAAGACCCCCATTTCAGGCCCTACCTCCTGGAAAACATTTCTAGACACACCCTGGGCCAGAAGGGAACCCACTGCCTTAAAAGGAAGGACCCAGTCCAGGCAGGATTCATTACCTGCTGACTAAAGAGCTCTGGGGCCCTTAGTGAGCAGTGATAGCCAGGCAGTACTCCCCATAGACCTTGGGTACAACTCAGAGATATGCTGGCTTCAGGTGTGACCCTGCATATTCCCAGCTGTGGTGCCTACAGACAGAGACTCCTGCTTGAATAAAAAAAGAGAGGGAAGAGTAAAGGGGACTTTGTCTTGCACTGTAGGTACCAGCTCAGCCACAGTGGAGTAGAGGACCAAGTAGGCTTTTGAGGTCCCTGGTTCCAGGCCTTGGCTCTTGGACAGCATTTATGGACCTTCCCTGGGCCATAGGGGAGCCCACTGCCCTGAAGGAAGAGTCCCAGGACTGCCAGCACTTAACACAAGCTGACTGAAGAACACTTGGGCCTTGAGTGAACACTGGTAGTAACCAGGTGGTACACACCATGGGCCTGGGGTGGTGGTGACCATTGGGAGAGACTCCTCTGCTTGTGGAAAAGGGAGGAAAGAGTGGGAAGAGCTTTGTCTGTGGCTTGGGTGCCAGCTCAGCCACAGTAGAATAGAGCACCAGGTAGATTACTAAGGTTTCTGACTCCAGGCCCAGGTTCCCAGATGGTATCTGTGGGCCTGCCTGGGGCCAAAAGGAATTCTGCCACTCTGAACGGAAAGCAACTGATTGTAGGGTCCTAGGGCCTTGAGTGAACATAGGCAATAGCCAGGCAGTGGTTACTGTAAGCCTTGGGCAAAACCCAGTGCTGTGATAGCTTCGATCTGACATAGCACTGTCCCAGTGGTGGCGGTGGCCACGGAAGTGCTTGTGTCACCCCTTCTCCAGTTCTAGGCAGCTCAGCACAAAAAAAGAGACTCCATTTATTTGGGAGAAAATAAGAGAAGAGAGAAAGTCTTGCCTGGTAATCTAGAGAATTCTTCTGGATCTTATACAAGACCACCAAGGTGGTACCTTTATGAATCTGCAAGAGCCATAGCATTACTGGGCTTGGCGTACCCCCCAATGCAGATACAGCTACAGTGACCAAAAAGTTAAATTATAAGAACTAAGTCCCTTCAAATACCTGGAAAGCCTTCCCAAGAAGCACAGGTACAAACAAGCCCAGACAGTGAAGATTATAGTAAATACCTAAATCTCATACCTAGACATCAATGAACATCCACAAGCTTCAAAACCAGGAAAACAAGAATCCACCAAACAGAATAAGGCACCAAGGACCAATCCTGGAGGGCTAGAAATATGTGACCTTTCAGACAGAGAATTCAAAACAGCTGTTTTGAGGCAAATCAGCAAAATTCAAGAAAACAGAAGGAATTCAGGATCCTATCAGATGAATTTAACATAGAGATTGCAATATTTAAAAATAATCAAGCAGAAATGCTGGAGCTGAAAAATGTAATTGACATACTAAAGAAGGCATCAGAGTTCTTTAACAGCAGAAATGATCAGACAGAAGAAAGAATTAGTGAGCTTGAAAACAGGCTATTTGAAAATACACGGTCAGAGAAGAAAAAAGAAAAAGGAATAAAGAATCAAACAAGCCTACAAGATCTAGATAACAGCTTCCAAGGAGCAAATCTAAGAGTTATTGGCCTTAAAGAGGAAATACAGAGGGAGATAGGGGTAGAAAGTTTATTCAAAGGGATAATAACAGAGAACTTCCCAAACCTAATGAAAGATGTCAACATTCAAGTACAAGAAAGTTATAGAACACCAAGCAGATTTAACCCAAATAAGATTACCTCAAGACATTTAATAAACTCTCAAAGGTCAAGGATAAAGAAAGAATCCTAAAAGCAGCAAGAGAAACAAATAATTTAAAATGCAGCTCTAATACATCTGGCAGCAGACTTCTCTGTGGATACCTTATAGGCCAGGAGAGAGTGGCATGACATATTTAAAGCGCTGAAGGAAAAAACACAAAAACCCTTTTATCCTAGAATACTATATACAGCAACAATATCATTCAAATATGAAGGAGAAATAAAGACTTTCCCAGACAAACAAAAGCTGAGGGATTTCATAAACATCAGACCTATTCTAAAAGAAATGCTAACGGGAGTTCTTCTATCTGAAAGAAAAGAGCATTAATGATCAATAAGAAATCTGAAGGTACAAAACTTACTGGTAATAGTAAGTACACAAGCAAACAAAATATAACAAACTAATTGTGCTGCTCATATCTTGCAGAGAAAGACTAAGAGCTGAACCAATAAAAAATAATAACTACAACCAGTTTTCAAGACATACACAGTATAGTAAAATAGAAAGAATAAAAAGTTTAAAAGTAGGGGTATGAAGGTAAAGTATAGAGATTTTATCAGTTTTGTCTTTTTTGCTTGTTTATGCAGTTAGTGTTAAGTTGTCATTAGTTTAAAATAACAGGTTATAAGATATTATTTCCAAGCCTCATGGTAACATCAAATAGAAAAATGTACAACAGATACACAAAAAAATAAAAAGCAAGAAATTGATACATATTGCCAGAGAAAATCACCTTCACTAAAAGGAAGACGAAAAGGAAGGAAAGAGGAAAGGACCACAACAGAACCAGAAAACAAATAACAAAATGGCAGGTTAAGTCCTTACTTATCAATAATAACATTGAATGTAAATGTATTTCACTCTCCAATCAAAAGACAAAGAATGGTTGAGTGGATTTATTTTTATTATACTTTAAGTTCTAGGGTACATGTGCACAATGTGCAGGTTTGTTACATATGTATACATGTGCCATGTTGCTGTGCAGCACCCTTTAACTCGTCATTTACATTAGGTGTATCTCCTAATGCTATCCCTCCCCACTACCCCCACCCCACAACAGGTCCTGGCGTGTGATGTTCCCCTTCCTGTCTCCAAGTGTTCTCATTGTTCATTTCCCACCTATGAGTGAGAACATGCAGTGTTTGGCTTTCTGTTCTTGCGATAGTTTGCTGAGAATGATGGTTTCCAGCTGCATCTCCATGTCCCTGCAAAGGACATGAACTCATCCTTTTTTAA
>NW_012115488.1:15953080-15973501 GCF_000951035.1 Colobus angolensis palliatus | reverse complement strand
CTTCTTGTTGAATTGATCCCTTTACCATTATGTAATGGCCTTCTTTGTCTCTTTTGATCTTTGTTGGTTTAAAGTCTGCTTTATCAGAGACTAGGATTGCAACCCCTGCCTTTTTTTGTTTTGTGTTTGTTAGGTCTTCCTCCATCCCTTTATGTTGAGCCTATGTGTGTCTCTGCACGTGAGATGGGTCTCCTGAATATAGCACACTGATAGGTCTTGACTCTTTATCCAGTTTGCCAATCTGTGTCTTTTAACTGGAGCATTTAGCCCATTTACATTTAAGGTTAATATTATTATGTGTAAATTTGATCCTATCATTATGATGCTAGCTGGTTATTTTGCTCATTAGTTGATGCAGTTTCTTCCTAGCATCTATGGTCTTTACATTTCAGCATGTTTTTGCAGTGGCTGGTACCAGTTTTTCCTTTCCATGTTTAGTGCTTCCTTCACGAGCTCTTATAGGGCAGGCCTGGTGGTGACAAAATCTCTTAGCATTTCCTTGTCTGTAAAGGATTTTATTTCTCCTTCACTTATGAAACTTAGTTTGACTGGATATGAAATTCTGGGTTGAAAACACTTTTCTTTAAGAATGTTGAATATTGGCCCCTACTCTCTTCTGGCTTCTAGAGTTTCTGCTGAAAAATCTGCTTTTAGTCTGATGGACTTCCCTTTGTGGGTAACCCAACCTTTCTCTCTGGCAGCCCTTAACATTTTTTCCTTCATTTCAACTTTAGTGAATCTGACAATTATGTGTCTTGGAGTTGCTCTTCTCAAGGAATATCTTTGTGGCATTCTCTGTATTTCCTGAATTTGAATGTTGGCCTGCCTTGCTAGGTTGGGGAAGTTCTCCTGGATAATATCCTGCAGAGTGTTTTCCAATTTGGTTCCATTCTCCCTGTCACTTTCAGGTACACCAATCAGACGTAGATTTGGTCTTTTCATGTAGTCCCATATTTCTTGGAGGCTTTGTTCATTCATTTTTACTCTTTTTTCTCTAAACTTCTCTTCTCGCTTCATTTCATTCATTTGATTTTTAATCACTGATACCCTTTCTTCCAGTTGATCAAATTCATTACAGAAGCTTCTGCATTTGTCATGTAGTTCTCGTGCCATGGTTTTCAGCTCTTTCAGGTCATCTAAGGACTTCTCTACATTGATTATTCTAGTTAGCCACTCATCTAATCTTTTTTCAAGGTTTTTAGCTTCTTTGCGATGGGTTCAAACTTCCTCCTTTAGCTTGGAGAAGTTTGATCATCTGAAGCCTTCTCTCAACTCATCAAAGTCATTCTCCGTCCAGCTTTGTTCCATTGCTGGCAAGGAGCTGCATTCCTTTGAAGGGGGAGAGGTGCTCTGATTTTAGAATTTCCAGCTTTTCTGCTCTGTTTTTTCCCCATCTTTGTGGTTTTATCTACCTTTGGTCTTTGGTGATGGTGACGTACAGGTGAGGTTTTGGTGTGGATGTCCTTTCTGTTTGTTAGTTTTCCTTCTAACAATCAGGACCCTCAGCTGCAGGTCCTACAGGTCCTCAGCTGCAGGTCCTGCAGGACCCTCAGCTGCAGTTTTTTTTTTTTTTTAATGACCAAATGATCTGTTGCCTACCAGAAACATACTTCATCTACAAAGATACAGATAGACTGAAAATATAGGGATGGAAAAAGATATCCCATGCAAATGGAAACCAAAAAAGAGCAAGAGTAGCTATACTTAACTTCAGACAAAATCGATTTTAATATAAAAACTACAAAAGGTGGTCACGTGGTCACAAGGTCACAATATGATAAAAGAGTCAATTTGGTAAGAGGATGTAACTATTTTAAGTGTATATACACCCAACACTAGAGTACCCAGATATATAAAGCAAATGTTATTAGAGCTAAAGAGAGTTAGAACCCAATGCAAAACTCTGGAGACTTCAACACTCCACTTTCAGCATTGGACAGATTTTCCACATAGAAAACTAACAAAGAAATATCAGACTTAATCTGCACTATAGACCAAGTGGATCTAATAGATACAGAACATTTCATCCAACAGCTGCAGAATACACATTATTTTCCTCAGCACATGAGTCATTCTGAAGGATAAATCATGTGTTAGGCCACCACCCAAGTCTTTAAAACATTCAAAAACTGAAATTATATCATGTATCTTTTCTGATCACAATGGAATAAAATTAGAAATCAATAACAAAAGCAATTTTGGAAACTATACAAACATATAGAAATTAAACAATATGTTCCTGAATAACCAGTGGGTCAATGAAGAAATTAAGAAGGAAATATTAAAATGTCTTAAAACAAATGGTAATGGAAACACAACATACCAAAACGTATACAATACAGCAAAACAGGTACTAAGATAAAATTTTATAGCTATAGGCACCTATATGAAAAAGTAGAAAAAACTTTAAACAACCTAACAATTAAAGAACTAGAAAGCAAAAGCAATGCAAACCCAAATTAGCAGAAGAAATAATAAAGATCAGAGCAGAAATAAATGAAATTGAAATGAAGAAAACAACACAAAAGATCAATGAAACAAAAAGTTGATTTTTTGAAAAGATAAACAAAAGTGATACAGCTTTAGTCCAAATTTTAAGAAAAGAGAAGACCAAAGTAAGTAAAATCAGAAATGAAAAGGGAGACATTACAATTGACACAACAGAAAGTCAAAGGATCATTAGAGACCACTATGAACAATAGTATGCCAATAAATTGGAAAATCTAGAAGAAATGGACACATTTCTAGACACATACAACCTCCCAGGATTGAATTACGAAGAAATCCAAATCCTGAATTAACGAATAATAACATGATTGAAGCCATAATATAAAGTCTCCCAGCAAAGAAAAGCTCAGGAACCATGACTTCACTGCTGAATTTTACGAAACATTTAAAGAAGTACTAACACAAATCCTACACAAATTATTCTGAAAAATGTAGCGGGAAATACTTCCAAACTCATTCTGCAAGGCCAGTATTATCCTGATACCAAAACCAGAAAAAAAACACATCAAAAGAAAACTACAGGCTAATGGCCCTGATGAACATTGACACAAAAATCCTCAAGAAAATACTAGCAAATCAAATTCAACAACACATTAAAAAGACTATTTATCATGACCAAGTGGAATTTACCCCACGGATGCAATGATGTTAAACATTCACATACCAATCAGTGTGATATATCATATCAACAGAATGAAGGACAAAAACCATGTGATCATTTCAATTGATGCTGAAAAAATAAAGTGGATGAAATTCAGTATCTCTTCCTGGTTAAAAAAAAAAAAAAACCTCTCAAAAAAACTGTATACAGAAGGAACATATCTCAACATAATAAAAGCTATATATGACAGACCCACAACTAGTATCATCCTGAATGAGAAAAATCTTAAAGACTTTCCCCTAAGATTTGGAAGACAACAAAGATGTCCACTTTCACTACTGTTATTCAACATGGTTCTGGAAGTCCTAGCTCGAGCAATCAGAAAAAAGAATGAAATAAATGGCATCCAAATTCCAAAGGAAGAAGTCAAATTATCCTTGTTTTCAGACAATAAAATCTTTTATTTGGAAAAATCTAAAGACTCCACCAAAAAACAAACTCTTAGAACTGATTTTAAAAATTCAGTAGTCGCAGGATACAAAGTCAACATATAAAATTTAGTAGCATTTCTATATGCCAACATCAAACAATCTGAAAAATAAATCAAGGAAGTAATCTCATTTACAATATCTATAAATAAATTAAAATACCTAGGAATTAACTTAGCTAAAGAAGTGAAAGAACTCTATAATGAAAACTATAAAACATTAATGACAATAAAACTATGAAACATTAATGAAAGAAATTGAAAACTATAAAACATTAATGAAAGAAATTGGACACCAAACAAATGGAAAGAGAGCCCATGTTCATGGACTGGAAAAATCAATATTGTTAAAATGTCCATACTACCCAAGCAAGCTAGGAATTCAATGTAATCCTTTATCAAAATGCCAATGACATTTTTCACAGTAATAGAAAAAACAATTCTAAAATTTATATGGAAACACAAAATGCCCAGAATAGCCAAAGCTGTCCTGAGCAAAAAGAACAAAACTAGAGTCACATTATCTGACTTCATATTGCTGAAAAAATAAAGTAGATGAAATTCAATATCCCTTCATGATTACAAAAAAAACTCTCAAAAAACTGGATACGAAGGAACATACCTCAACATAATAAAAACCGTATATGACAGACCCACAACTAGTAGAGCTATAGTAACCAAAACAGCATGGTACTGGCATAAAAACAGACATATACACCAATGGAACAGACTAGAGAACCCAGAAAAAATCTATACAATTACAGTGAACTCATTTTCAACGAAAGTGCAAAGAGTATACATTGGGGAAAGAACAGTGTCTTCAATAATGCTGAGAAAACTGGATCTCCATATGCAGAAGAAAAAAACTAGACCCCTACCTCTCACCATGTACAAAAATCAAATCAAAATGGATTAAAGACTTAAATCTAAGACCTCAAGCTGAAATTACTACAAGAAAACATTGGGAAAACTCTTAAGTCATTGAACTAAGCAAAGATTTCTTGAGTAATACCCCAGAAGCACAGGCAACCAAAATAAAAATAGACAGATGAGATCACATCAAATTTAAAAGCCTCTGCACAGTGAAGGAAACAATCAACAAAAGGAAGAGACAACCCACAGAACTGTAGAAAATATTTGAAAACTATCCATCTGACAAGGGATTAACAACCAGAATAAATAAGGTGCTCCAATAACCCGATAGGAAAAAAAATTTAGCAATCTGATTTAAAAACGGACAAAAGATCTGAATAGACATTAGACATTACTCAAAAGAAGACATAAAAATGGCAAACAGTTGTATGAAAAGTGCTCAACATCATGGATTATCAGAGAAATGTAAATCAAAACTACAATGAGATATCTTCTCACTCCAGTTAAAATGGCCATTATCCGAAAGACAGGCAAGAACAAATGCTGGGCTGGGCACAGTGGCTCATGCCTATAATCTCAGCACTTTGAGAAGCTGAAGCAGGAAGATTTCTTAAGCCCAGGCATTCAAGACCAGCCTAGGCAACATGGCAAAACCCTGTCTACCAAAAAAATAATTAGCCAGGCATGGTGGTGTGTGCCTGTGGTCCTAGCTACTGGGAAGACTGAGGTGGGAGGATCACCTGAACCTGAGAGTTCAAGGCTGCAGTGAGCTGTGATCATGTCACTGCACTCCAGCCTCTCCAGCCTGGGTGATAGAGTGATAGAGTGAGACCCTGTCTCAAATTAAAAAAAAAAAAAAAAATTGCTGGCGAGGATATGGAGAAAAGGGAACCCTCATACAATGTTGGTGGGAATGTAAACTAATACAACCAGTATTGGAGAACAGTTTGGAGGTTCCTCAAAATCTAAAAATAGAGTTACCATATTATCCAGCAATCCCACTGCTAAGTATATACCCAAAGGAAATAAATCAGTGTATTGAAAGATATTTGCACTCCCATATTTGTTGCAGCACTGTTCATAATAGCTAAGATTTAGAAGCAACCTGAGTGTCCATCAACAGGTGAAGGGATAAAGAAAATGTAGTACATATACCCAATGGAGTGCTATTCAGCCATAAAAAAAAATAAGATCCTGTCATTTGCAAAAACATGGATGGAAGTGGGGTCATTATGTTAAGTGAAATAAGCCAGGTACAGAAATACAAACTTCACATGTTCTCACCCATTTGTAGGAGCTAAAAATTAAAACAATTGAACTCAAGGAGAAAGAGAAGAACACTGGTTACTAAAGGCTGAGAGGTAGGGTTGAGAGAAAAATGGGGATGGTTAATGGGTACCAAAGAATAGTTAGAATGATTTAGACCTAGTGTTTGATAGCACAACAGGTTGACTACAGTCAGTAATAATTTATTATACATTTAAAAATAACTAAACAACTATAATTGGATCATTTGTAGCACAAAGAAAGGATAAATGCTTTAGCTGAGGAATTCCCCATTTACCCTGATGTGATTCTTATGCATCAAATGCCTGTATCAAAATATCTCACGTACCCCATAAATATATACACCTACTATGTACTCACAAAAATTAAAAACAAGAAATTTCTTAAACTAACATTTTATATAACACTTACACTTAATTCTATAAGTAGAAGTATGCCTCATATATAAAGTATTACTTGGGACATTTATTACAAGACTATTTGCTTCTAGTTTTTAAAAAAGAAAAGATAACTATTTTAAATAAACGAATCACCAGGCATGGCCTGTGCCTGTAAATCCAGCTACTTGGGAGGCTGAGGTAGGAGGATTGCTTGAGCCCAGGAATTTGAAACCAGCCTGGGCAACATAGTGAGACCCCCAAATAATTGTTTTAAATTAAAAAAAAAAACTTTAAAAAATGAATTTAAAAACCCTGCTTACTATAATGCTACTGTTGGCTGAAGAGGTTTGGCCTAGATTAGGAAGAAAATGTACACGTTCACACATCAGTAATTCAAGTGTGTGGAGGTATATAAAGTGATATTGGGGAAGAGAGTACACAGATTTTTTTTTTTTTTAAGATAAACTTTTGCTGGCTTGGAGGTCTCCCCTGTTTTTTATATTATAGTTAGTGATTCTTTATTACCTTGTTCTTATTTTAGAGATGAGAAAATATCTTTAGATGTAAAAGTACTTGCTCAAAATCACATAGAGTAAATAAGGTGTGGAAGGAGTAGGAGAAAAAAATGTACCAAAATGGTGAATGGTAGGAAAACCAGCATATTCCAGTGACCTCAGGCTTGTATTCAGCCTGGGAGTCTCTTCTGCAGAGTCTCAGAGGCCCATAAAATTTGACTTGTCCTCCTGGTGCCATGGAGGTATGAGAGGAGACAGTCTTTACAACCAGGTTTTGATTCTATCCTCCACCAAGTTTTCTCACTTTTTAGAAAACAAAGCTTTTTCCAATTACGAGTCTTTCTATCTTCTCAGTGCACACCCAAGAAAACCCATCTCAATAGACAGAAGCCCTCAGTGTAACATTCCTGGGCTTTTGTTTTGTTTGGAGGGCAATGCTGGGGGAGTGCTTTCTTTTTGAGCTCAAGGCTACTGAGATACCTTGAGAAGCTCAGAAGAAAATATACTCTAATTTGGTCTTTCTCCAATTTTCAGTTTGTGGGAAAATAGGTCCCTCTTTCTATGCAGTTTCTTATTTCTCCTTTAAACAGATTTTGAAGAGAAATAATGCTGCTGCTTCTTTTAAATTTTTTTTACTGCACAACACTCCTTTATGTTTCTTCTTTGTCAGCAGAATGCATGCTAAGTGCAGAACTCTAGTGGCGACTGCATAGGAAGCGAAGTAAAAATTATAGTTTACAGTGTGAAATGGATGGCACAAGGCTTTTATCTTAATGTAAGCATATCCATAAGTGTAGCCTGGATTGAATTAAGAGTATACTGATGATGCAATCTTTACAGGAAGCTTCAGCTGAAATATATGGAGCTGTGAAATTACTAGGTTGCTTGAACCCAACATCTCCATCAACTAATGTTAGGTTTAAGTAATTTGTTTAAACCAATAAATATTCTCCTAGCTATTTTAACCTAATAATTTTTGCATAGTCTAGATATTCCTTTTAATTTGCTCATTATTTTTGCAAAGATTTAAACATTCCATATGACTTACACCCCCAGAAATGTGACTTTCTAGGTAACCCATAGAAGGGGTGTGTGTCTCATCCCTTGGCTTGCCCCTTGTAGAAGACTTCTTTCTTTATTTGAAAAGTAGCTCAGAAACTCAGCTGGAATTCAAATGCCTCTTTTAGAATCAATCTGATCACTTTACAGCCACATCTTGTATAAAGTTTTCTCCTATGCACCCAATGATATAAATTTATGTCCTGGAAAGGGTGTGTATTATCTGAGAAAATGGAAGGAGAGGAACCAATAATTAGATAAAATTTTATGAAAGAGAAAATATCATTATAAAGGCCACTAGCAAAATCCACTCCAAAAACAAACCAAAAAAATTTTTTTTTTTTTTCAGACAGAGTCTCGCTCTGTTGCCCAAGCTGGAATGCAGTGGCCGGATCTCAGCTCACTGCAAGCTCCGCCTCCTGGGTTTACACCACTCTCCTGCCTCAGCCTCCCGAGTAGCTGGGACTACAGGCGCCCGCCACCTCGCCCAGCTGGTTTTTTTGTATTTTTAGTAGAGACGGGGTTTCACCGTGTTAGCCAGATCTCCTGACCTCGTGATCCACCCGTCTCGGCCTCCCAAAGTGCTGGGATTACAGGCTTGAGCCACCGCGCCCGGCCCAAAATTTTTTTAACTATCTTTTTAAAAATATATATTAGGCTGGAAGTCAGCCAACCATCGTTAATGAGCTCAGTTATCACAAACAACATCCAATGACCCAAGGGCTTTGCATCATTATCTCCAATCTTGCAAGTTTGAACATCCAAATTCTCCCACTTAAATAACTCTGAGTTTATCCTTAAAATGTTAACCTGTGAACTAGCAAAGCCTTCCCCAGTATCTTTGACCTCTGAAGTATTTCTTGAATAATCAATTTTACTCCTCTCAGAGACCAAATACCAAGACAGCTCTGGGTAATTGGTTATATGAGACCATCAAGATAACGTGGACCTATTCAGCGTCCCCATATATATACCAGTCAAAAAGCTGACATAAATGAGAGGTTGAATTTCATTGTGCTTTATGGTTATGAGAGTTGATTTTGCATTGGAAAGGAAAAAGAGCAGTTTACTAATGGTTTTTCATAATGTTCTATAAAAATGAAGAAATGTACATTCCTGTAATCTGGAGATGGGATATTTATCTATTTTCTAGTTATTTTTCATGTAGTTCAACAGAATTCCTATTAATGATTTCTTAAAGGCAGTGAAACATCAATAAACAAGTATCTAGGATAAAGTTCTTTTATTTTACTTGTGTTTGTAAGCTTTTGCCTAGAAACCATCTGAAGTTACCTTTCCAACTCACTCTCTCAATAAATACCTTGATTCAAATGTCTCATTGGTCCCTTCCCAGTTGACAGTATATAAATTAACATTGCAGCCGTTCATTCTTTTAACTTGTTCTTTCCCAGCTGAAAGTAAACAAAGTTGATGCTATAGCCATTCATTCCTCCTACTGCTCTCTTCCTAGTCGAGGCTAAACAAAGCTGACACTAAACAGTCATTAGCTATCACCTCTGCGAAGTGACCTTCTTCCCAGCCTTTCTTCTTCATCCTCCCACACACCCTCAGAAACACTCCTGAACACAGCTTTGACCCTCTTTTGACAATTCTGCATTTAGACCCTTCCAGTTCCTTCCACTCATTTCCCATTAGAATCTGAAAGGAGCTGTTGTCTGTCATTTCCCGTCATTTTCATAAACTATTTGTTCTCTATATTAAGGCATTTAACTGTTTCATTCCAATTCTTTTACATTTGATTTAATTTATCTTAAATTGTAAATTTTTAAGAATTAGAAAGTAAGTGAAGAAATTATTTCAGGGATGATAATCTTCCTAAATCTCAATCAAGGTCCACTCCCTCTCTCAGTCACCTGATTCACTAGAGATGAGTAGTATAAATCAACTCAGGCTTAGTTACTGCAGGCTTATTCTTTAAAGCCTGCATGTCTTGAACTGAAATCTCTGAGGACCTGGAGTCTCACTAACCTCACCTGCAGCCTCACCAACAGACCCACTCTCCTGTTTCACTTAACGCTAGCTTCTTCCTCCAGAGCAGAGCACCTTATGGCGAAAGGAGAGAGTTCCTTCTTTTCTCTAATTGAAGATGACTCTTCAATGTATCCATTATATTTTCTAACATTCTGCATGTTATTTTAATAAGTGGCCCCACCTTCTTAACATTTTTATAACTGTAATGAGCCATCTAACAACAAAACAGTTACTGGAATTACAGAAATTAATTTTTTTTTTTTCAAGATGGGGTCTCACTCTGTCACCCAGACTGGAGTGTAGTGGCGTGATCTCAGCTCACTGCAACCTCTGCCTCCCAGCTTCAAGCAATTCTCCTGCCTCAGCTTCCTGAGTAGCTGTGATTACAGACATGCACCATCACACTCAGCTAATTTTTGTATTTTTAGTAGAGATGGGGTTTCACCATGTTGACCAGGCTGGTCTCAAACTCCTGACCTCAAGTGATCCACCCACCTCAGCCTCCCAAAGCGCTGGGATTATAGGCATGAGCCACCATGCCTGACCAGGAATGATTTTTTCTTTTTACTGGAAAAATTATAGTTTCCATCAACTTTTTTGTTGCATTATGCATAAAATTATGCAAAATATACCACCTTGATTTCTCATCGCAAAGAACTCTGTTCTCCCTGGAAGATTGGTAAGTGTGCTATTTCCCTGAGCCACCTTCTTACCATTGGGTGGTAAGTTTTGATCACTGAATGTGTCAGTTATATGTTATTTCTCATCCTCTGATTAGTACCCTCTGACAGGATTTGTAAAAACATCATTTTGGTTTTTACTGTAGTCATCTACTTTTGTTTGAATACTTTTGTTTTTGGTATATGCCAACAGATGGTTGAGATTTACAGTGAAATCTAATGTGAACTTTAGAATTTGTACTAAAATAGACACACTGTTCAGGGGTTTCTCAGGTTCTTCCATCTCCATCAGATGCTTCTTACATCGAATAAAGAATAGTGAGAAATAGTTGTTTTTCTAGACTGTCTTACAATAGCACTTTAAGGTAAAAAGTCTTTACGGGCATTTAAGAAGGAAATGCATAAACAAAGGTTTAAGAAAACTTCTGCTGAAGGATTGGGCTTAATAGGAATGAAGAAACTATGCTTTCTAATTGGAATGTTGTATAATCCACTTTTCTTAGAATTCCTTTTTCATTTATCAAAATACAACTCATTAAAAATCATGATATTTATATGGACTTCTCTTCGTGAAGCTGTTTTGGAGCTCTCCATGAAGATGCTCATGTTTGGTTTTTAAAGAAAAACCTCATGGAAATTGAAGATTAGTTTTCTTTTTATCTTTCTTTCTTCTTCTTTTTTTTTTTTTTTTTTTTTTTTGAGACAGTGTCTCACTCTTGTCACCCAGGCTGGAGTGCAGTGGTGCGATCTCGGCTTACTGCAACCTCTGCCTCCTGTGTTCAAGCAATTCTCCTGCCTCAGCCTCCTGAGTAGCTGGGATTACAGGCATGCGCCACCAAGCCCGGCTAATTTTTTTATTTTTAGTAGAGATGGGGTTTCCGTATGTTGGCCAGGCTGGTCTCAGTCTCCTGACCTCAGGTGATCCACCTGCCTTGGCCTCCCAAAGTGCTGAGATTACAGGTGTGAGCCACTGCACCCGGCAAGAAAATTAGTTTTCTCAACAAATTATTACCTTTCATTATAATTAGTATTAGCAGTGAACATCGCTGAATTCCTTACATTAGTTTGTGTCTCTCATACTGATGAATGGATAACAATCAGATTGATTGTGGGAATAGAAGTGATTTGTTTGAAGACTCTTGCACCCTTAGGAAACAAATATATGAACTTACAGAAAGCTAAAATATCTGTGATAAAATTTGTGCTCATTTGTAATACAGACATAGAAAAATGTATGTTAGAACTGAAAGAGAGCATCCAGCTTAATCCCTTAATTTTATAGAAGAGGACTCTGAGCCCAAGATGAGTGGCTTCTTTAAGTTTATATAGATAATGAACCTCAGACCCTAGGTCTTAATGATCCCACGTTCAGTGTTGCTTTCACCAAAATGCAACCAAAATATTTCAAAATACTGCTGGAATTATATTTGAGCATACAGAAATGCCCATTTATTGACTGAAATTGAAACATTTCTATTTTTTTCTTTTTTAATATTATCAGGCTTACTTCTTTGAGAAGTCTGTATTAATTTTCTTAGTTCTCTAGTGGTGATATTAAATATCTTAGTTTCCAATACAATATCACATTGAAAGTACTGTATTTATACTTTGTGTCCAATCAATGGATAATAGCTTTTTTGTCCATAGAGCATCTAATTTCTGTTTTAGATTATAAACTCCTGGACAGCAAGATCATTGAAAGTTTCCTATTTGGTACAGCTCATGTAAAGTGCACTTTGGGACCCTATTTAAAGAAAATGTCTTAACATGCGGGCTACTTCTTTCAAGTTCTCATCTTATACAATGTCTTTGCACTCTGAGACAACCCTGTGTCTGTATTTTGTGTGGCATATACTCCCTCTGGGCATTTGCTAAGTGATAGTCATGATATGGTTTCACTGTGTCCCCACCCAAATTTCATCCTTTTTTTTTTTTTTTTTTTTTTGAGACAGAGTCTCACGCTGTTGCTCCAGCTGGAGTCCAGTGGCACAATCTCAGCTCACTGCAACCTCTGCCTCCCAGGTTCAAGTAATTCTCCTGCCTCAGCCTCCCAAGTAGCTGGGATTACAGGCATGCACCACCACGCCCAGCTGATTTTTGTATTTTTAGTAGAGCTGGGGTTTCACCATGTTGGCCAGGCTGGTCTCAAACTCCTGACCTCAGGTGATCCACCTGCCTCGGCCTCCCCAAGTGCTGGGATTACAGGTGTGAGCCACCACACCTGGAACCAAATCTCATCTTGAATTGTGGTTCCCATAATCACCACGTGTGGTGTGAGGGACCTGATGGGAGGTAATTGAATCATGGGGGTGATTACCCCCATGCTGTTCTCATGATAGTGAGTAAGTTCTCATGAGATCTGATGGTTTTATAAGGAGTTTTGCCTCTTTGCTTGGCACTTCTCCTTCCTGCTGCCATGTGAAGAAGGACGTGTTATAAGTTTCCTGAAGCCTCCCCAGTCATGCTGCACTGTGTGTCAATTCAACCTCTTTCCTTTATAAATTACCCAGTCTCGGGTATGTCTCTATTAGCAGCATGAACTAATACAGTCAGTATAATAGGAATTATTATTATTCTAGTTCCATTCCATCTATTTCCTTTTATGAAGACTGCTCTTCTACAAACTAGTTGAAGAAGCTGATCACATGGAAGGTATTTCATTTTTATATAGTCTTTAATGGTCTACTTTCAGTTCATCATAAAATACAACCTAGTTATGGAATCTGAAAATTGGAAGAAACACTGAAAAGCAATCTCTGTGGCTACCCTGGAAAAATATTTTAAATAAAAGTTTGACAATCCTCAACAACCTCTTTCAACAAGTAATATAGGCTATAGCCACTAAAATTAGTTATTTTATATCTGGTATAAATCCTTATTATGGAAAAGGAATCTCGTGACTTATATTTATGTCTTCTATGGAAAGATTATTTAACAAAGTGTTACGGGTAGTATATATCATGAATAGGTAGAAAAAGAATTTGTTTTCTTAAGATCCATAAAGCCCAAGCATGGTGGCTCATGTCTGTAATCCTAGCACTTTGGTAGGCCGAGATGGGCAGATCACTTGAGGCCAGAAGTTTGAGACCACCCTGGGCAACATGGTGAAACCCCCTCTCTACTAAAAATACACAAATTAGCCAGGCACCGTGGCGTGGGCCTGTGGTCCCAGCTACTAGAAAGGCTAAGGTGGGAGGACTGTTTGAGACTGAGAAGTCAAGGCTGCAGTGAGCCCAGATCACGCCATTGCACTCCAGCCTGCATGACAAACTGAGACTCTGTCTCAAAAAAAAAAAAAAAAAAAAAAACCGATACAGCTAGGGACTAAATTAAGCCCTGTATTTGAATTCAGGAGCCAAGGCTTCCAGATTTTAGTCACTTCTGTTGGGCAGAGGCAAGTAAAACCTGACAGACAGTCTTACAGCTTGCCTGGGAATATCTGTTTCCCTATTTACCCTTCAAAGTGAATCATTCCCAAGGTTGACTTTAATTAATTCTGATGTAATTCACTTCCTTTCATTTAATAATTATTAAAAATTTCAGGACAGGATGCAGTGGCTCACGCCTGTAATCCCAGCACTTTGGGGGCCAAGGCGGGATGATTGCTTGAGCCCAGGAGTTTGAGACCAGCCTGGGCAACATAGTGAGACCCCATCTCTACAGAAAATTTAAAAATTAGCCAGGGTGGTGGCATGTGCCTCCCAACTACTTGGGGCACTGAGATGGGAAGATTGCTTGAGCCCAGAGCTCAAGCCCCTTGCCTTAGTCAAGGCTGCAGTGAGTTATGATCACACCACTGCACTCCAGCCTGGATGACAGTATAAGACTCTATTAAAAAGAAAAATAAAACAAAGAAACAGGGCAAGCAAATACATATATGTTTTTTAAGGTGGTTATTAAAAGATTTTTTAAAAAATTGAGACAGGGTCTCACTTTGTCACCCAGGCTGGAGTGCAGTGGCACAATCTGGGCTCACTGCAGCCTCAACCTTCCAGGCTCAAGCCCTCCCACCTTAGCCCCCCAAGTAGCTGGAACCACAGGCTTGCGCCACCACATCCAGCTAATTTTTGTACTTTTTGTAGAGTTGGGGTTTCGCCATGTTACCCAGGCTGGTCTGGAACTCTTGGGCTCAAGCGATCTGCCAGCCTCAGCCTCCCAAAGTGCTGGAATTACAGGCATGAGAAACTGCGCCCAGCGCCATAATCTTTATGGTACTCCTTTGCCAAAGAAGAATTATACTGAAAATTTAGATTTATACAGATTATACTGTTAATACATAGCTGGCAGTCCTGAGCTGGAAGCTCCCTTGTCATTCAGGAAATTTCCTGGAGAAATAACCTTCCTGATTCCATATTCCTGGGGGCAACACAATTGAAGATGGAGGGCCAGAAGAAATACTCAAGTCAGAATGCTGCACAGCATTCAGACAAAATCTGGTTGGAGAGGAAAGCCATTTTCATAATTTAGAGAGCTTCCCCAGCTAGCCTGTAGGTGGGTGTGTTTAACAGAAGAAAGCAATGGGAACCCGCCTGTCAGCTAGCCTTTCGAGCTAATTAGCTCAGCATACAACAAAGATAAGTGAGCCTGGGAAGAGGGCCCCCTGAGGGGTCTTTAGATTCTGGGAAATGTCTGATTGGCAGATGTTAAAAGGGATTCTTTGGTAATCCAGTGCATCAATGAGCTGCAGAAATTCAGCCCAGGACTGCAAGAATTCAGGCATGAGGACACTCTGTACAGGAGGCTCACACAGGCAGACCCAAGATGGACAGAACCTTGGAATCTCTGAGACACATCATTGCCCAAGTCTTGCCTCACAGAGATCCGGCTCTAGTCTTCAAAGACTGTAAGTACTGAAGGGGGAAAAGTTTTTTGACTTTTTAGAAAATAGTCCTAAACGTCAAGTCACATCCTATTTAAGTAAGATTTCTCCTAAATCTCTGCAGTCGTATGCTGTGTTCTAAGTGGTATTTTAACTTGTTCCTGACTTCAGTCAGAAGAACGATTTCATTTCACCTACAGGCATTAGGCGCTGGGTTATTTTGTCAGTGATACATCTTGCTAACTATTTAGAAGTCTCTTCTATAATCCAAGACCTGCCTAAGACCTAATGAACTTTTTCTGATGCTTTTTAAGTAAAGCAAAACTGATTGGTGCTGAAATTAAACCTAAAAATAACTTGGAAATGATACTAAAATATATCATTATTTGTTAACCTGTTTAATACCCCACAGCACATATTAGTTATGTTAATTCAAGTATCGTGTTTGTCTGAAAATTTTTGTTGCAAACCAGAATTAACAGTAAATCACCACTGAGCTTTTAAATTTTGATAACAGATTATAATGCTTTAGTTAAAAGGCCAATAAAATGAGATGCCTCCCAACCTCAGCAACACTCGCTGTGGGGACCTCACCCCCCCACCACCACCAATTTATACAGCATGGCAAAGTTATTTTAAAATCTCTTTTTTAAATGATTTAAAAATAATTCAGTCAAGATTTCCAATTCTAGCAATACTATTAAACCATTTGTCATATAACTTCGTTTCTGGAACCAATTTGATTTCCTGCTGCTGCAAAACAGACTATCTTCATGTTGTATCTTATCTACAGTGGGTTTCATATTACAAAGGGCTTCTGAAATAGAACTTTGCTATGGAACTTCCCAAAAGGTAAAATGCATATGGAATTTTTTTTTAACTTCAATAGGTTGCAGCTTTCGTCTTTGTAAATCTAGTTATGTTTGTCTCCATCAAAACATCAATGGTTTGAATTTTTGCTTTCTGATTGCTGAATAATGTTCCTTTCCAGATGTCCTCTTAGCTTAGATTTCTCCTATGTTGAAGAAAGAGGAATGTTAGGCCATTTAATTCTATAGTTTTCCTCTTAGATGTTAAATTGTAACCAATCTGTCCTTAAAGGCATGAAGTGAAAGCCTTTTCTTTCTTTCTCTCTCTCTTTTTAAATATTGTCTTTAAGCATTTGCCAATAACTATGTTAGATCTAATAAAAATCACTCTCTCTACTACTCTAGCCTGGAGTCTATTCAGGTTTGTTATGTTTTTTAAGCGAAAAGGGAAGGAAAGAATGTCTCTCTCCTACAATAGAACTGAATTCACTAGTGCGGGATAAAAGGGCTCTTGGGCTGCCCAAGCTTTGGATAAATTGTATAGGACCAGGGTTCTTATGCTGAGGGTTTAAATAGGGAAAGCAGTTAAAAAAATAGGGGGACATTTTTCACTGGTTCATTGAAAAACTTAATAAGTTCAAATGTGAAATTGTATAGCTCATTTTTAGATGAACTAAATTGCTGTGATTGTTTACAGTTTAAAAGAGAAGATAGACTAGAAAAAGGATTACAATAAAGCATACATTAAGTTCTGTCACCCAGGACTTCGCAGGACTTCTTTTATATGGGAGAACAAATAAGTGTCCTGTTTTATATATTTCATCCATTAACATAGAACCTAAATTTGACCAGAGAGCATTTCCTGTTTACCCTAGAATGGACTGCTACTCTGCAACTGCTTGCATGGCTTAATAGACGTGAATATTAAACTGCTGATTCTCTCCCTTCTTTTCTAATCTGTAAAATGACTGAATGACAGTAAGCCAAATGGCACATCTCTGTACCAGAAGTTTTCCTAACTGTAAAACATCCAATCACTTACCAATCTCGTGGAATAAGTGGGAATGGGCTTGCTTACTTTCTGGGACAGGACATCAAAAGTCTGTCTGGAGCCTATGCCATTGCCCTGGCAAGCTGTAGGTGCTGCACACGCCAGAGTTTGGCATATGGACCCATTTTCTTTGGCATACCCATAAGTTGCTGCCACCACACTCCTATTGGCAGCCTGTAAAAAGCTGCCACCAGCCTTGAATGGCAGGTTCTGAGCAGTCCCCTCTCCTCCTAGTCACTCCTAGCTCCTCCTCTACTCTAACCCGCTCCAAGCTCTTTCTGCCAGAAGGAAAGAGCTGAGCACTTGAGCACATCACTGCCAATTCCTTAAGAAAAATTGCTACCTTACTTTCCTACAAGATGAAAGCTGATCAAAGAATTTTTAAAACTCAACCCATTTGAACAAAAGAGCACACACACACACACAAACACACACACATGCACACACAAAACACTTTTAAATTTTTTCTAAATTTCAATTCCATGAATGCAAACACAGTTTTTCTCTCTTCACTCTTTGGTTATACATAATGCAGGGAGTGTAAATGGTCATGCAATTCATTTATTGCCCTCAGCTGGCTTTTGATTTGCTTAAAAACAAGCAATAGTAACTGAATTTTCTCTTCAAGTGAAAGCACCCAGAGAGTTTTCTGGTATGAAACAGATGCACATGGGAATAGTTACATTCATTTAAAGAAATAAAATTCAAATGCTGTCTCAGACAAGGAAGCTCTTCAAATGGTATTTTGCAATACATTAAATCTGTCATTTTATTTTATATAAGGCATTCATCTGGCAATAGTTATGATTTGTTTCTTTTTTTATTTTCTCTTCTAGAAGGAAATAAATTCCATAACACTTTTTTTTCTTTTCCCTATTTCACATTTCATATGAAAAATAATGGAAAGAGGTTTCAAATAAAGTGGACTCCCAATTTGAAATTTGTTCATCTAAGCTGACACTGGACTGTTCTTCCCTGCATAAATGTCTCTCTTTTAAAACAAGTAGCACTGGAAGTCTCCACACTACCAGGCAGAATCTCTGCAAAGTATGTCTTGTCTCCATGTTGCCTTCCATTCTTGGCTTTGTGCACTATCCAATTTCGTTTCATGTGTCATGCATCACAACCGAAGCTGAGCTATCCTAAAAGCAGCCCCTGTCCACTCTTTTGAAGAAGTGTTTGAACTTACTACTCGTTTGCCGCTATTTGACAATTCCTTGCATACCTTCTCAAAAGAAATCACCATATGACCTCAAGATAGCTATGCTTTCAGATCCTAATCTGAATGTTAACTCTTCATATTACAAGAGCACAATACGTTTATCTGCCATCTTCGGGCTCTTCCTTCAACCATTTAATAATAAGGCTAAGATGTCAAGTCCTAATCATGTGCTAGGCACTGTACTAGAAACATTTATTCTTCACAGTAAGTTAGCAATGTAGGTACTATTGTTGTTAGAGGTGAGGAAACTGAGGCACATGGAGGTTAAAATGACTTGCTCAAGGTCACGCAGCTAATATGTGATAGAGCCAGGAATCAAATTATCTCTTCCAAATCTTCAACTTGAAACACTATGAGACATTGCCTCTCACAAGTGCTAGTTACCATGTCATTAGTGTTGTAATACCAGTACAGGTTGAGTATGCCTTACCTGAAATGCTTGGGACCAGAAGTGTTATAGATTTCAGATTATTTTTGGATTTCAGAACATTTGCATTATATATACTTTAGCACCCCAAATCTGAAAATCTGAAATCTGAAATGCTTCAGTGAACATTTCCTTGGAGTCTCATGTCAGCAATTAAATGTTCTCGATTTTGGAACATTTTGGATTTTAGGTTTTTGGATTTGGGATGCTCGACTTGCATCTGTTAGGAAAACAGAGGGGAGAAAAAGGAACTCTACCAGGGGCATAGATAGAGTCCATTAAATAATCACATTTGAACAGAAGTGTGACAAGAAAGTGGAGAGAGGAAGACAATTTTTTTTTTTGAGACGGAGTCTCGCTCTGTCGCCCAGGCTGGAGTGCAGTGGCGCGATCTCAGCTCACTGCAAGCTCCGCCTCCCAGGTGCACGCATTCTCCCGTCTCAGCCTCCTGAGTAGCTGGGACTACAGGCACCCGCCACCACACCCGGCTAATTTCTATTTTTTTTTTTTTTTTTTTTTTGTATTTTTAGTAGAGACGGGGTTTCACCACGTTAGCCAGGATGGTCTCAATCTCCTGACCTCCTGATCCGCCCACCTCGGCCTCCCAAAGTGCTGGGATTACAGGCGCGAGCCACCGCATCAGGCCGAGGGGAAGATAATTTTTGATAAGATAGCACAGCTTGTCCAAAGACAAATTGGGCAATACAAGAACCGTGTGGTGGGGGAGGCAGTGACAGACTGAGGAGGCAGGTTGGGTCATGCTGACATGCTGGCAATAGGGAGCCACTGGAGTTAACAGTGATCCTCAATTAGTTCTGGAAGTTTATGGCCTTATGTTGCATTGGGGAAAAGTTTATATTGACATTGGTTGGAGGTACACATCCAAATACCTAAGTTAGGGAAAACTGCAGCTTTTTCTTAGCAAGAAACCGTTTGCCAACTCAGATAAGATGCAAGATTTGTGAATGTCAAACATGCCTATGGGGAGAAACCACTTTCACTGACTGAAGGCCAAAATCAGGGAAAACGTTCTCAAAAAGGTTGTTTAAAAAGTATCTTCATTGTCACTGTAGCCATGAGAATGAGTTGGTTTCTAGCATTGACTTATGAAGTGACGTGTAAGATTTCACTGATATTTTTTCCCAAATTTTATAATGAAAAAGTAAGATGGATCCTTTAGTAAGCATTGAAAAATTGGAAGCAAATTTCTCACATATTTGAGGTGCATTAACTCTTCCATTTGGGAGAACATTTTTCTGCATGATAGGTTTTATTTATATCAGGTAGGTGAATACTTTACTTCAAAGAGTACATTTTTTATCCTTTGGAAAAACTGGACCAGACTACAGGGCTATTAAAAACATCTTAGTAATCATGAATCTAGCTATATGCAGCATGAGAGAGCAAGAATCCTCAGGAGTCAAGTACTTTATCCACCCCATGCTTTTTAATACAGTTACGTGAAATCAATAAATTTGCTGATAAATTTATAGTTTTCACATTTCACAGAAAGGAATGGAGTAGGATGTAAAGGCTAAAGATTATTGTGTAGTAAAATCCCTATACATATTGCATTGCATTCCACCACCCCTGAAAAAATACAGTTTAAAACCACAAAAAACCAGCCAAACAAAAATAAACCCTATAGTGCTTCGTAGCTTATTTTATTTTTTATTTTATTTTATTTTTTATTATTATACTTTAAGTTCTA
>NW_012115488.1:15934471-15948086 GCF_000951035.1 Colobus angolensis palliatus | reverse complement strand
GGGCACCCCTCCCCCAGCCTCGCTGCTGCCTTGTGGTTAGATCGCAGACTGCTGTGCTAGCAATGAGGGAGGCTCCGTGGCCGTGGGACCCTCTCGGCCAGGTGTGGGTATAGTCTCCTGGTGTGCCCGTTTACTTAAAGCGCAGTATTGGGGTGGGAATTACCCGATTTTCCAGGTGTTGTGTGTCTCAGTTCGCCGGGTAGGAAAAGGGATTCCCTTCCCCCTTGCGCTTCCCAGGTGAGGCAATGCCTCACCCTGCTTCAGCTCTCACTGGTCAGGCTGCAGCAGCTGACCAGCACCGATTGTCCGGCACTCCCCAGTGAGATGACCCCAGTACCTCAGTGGAAAATGCAGAAATCACCAGTCTTCTGTGTTGCTTGCGCCGGGAGTTGGAGACTGGAGCTGTTCCTATTCGGCCATCTTGCTCCGCCCCCCGACACTTTTCGGTAGCTTATTTTAAAATAATGAGTGCATCTTAATTACAGTAATTTGAACTCTGCTAATTTTAGCATCTAAACTATGGATGCCTGTTTGTCTGAAGCCTATTCAAATGCGAATTTTACTTGATTTATTATAGGGCCTATTTTTATTTGAATTTATACTAAGGGAAAAATGTAAATTTTAGTATAACTATCAATGGCATAGGAGCTGCTTCTTTTCCTTTTTTCAGTAAATATACATTTGACAGAGTTTACAGTCAAATGTATAAAAGTCTCAACCCCAGAAGACAGGTTTTTAAAGTGGAAAAAATAGGTAGCTTCTTGATCACTTTATGGCCGTAACTGTCCTAGTACATTTATTTATCATAGATAAGTGAGATTTAACAGATCAAAATCAAATATGATAGACACATGTTCTGCGAGATCAAATCCGGGACTTCTTCATTGACTGTTCTCCCATCTCACCAGAGGGTTTTGGTGGTGGTTGCTGTTGTTTTTAACAGTTAAGATTTGTTAGTCTGAACTCAATTTTAACAACTTCTGAAACTCATGTGTTAAGTTACAGCCCATAATACGATACAGATGCATAAGGTTGAGTTTCTAAGTTATGATCTTCTGTTTAAATGACACGGTTTTACTGATTATGTGCTACAGATTGATTTAAGAAATGTAAGACAACTTTAGAAGCCTTTCATAAAAGAATCTTCTTTTTGTAATACATTTCATATTGATGTTTTAACCCCAAAAGCTCTTACTTCTTTACCTCCATGTTCAAATGCCCATAAAAGTTTAGTCTGTCAAGGTAGTTAAAACATTTATATTTTAAAAGAAAAAGGAAAAAAAGAATCCTATTGAAAGATTAATATTGACAAAATAGACAATTATTACACTCCCCATAATTCTTTATATTTTTTTCTCTGATGTCCATGAAATGTGTGAATTACGGTTTTGCTTTTTTTTTTCCTCCTGCAATGATAATCAGTTGATCCCTATTTTGATCTCATCCCGTTAAGCAGCTGTGAGAAACCATCATTTAGGCATCACTCCTTTGGCACTTATGGCCTGTGCTATTTCGTTTACATTTCCCTCATGTGGCTCTGTACGAAGTGTTATGGCTTCACTGGGGTGTTTTTGTCCACACCTAAGCTGTAAGTTCCAGGAGGGCAGAGCTGTACCTTGTACTTTCCTGTAACCCCCAGGTACCTCACACAGGGACACACACCTAGCAGGTGCACAATCAGACATTTGTGGATTGCCAATTGGTTGATTTTTCTTCCTCAAATAAAGGGGGGATGATTCTCCCCATTGTCAGGTGTTCTCCTTTACGATGAAATAAACTGTGCCAAGACCCTTTTAAGCCATTTATCTTCTGACTCCATTATCACAGGCTAATTACATGCAGGGTTAAGTTGACAGTCAGATGAAAGAGAACAGAGCATCAAGAAAGTCAGGGCTCCAAAGATAAACACACCCGCTCGGCTAGAGCTCTGATGTGGGTTGGCCCTATCACACTCTCTCAGAATCATTCCATATGCCATGTTGGCACAATGGCTTAAATTGCCCATTCTTACATTCATCCACTGGATCTACCCCCAACTGTGAGTCACCAAAGCCATGCATGCACCATGCTCTTTAGAGCCAAACTCTGTGCCTTGTACATAGACCCTGGTTAGATAGCTGTGGCAGGATCTTGAGCATTCTTCTAATGACTGTTTCCAGGGAAGGAAGATGCATTATACAAAGCCACATTTACACTTATTTGACCATTTTGACTAAGAAGAACTGATCAGCAGAGCAACCAGCGTGACTAATCCTTTATTGGTTGTCTAAAATCATTGGTCCCCTAAAGTCTCTTTTAAATACAGTGCAATGTCATTATCCAATAGAATGTGAGAAAGATGTGTACTTTCTGATTGGATAAATAGGGTACATCAGGCTTCTATTTTATGCAGTTTTTGAGACTGGATGACATCATCTGACCCAATGTGCACATATAAACCACGCATGTGAAATCAGGCGTGCTGCTTAAGTATGGGATATTTAATAACTTTTTACTTTAATTTGTCTTTGTGATTCCCTCTTACACCTTCATTAATTTTCTCCTCCCTCCTCAAAAAATTACCCCATGCTTCCAAATATACACAAAATAAGTGTTATTTAAATTTTCCCTTAAAAGGATTTACAGTTCATTGGTTTTAAATTCTAAAGGTGAAAATTAAACAAAAAAGAATGATATCCCTTTTGCATGTTTTGCAGAGTCTCCTGAGAGGTTAACTTTGTAAAACAACCTGAAGGATCATAATTTCCTCAGGAAAATGTTTGGGGTAAGGGGTGGGCATGAAAGAAGTAAAAAAAAAAGCAAACAAAAGAAGAAACACAACCAGCTTTCCAGTTGCTGAAGAGTTAAGCTCTGACTTGGGAGCATTACCAAAGGAAAGTCCCTCTGCTGGGAACAAAGCAAGACTCCAAGCTGTCTCAGTCCTGCTGTGTGTTGTGGCTACCTTTAAAAGTGACTACACAAAAGAAAAGGGGCCCGTGATTCCTACATGTTGTACCCTGTGTGTCCACAAGATTCCATTAGTCTGGCCAAAACTTGGCGAAGGCTGAGTATGGTTATAAACAACTAGACAGCAACTCTGTTTGTCAGTGTCCTGGGGTTCAGCTAAGACCAGCACAAGACCCAAAGGTACCGCATTTTTCAACTCATTTTGATGAATGGTAAATTTGCGTCACATGTTGAGCTTGCCCTTTAAATTATGTAGGGGTCCTTTTCCCGTTGTTCCTCAAGAAAACTAGGAAGTAACATTGGTAAAAACAAGTTGCACATGATTGGATTGCTAAAATACAAAATACTAATTAACTTTATTTTAAAATATCGCCTGCTAGGGATAATTTAATTAAAGGTTATATTAAAATATTACATAACGTAAATCCATCTGTTCAGAGGCAGAGAATCAATTTAGAAATATGGCGGCTGGGCACGGTGGCTCACGCCTGTAATCCCAGCACTTTGGGAGGCCCAGGCGGGTGGATCACCTGAGGTCAGGAGTTCAAGACTAGCTTGACCAACATGGTGAAACACCATCTCTACTAAAAATACATAAATTAGCTGGGTTGGTGTTAGGCGCGTGTACTCCCAGCTACTCAGGAAGCTGAGGCAGGAGAATCACTTCAACCCGGGAGGTGGAGGCTGCAGTGAGCTGAGAAAGTGCCATTACACACCAGCTGGGTGACAAAAGTGAAACTCCATCTCAAAAAAAAAAGAAAGAAATATGGTAATCATTGTGAAAGCTTCTTAATGATTTATCCTTAAATGGCAGCCTTTCCAATTTGTCTTTGTTTTTGACAAGGGAAATTCTACCCAGCTAGAATATTTCCTCATGTAAGTCTTAAAGAAATTTGTTCTTTTTTTTCTATCAAATTTATAATGGATTTTTAAGATCCCTTTTTGTGAACAAATGACTGTCTTCTATGCAGGACTTGTGTCATATTAGGTAATTGAACTGAGCAATGAACTATATTGTTTCTACCTTCCTGAAGCATACACTGTTATGAAAATTAATTTAAAATAAGATTAGCTCCTCATGGTAGTTTTTGCTAGGAGCAGGTCTATTGCCTTTAGCATCCATTGGAAAGTGAAAAATTGGGACCAAAAAAATCCACATTTTCAAATTTTGAGACATGTAGCATTTTATCCATTATTTTCTGGCTATCAGGGAGTTCAAACTTTACCAGTGAAATGTTATCAAAAGATCTTTCTCTTTTCTATCCCTGAACTCTGCACCTATCTTGGAAATAAATAGCACAATGTGTTCAATTAGAGAATCTTCAGGTTGTAGACTATTTTTAGACTATTTAATGACTTAGTTTCCAATACAGGAACAGTTAGTTTCAAAGATGCAAAATGAAAACATACATTCATGCCTTTTCTTTTCTTCCTTTACCTCCCCCAGTCACAAATAATAGCTAACACTCTAGTACTTACTATGTGTGAAGTTCTTTTCTGAGCATTTTCCATTTTAAGCCTTACAGCACCCCCGTGATAGAGACACTACATTCCACAGATGAAGAACTGAGGCATGGGGTGGTTAGATATCTTGCAGTTATAGAAACAGGATTCAAACCCAGACAGTCTGGCTTCAGAGAACAGTTTTTTAACTACTAAGGAAACTGCCTGTCTGTTGATAAAAAGTGGAAAGACAAGATTCAGTGCATATTTTATTGTGTAATGAACTCATGCCTGTATTTGAGGACTTTTCTATAACAAACCCTATAATCCACAGAGCATTTAAACTCTCTACATCTCAAACTTTCCCTATGAAAACATAGATCATATATCCTTACTGGCATCTGCATTGTGTCCAATCTGTGAGAATAAAATATAATTATATATATACACACATGATAAGCCCTGAATGTTGATTATGATGCCCTCTGGGTGTCCAATTACTGATGTCCTTCTCTGAAGGGGCTTCATCTCCTTCCAGGCTGCAGAAGGAACACTCTTTTGCTTACTCATCTCCTACCCACTTCTAGTGGATTTTTCTGCCTAGGCCCCTCTCAGAGAAATGTTCTACCTTGGACTCACCCAGATATACAAGAGCAACCGCACATTATCTCTGGAGATCCAGGCCCTTCCTCCTGGCTCCACCTCTTCATGGATAGAGCAAGCACAGGCAGCACAGCACCTTCGGCAAAGGCAAAGGACAAGGGACTCTGTTCCTACCCTTCTCTCCTGCTTGGGTAAAGCTGGGGCACCAGGGCAATGGGGTTCACATCCAGTTATTAAAAGAAGCTAAGTCCTCTCAGCCTGTCTCTTGTCAAATCATATCCCTTCCTACTGGCACTCTTTCCTATTGCTCCCTACACAGTTTCTCCGTGGGAGTATCATTATTTCTCTCCCTTCCCCCATTCCTCCCTCAACCTCATTCCTCTGAGAAGGGCTCAGCTTAGGCCTTTTTCCTACACAAAATTTTCCTGACCTTTTCAGCCCACATTCATCTACTCTTCCCCTTGCATTTATTTAATTATTCTGCCATAAATTTTACATTTTACACGTCACTTTAACATCGTCTCTGTTCCACAATTTAGCACTCTAATATTTTGTTCACTAATTATATGATGAATATATTATTTCTCCAGTTGGATTATAAATCTCCGTGGGCCGAGACCTGTCTTGGATTTTTCTATTACTTCATAGCATCAAGGTCAGAGTCAGCACATAGACATGCCAATGCCACATTGCAGGTTAATTATGGTGTTCTGTTCCACTGATCCCATATGGTATTTTTCAATTCTTTTCAACAGAGTGCTTCAGGCAGTCTACGTAAATCAATTAGTGTTGGCATCCAAGACAAACAGACTTATTATCCCTGTTCAGGACTTTCCTACGCACTAGTTCTTGTGAAGGTACAACTGACTGCCTACTCACAACCCAAGTGAGTAGGCAGTCAGCAACCATGTTCCTATCCTGACCAGGCTTCATCTCTCTCTACCCACTTTGCCATCTCCAGCTGAGACATGATTGCCACCAACACACCCATGTTGTGTGAACACCATGGTCATCTATCCACGAAACCTCCTATTCCAGAATTAAGTCCTGACCGCGCTGTGGAATCACAGGGACTTCACTTACTTTCTACATGTTCATTCAATTGCACTAAAGCTCTTTAGACTACGTCGAGGCATCTTGGATTCCAGGTGAATTCAATGACTGCTTCTAGGTGAGTATCCAGCCTGCGCTGGATATCAAGGAGGCTACAGAGAAGAATGAGCCAGAGTGGTTACCCTCTAGAATGCCAGTCTGCTGTGAGTTAAATAACAGAAAACTGTATTCTACAAGATGAATTGTTACCACAAGGCATTTCATTCCTCTGGCCAGAAGAAAGTACAGCCAAGTCTGACTGGATACATGTAGCCAGGAGCAAAACATCCATTTTATTAGCATGGTTTATAGGAGATTAAGTGCTAAGACATAGGGCCACTCATGGAATAAGAGTTCAGAAAAGGAGGTGCAAGTGGGAAGGAGCCAGTGAGTGAGGCACAATGGAGGAGGTGTCGTTTCCCCTGAAGTGTGGGAGTAAACTGGATAGAAGGAAGGGAGGGGAGGGACCAAACACTCAAAATAGGAGGGAGAACTTGAACCAAGGTGCAGATAACAAATAAGCAACATGTGTGCAGGGAGGTGTAATGAGACTGTCCAGGCTGAAGCCAATCATGAATTTATGCTGGAGAGGGTCAAGGGTTAGATAACCAAGGTGTTCCATGTTGCTGGATGTCTTCACCAGTTAATTGGGAAAGCCTCAATGCTGAACTTTATAATTAAAAAAGGAAGCTTCAGGAAGGGGAAAATGAAAACCTCACTTACAAAGAGACTTGCTTGGGGATGTAACACTACTCTGAAAACTGTTGTGTTCAAATTTCAAAACACAGTGAAGAAGAAAGTAGCCACACTAATGTCTATGAACTACATAGTACATTTTCTTGTTATTGAAAAACAAAATATTTAAAACTCCTGCAGGGGCCTATCACCGTGTTAGCAAAAGCAATGAGGGGCAGTAGAATGAATTAAGAATCTCGATCTGCAAAGTCACGTCAGAGGTACACTGCTTTCTTTACTGTCAGCAATTATAAGCTGATAGAAATCACGAAAAGGAACTGGATTTCATGATATTATTAATACTCCTCCTAACAGTTCTCTCTCCTTCTACTTCTTATGTCCCTTGCCTCAGCAACGGATTTGATATTCTGCTTCTTTTTTTTTTTTTTTTTTTTGAGGCGGAGTCTCACTCTGTCACCCAGGCTGGAGTGCAGTGGCGCGATCGGCTCACTGCAAGCTCCGCCTGCTGGGTTCACGCCCTTCTCCTGCCTCAGCCTCCCCAGTAGCTGGGACTACAGGCGCTCGCCACCGCGCCCAGCTAATTTTTTGTATTTTTAGTAAAGACGGGGTTTCACCGTGTTAGCCAGGATGGTCTCGATCTCCTGACCTCGATCCGCCCGCCTCGGCCTCCCAAAGTGCAGGGATTACAGGCGTGAGCCACCGCGCCCGGCCTCTGCTTCTTTATTGTAACTTTATCAGTTAAACATCAGTTACCTTGACAAAAGCAAACCCAAAAGATGGATTGTGAAAGTTAAAGGCAGAACCAGAAGTGTTGCTCAGCTCATCCTTAATTCAGCGTCAGCCCAACTGCTACCTCTTGGCTTTCTCCAGCGCTCTGGCTTAGGAGTCACTGCTACCTGTGTCCAGTGTCTAGATTCGCTGTATGACTGATTTATCTTGTCCTGGCTGTGGATAAAGCCCCTTCCCTTTAGTGTCCACTGGAAGAGAGTAGAAACATTTCAAAAAGAACTTTACTAAACTTTTGGAGAAATAATGCAAAGCCAAAGATAATATGTTTTTGACTGTAGCTTCCTGACCCTGAGGTGGGAGGCACAATCAGGTAGAGACCTGGTCTTGCCAGAAGGCTCATGTCCGTCTACCGGGGAAACCAAACCCCTCAGCAGTCTCTGTCATTGCCTCTTATTTCTCTTGAGATCCCTCCTTTGTTCCTTGAAAGAAAGGGCTGGAATGAGAGGCTCAGTCACAGGCCCTCCTGAGCCAGTCTGTGGTTATTTACACTATTGCTTAAACCAGAGCAGTTGGTTGAAGATTGATGATACGGATGTGTGTTTACACGCACATGGACTGCTCATTACGAGAGACAGTTCCAAGCTGGAAACACGTCATATGACTTGTTTGAAAATGTACAAATAAAGTCTTTTCTTTCATTTGACTTTGTCAAGAACAGGTGTCGGGAAAATGGCCCACAGAAGAAGGTAAATGAAGTAATTCTTGGGGAAGTCTTCCATGCCTACACTACCAACAGCCTGACAAATGCAGCCCATCTTCTATACTTTTGATAACATTCAAATACTTGGCAAACATTTATTATGTTTCTACTATGTTCCAGGGGTTGTGGGGAAAATGATATAATTCTTTCTCCAATGAGCATTGTTTATATTACAGATAGACAGCATGAAAATAACTTAAGTTCTATTATATTACAGAGTAACTCAGGATGAACCAAGGACATGGACTGTAGAGGCAAAACTAGGTTAAAAATCCTAGGTCCAAGACTTAGTAGCTATGTGATTACACCTTCAACTTTTTTTTTTTTCCTTTGTAGGCTGTGGATGGTAATACCTATTTCAAGGGGGTGCTGTAAGGATGAAAAGGGAAAATGCATATAATAGGTACATTAGGAGGATAGGAATCATCACTTCTTCCTACAGCAAGGCTTTTCAAATTTTAACATGCATCGGGTTTTTTGCTTTTTTTAAAAAAAATCTTGTTAAGAAGGAGATTATAGTTCAGAAGGCCTAGGGTGGAGCCTCAGATTCTGCATTTTTAACAAGTTCCCAAGTGATATCCATGATGTTTCTTGGGGGTGGGCGGTACACTTTCATTAGCAAAGGCTTTGAGATTATTCTGTTTTTGTTTTTGAGAAACTGATGCTGGAAGCAAGTCTTGGAAAAGAGTAGGTACCATTCAAGAAGACAATAGACGGTGGAAAGAAGGGCATTCCAGGAGGACGAATGGAAGTACTGGCTTTTGAGAAGCATAAGAAGCATATGGAGTGAGGAACCCGGAGGGTGAACTTGAGAGGAGGTTAGGACAAGAGAGAATAGTGAGACACAGGGTCTTCTATGCCTTGCCAAGGAATTATTCATTCCATAGTTAATAAGGGACTCACAGAAGGATTTGAAGATATGAGTGATTTGATCAGCTATGAGATTCAGTGATATTACCCTGAAAACAGTGGGAGTATAGGTTGGATGGGAGGCTGGTTGGAGTCAGGAGGGTATTGTGGTATGCTTGATGAGATACAGTAAGCATGAACCAATGCAGTAAATGGCAGTATAGACTGAAAGAAACTGATGCTGATGGGAGACATCAGGATATGAAACTGACAAAACTTGGGCATTTTTTTTTGAAATGGAGTCTCACTCTGTCACCCAGGCTGAAGTGCAGTGGTGAAATCTTGGCTCACTGCAAGCTCTGCCTCCCGGGTTCACACCATTCTCCTGCTTCAGCCTCCTGAGTAGCTGGGACTACAGGCGCCTACCACCATGCCCAGCTAATTTTTTTGTGTGTTTTTTTCAGTAGAGCCGGGGTTTCACCATATTAGCCAGGATGGTCTCAATCTCCTGACCTCGTGATCTACCTGCCTCGACCTCCCAAAGTGCTGGGATTACAGGCGTGAGCCACCGCACCCGGAGAAACTTGGGCATTTATTAGATATTGAAAGAGGAAATGAAGTTTAAGGTTTATGCCCAGTTTCTGATTTAGGTAACTAGGTAGATGATAACATCACCTTTTTTTTTTTTTGTAACTCAGGAGAAAGAAAAGTAATTCAGAGGAAGAGAAGAGTTTATGAAAAAGAAAATGAGTTGAGTTTGAAAATATGTTGAGTTTTTGCAACATCCAAATGGCAGTGTCTGATAAAAAAATTGGAGATGCAGGAGAATAGTTTGGGAGCTGTCTGTGTTTATTATGGTAGGTTCTGTCATTCAAGGAGAATAGCTGGAAGAGAAGCAAGAGGAGACAAGACAGGATTTCCATGCTAGTCAACATGAGTAGTGAGCAGAGGAAGAGAAATTCACAAAAGACACCAAGGAGAAATGATTAGGAAGAGATGCAGACTGATGAGGAAAAGCCTAGGGAGACGAGGTTTCTGGAAGAAAGTTACCAGCTTTGTCAAATACAGCTAGCAAGTCAAGTAAATAAGGACTGAAACCCAGAAATTGGTACTATTTGTAGGAATTTCAGTGGAATAATGTAGAGGAAAGCCTATATTACTTGCGGTGGCATATAAGGAAGCAGAGATAGTCAATGTGGAATATTCTTTCTAACAGTTTGGCTATATTGGGAGCATTTTAATAACTAGTAGCCAGACACAGTTCCAAGATTGAGTGTTTCATTTAATTGATTGATTCATTCATTTATTCATTTAATAGTTGTTTTGAGCACAGCTTTGGCTGCTGGGAAAGAGTGAATAAAGAGGGAACTTTTAAAAATAGGCCATGGGAGTGACTAAGAGAACAATTTCCAGGAAAAGCAGCACAAATTCATTTGAGACTGTAGGAAATAAGGTGGAGCTGAGCATCTGTGCAGATGGGTTCCTAGACATAGGGGTAGATATTGCACACTTGGTAGCTCAAGTTTATTCTGTAACACGGAAGGCAGGATCATTGGCTGAGCAATGAAGGTGCAACTGCACCTAGAGATTAACTATGTATTGATTGACACCTGTTCTCAAACTTGGGTGATTTTCTTCAGCAGCTCTTGACCCTCTGATCATATTTTCTTTGAAATTGTCCACAAACCTTGTTGATGCTACCCCACAAAATAAAGGAGCATGTGTTTCATAAATAGAGTATTTTCTGATATACCAATCTTTGGTATATATTTGGAGCTCCAAACGGCAAGCTGGGCTTCTTCCCTCTGCACTTCATTTGTCTGGTTTTTGAGTCGACAAGAAGAGATAGAGATAGAAAGATGGATTGTGTGTCTGTACGTATATATATTGCACTCTTGGCGGGTGATGACATCTGTGGGATCATCAGAGAAATCTTACAAAATTGCAGAATGAAACGTTTGAAAACTTCAACTTTTATTCACACAGAAATCTGACTTAGTGCATACCTTCAAATTCCTTAATCCCAAGAGCTTTACATGCCAAAATTCTTGTGTTCGTTTTCCCCAGATTGTCATGCATTTTACCTAGATTATCATGGGTCCTTAACTTCCTGCTCCACTTCTCAGCTAAACACCAGTCAACAACTGACTGACAAAGTAGGAGGCTAATAGTCCTTGTCGACAAGAAGAGCAACAGGCTACTGGCATTAGTTACAGTCTTCAATCTTCAGGACATCTCTGCTGACTTCTGGAGGTCAACTACAAGCAGAGACTCAAGTCAGCTAGCTCATAGATACTTGTTTCCTCAGGGGTTGGAGGAAAAGAAGGAGAGTGGGGGACAGAAAAATAGTTTAGAAAATAAAAGTTCTAATTCTAGTTTGAATTATATCAACTGGTAGAAAATATTATTTCAAATATTTTCAAAAAAATTAAAAAGCTGTGTAATGACTAATTCTCAACTTGACCATTCAATGTGTATTTTACTGATTAATTCAAGTATCCCCTCACTACGCTTAACATTCTCCCAATTTCTTTCCCAAATCACTTCTTGAATTACTAAACACTGCAGTTTTTAAATATACACAGGCAACCAGTTCCTTAGGAGTTGACAGAATTTGCCTGAACTATATACCATGAAGCTGATCAGTGACCTACAGAGAAGGTACAGACACCCAGTGCTCTAGTAAACAGCTTAGAAAGTGGCTATACAATGATTTTGCCTCCAGATCAAACTCTGAGATATTCCAGAGTCTCTGAAAAATGTCACTGTCCAGAATTTTAAAGCAGATCCAAGAATATATTCAGGATAATGGCAAAGTACATAGATGCCATGTTACATGAAGCATATTTGAAAGAGCAAAAACTATTTAATCTAGAACTTGAAAAAACATGAGTGTTATTTGTTTAGTGTACTTTTCATATGCAAGTGAGAGATGCCAGTTGAAAATGGCTTAAGGAAAAAGCAGATGGGTTGGTTTAGATAACTTCAAGTCCAATCAGGGATCCTGGATTATGGGCATAGCTGGAACCAGGAGCTCAAACTATGTTGTCAGAACTTAGCCTTTCTCCATCTCCTTACTGAACCATTCTCTGGGCTGACTTTCTTCTCAGCCAGATTTTCTTCTTGCTCAGGCAGTGCCATGCTTACCTCCTACTGCTCCAGAAACCCCACTGAAAAATGGAAACTTTCAACATTTTCAACACACTCATTGTCCCTAAATGGTTTGGATATGGCCAAATTCCCACCTGCACCCCTAGAGACTACATGATTCTTCAAGGAACATCTCGGTGCTATTTCCACAAGAAGGGAAGTGAATGCCAGGCAAGCAAAACAACAGATGTCCTATGCTGCTTTCAGACATGTGGTGGGCTCTCATGTGGATAAGGAAATAAACTTCTTTGAGGCCTCAGAAATGAGAAGTAGAACCTCTGCATGAACCTTACAAGAAAGCAGATTTCAGTTCACTCTTAAAAGGACCTTTTACAGAACCATTAGCAGTTGAAATAGGCTGCCTCAGGTTGTAGCAAGTACTAGGTCCTTCCACATGTTCAGGTATGGGCCAGATGGGCAACTGTCAGGAGTGCTGGCAAGGAATTCCTGCATTAGGCAGGGCTTTGCCTACATGACCTATAAGGTCACTTTTGACTCTACAATTCTATTATCCTTGTTAATTTCTACAGTTTAATTTGCAGTACAGGATAAACAAACCAACCTAATTTGATCTGGAACTTCTGCAGGCTATCACAGGTCATTTAATCTAAAACATATGGCTCTAGCCATTACTATGTTTTCTGAAATACTTGAACAGACCTTGTTCTTAACAAGGTCTTCATGTTATTAGTTTCACTCATGGATTTTTCCAGCCTCCTGCTTTTTCCACAACTGCCTTTCATTCTCGTTTAGATTGGGGTAGAAGGAGCATGAAAGAGTTCCCTTCTTTCTGACTTTCTCTTCTTAAATCTTTGCAGGCTTAAGAGTCTATGAGAAATGAGAAAGAGGACCATAGATAATCACAGCTTTGGATAAAGTCTATTAAGACAAATGCTCAAAGCAGAATGAGATTTTTAATTTTTATATTAAAAATTAATTTATAGAGTAAATTTGAAATGCTGCTATATTGTTTTAATTAGGGTACCAAAACCACTTCTTGAGCCTTACTCATTAAGAAATATACACATTTGCATTTGTTAATTTGTATATTTTAACATACTTTAAATATATTTAAATAAAGTATATTCTTTCACAGCTAAAAGCCCCCATACCCCACTATCCACATACCCAGCTCTACTTAAACTGGAACTGTCATGCTACAGAATCCAGCTTGCAAATAAAAGTTTGGTTTTGCACCAGATTATGTCCATCCTTAATAACTGATGGTATTTCGCCAGGCACGGTGGCTTGCGCCTGTAATCCCAGCACTTTGGGAGGCCGAGACGGGTGGATCACGAGGTCAGGAGATCGAGACCATCCTGGCTAACACGGTGAAACCCCATCTCT
>NW_012115488.1:15915214-15934421 GCF_000951035.1 Colobus angolensis palliatus | reverse complement strand
AGGCCGAGACGGGTGGATCACGAGGTCAGGAGATCGAGACCATCCTGGCTAACACGGTGAAACCCCATCTCTACTAAAAATACAAAAAATTAGCCAGGCGTGGTGGTGGGTGCCTGTAGTCCCAGCTACTTGGGAGGCTGAGGCAGGAGAATGGTGTGAACCCAGGAGGCAGAGCTTGCAGTGAGCCAAGATTTCGCCACTGCACTCCAGCCTGGGCGACAGAGCGAGACTCTGTCTCAAAAAAAAACAAAAAAACACTGATGGTGTTTCTTGTCTCTTTCAGTGAACGTTGTGTCAATGTTACAGGAATTTTGGGAAAGCAAGCAGCAGCAGAGGGCTGCATTCCCAAGTGAAGGCGTGGTGGTCTATGAGTCACTGCCAGCTCCTGGGCCTCCCTTTGTGAGTTACGTGACCCTCCCAGGGGGAAGCTGTTTTGGCAACTTTCAGGTAAGAAGTAGCCATTAATTTGTCAGTGAAAGTTCATTGGGTTAAAGTAAAGTAAACCTTTTTGTAAAATGGTTACATTGTAAGTTTTCTTGGAAATAGTGAACAAAGTTGTACCATATTCTATGAATGAAGACAAAGGGAAAGGAATTTCTAAATTTGCCAATATCCTTTATAAATACCCTTTTAATTGAGTAAATTATCCCTCAATTTTCAATAACTGGCAAAGATGTTTTATTTCTTGCTTATGGATACCGTGAAACTCATAAGCAATCAAGTTTCTCTCTTAGTTTGTCAACTAAAAAGCCCAAAGGCAAATTTTCAGGGGTTTTTCTGTAGTATAAATCTACAGAACATAGTATCACATAATTTTTAACACTAACTTCATACCTGATACTGTTTATATTTTTACCTTTACTCTCCCTTTGAACTTATTAACTCACTCATTTATTGTATCCTGTTACCAGGTGTATCTGTTTTACATGGTTTCAAATCCTTCATTGAGTGAGGGAAGGGTATAATTTAATAAACAGACTTACAAACCTCTGCTGCCTAGGGGAAGTCAAAGAAGTATTCACAGGAAATATAAACGTGAACTGAGGCATTCAGTTGATGATGTCTTGGCCAATGGGAAAAGGGAAAATGACATTCTTAGCATAGGGAACCACAGCATTTTCAGAATGAGGGAAGCATAAGGGTCAATGTGTGTGGCAAGGAACTGTTGGGAGAGGACAGGTAGGCACTCACATCAAACCATAAGAGATGTAAATACTTTGCAAAGCAGTACAGGTTTTATCCTATATAAAATCAGAACCCTTGAAGGATTCTGAGCAGAAGAGTGATGTATTCAAATGTACTTCAGAAAGATTACTTGGGTCACAGCATGAAGATGCTTTGGATTTAAACGATTTAAATGGCCGAGAGGCTGATAGTGATGAGTGCCCATGGAGACGAGCTGCACACACAGCATGTTCAGGAGCTAAAGGTGAAGGGATTTCATTAGGAGAAAGTTGGGATGATACTTTCATGCCTAATCAAGTCTCTTTACCTTCACCTTTACCAGTGGTCAGCCCTGACTTTAGCTACTGGGTGGGGAACACAGGAGGAAGTGGAGCTGGTATGTGAAAGGTGAGGACGCAGTCAGTATGAAGTGCCTGGAAGCCAAACAGAGAAAAGCAATCACCTTGCGCTATCCAAAAAAAAAAAAAAAAAAGGAAGACCTGAAGCTCAAGAAGGAGATATGGGTTGAACTCCTATGTTTCTAAGCTGAAGCCACAGCTACAGGTACCACTGCCAAGTGAGAATGTGTGGTATAAGAAGATGATCAAGAAATGCTCCTAGGAACACTGTTAGTGTGGGAAATAAAAGGAGAAAGATTTCTCTAAAAAGCCCAGAGATTTCCCAGAAAGAGACAAAGAACCAGAAGAGGGGATTTATGGAAACCAAGAGATGTGACACCTTGACACTGAGGATGAAGTGAGCAGGGGTTAGCCACAGGACGGATGTCCATTGAGATGTTTCCACTGACTGTGATGAATGTGAGATCCTTATCAACCTTCCAGAAAGTAATGTCAATGGAGAAAATGGGATACGAATTAGATTACAGTAAATTACAGTTGTTAGAGTAAAATAGGGGCTTAGAAGTAGAGACAGTGTCCTTCAGTAAGGATTTAGAGGGCTCCTTCCTACTCTTGTGGTCATCACTGCTTGTGAAAATAGGACAACCATGCCTATTGTCCAGTGACAAAGCATGTTCTGGTCAAACTGACATCACTGGCTTCCAGACATCTAAGCCATGATTAAAGCTGGGAAGGACAACTAAGACTGAGCCACTGAATATTCTGACAGTTCTCAAATAGCCTGCAAAGATGGGCCAGAATCAACAAGATGAACTGTTCTTAGAATATAAAATAAAAACAAAAAGTCTCACGATTGAATCAAGATGGAGTGGACTTAGCACATTCTTCAAACTCTTTTCTAGTCTGAAATTCCCTAAACATGTCAAAGACATGTTTTAAAATAAGTAAATTCACAATAGTGCAGGCAGGAAGAAAGGGTGCCATTGGAAGAGATGAACTTTGGAGGCAATTCTGGGAGAGTCGAATCAAATTATTAGGGGCACAGATGCCACAGTCTAAATATATGTATAGGAGAAATGTACTGTGAAAGTAAAGAAGAGCTAGAGAAACTCCAGGGTCACAGGAACAAATGCAAAGAACAGGAGGCAGTCCTGGGGTAATTTCAAGGCTAATCAAAGAACTGCTTTCAAAACTTTCGACCCATTGATCCAGTGACGTGTTGCCTTCCCCACTCCGAACAGTAGTTAGCAGTATGTTTTTACCTCTGGTAAATGAAAGTGAATTGACTGATGAGGATGGTTTGAATGTGAGTATAGAAGCCTCAGAACAGAGCTTGAGGTAACCCTAGACACCAAAGACAAGGATGAGAGGCAGCAAAGGGGAAAGAAAGGCAGCCATTGACGAAGAGGCTCTCCAACCCACATGTGCCTGCAGGTCCGTTATCGAGCATCCTAAGGTGAAGTCTGCCTGTTAACACACCCCACTCAATACAAAGCACCTGGCAGTCCTCTCATTCAGGGGAGCCCCTCTAGGGAAACAGACATTCTCAGTCATAGAGGAAGGTTTTGTCAGCCACCTAAACTAATGTACTTGTTTGTCCATGTATGCCAGTGAACATAAGATCACCAAACATTTGAGGAAAACCAAATCATAAGAAAAAAGACCAAAGGCAAGCAAACAAAAGAACAAAATAATTCAAGCAGCACAGAATGTAAAAGAGTATAACAGTTAATATCCTCAGAAAATTTTGAAAGGATATTTCTCTCTAAAACAGCTATTAAAATGGAGCAAGCAGGGAGCAAGAAAATGAAATATGATTGCCAAATTAGAACAGTAAGGATAAAGAATTAAAGAGGAACAAATAGAGGAGCAGACATAGACGCTAAATTAGTAAGAAATAACTAAGTAAAGTCTTCTAGAACTTAGAGCAAAAAGACAGAGATGGAAGACAGTACAGGAGACATGCAGATAAATTTTGGAGGTAAACATCAATTTAGTAAGAGCTCTAGAAAGAGACAAAGGAAATAGAGGGGAGGAAATAAGTAACAGAGGAAATTTTCTTTGAGTTAAAGAAAAGCATAGGTTGTCAAATTGAAATGGCCCACCACGTTCCAAGCAGAATCATAACAAAAGAAAAGCACAGCTCTGTGGTTATGTGGGACTTAGAGACAGCATTCTGCTTAAAAGGTAGATCAAGGGACTTTTTTGACACTGCATATGTACACTATCTGTTTTTAAAATTAGATTGAACATATACATAGCTTTAGGGAAACTTCAGGGGAGCTAATGAAATGGGACAAAAACTGGCGAACTTGGTTAACAAAATCAAAAACTGTTTCTTTGAAAAGACAAATAAGAAAGACAGATCTTTGGCATTTCCGATTAAGGAAAAAAGACACACCACACTAAGCATGAAAGAGAGGATATAATCATAGAAGTGTAATATAAGAATACTATATAAATCATTATTCATTGAAACATGAAAACTTAGGTGATATGGACTACTTTCTGGGAACTCTTTACAATCTTTGAAACTCTTCTATAAACATAGCATTTATTTCAAAATAAAAGGTAAAAAATGGAGGCTTCAATGGCTCCCTATTACTTTCTTATTAAAGCCTAAATTCCTTACTCTGGCAATAAAGTTTCTACAGCTGGTCCAACTTTCCCTTCCAGTTTTATCTCCCCGATTTCCTTTTCTGACACTTGATGCTTCTACCTAACTGTTCCTCATGCATGTCTTGACCTCTTCTAACCATTCCCATACTCACATTGAGATCTACTTAGGAAATGCTATTGCCACCTTCTCTTCATATCTAAACCTTGACCATCTCCCAGGACTCCACAAAAATTTTTCAAAGAAAATAAAAAGTTTTCTCTGAATCTCCCTGATGGAACTCTCGGCCTCCTGTGATTTCCCAAAGCAGCATTCTGTTTCTCTACTAGGCTCAATGGTTTCTACTGTATGCTCAAGTTACCTATGTGCACGTTCTTTCCCTTTACTGAAATGTAAGTTCCAGGGATGGGGTGTGTATCCTTATGTTCCCCATGACTTCAAGCACTGTGTTTTGCATATAGTGCATAAAGTGCCTAATAAATTGTGTTAAGCGAATAGCCAAATGAATGAATAATAAATCCAAAGAATAAATGAAGTTAATGTTTGTCCATTCTTGTATGCAACCAATAGCTAAGATTATTCACCTAAGTCTGCAAGATAGTGGGCTAAGGAGGAAAAGTCAGTAACAGTAAAATCAGCTGATATTATTTTGTTCATATCTGTGGTTAAAGTTTTGAAAATGGATGAATTTCAAAGTATTGATTAAAAAGACCTTGTGATTCTCTCCGGATTTAATTTATACATAGCAACTTTTTCCCCACCCGACTCTTAGGACCATAAATAACCAAGATTTGGCAGTACGCACACCCAGGCATGCGTTATATTAGTTCATACATTCATTATACTCTATCTAGAATATAATGCATTTGACAGATTGGTGAATGGATCTAGAAGATATGAGTGTAAGAAATTCTAGTGTTCTTGTTTTTGTTTTTGTTTTTGCTACCCGGAGAAGTATAAATTTTCCTATCATCTCATAAATTTTGACTCAAAATGATAGCACTTCCCTTAGGTAATAAATTCAACATCCTTCTGTGGTCTTAAAAAAAAAGAAGAAATAGGAAACAAAACGAAAAACTGAAGACTTCAGCAGGGAGGCCTCTTGGTGACTTCTCTGATCATTTTAGGGTCCCCTTTTCCTGATGTTTAAATCATCATATTTTAAGGTTCTCAGGAGGATTGTTAACATCTTTGCTTAAAAAGATCCAGAATTTCCTGAATCAAGTATGTTTTGAAAATGTGTTTGGGTGGTTGGCTGCCAAATCTGGCCCCTTCACCCATTTGGCCCTCCAAAATATGACTTGAGAAGGAAAACCAGGCGGGAAAAAAGAAAGAACGTTTCTCCTAAAGTAATGTGCTTACACTTTTCTTTGTCAGTTCAGAAACCATCTTAAATGTTATTTTCACCATATAATATTTCATCATGTTTTTGCCAGGATTTGGACTGTAAGAGCCTACATGCTCATTCCTGCAATGCCTTTCACATAATCAAATGTCACCCCTGTGCATTACAAATCATTTCACGATGGATTATTAATGCCAAGACCATGTGCTGAAACATGGAGAAACCATTATGCCAGCAGTAGCCTTCTTACTGAGCCATGGACGTCACCACCAATGGTGCCAAGTAATTGAAAATACTTGAAGTGGAGTATGGGACCGGATTGCGGGACTAATCCCTCTGGTTTCAGGCAGTTTCATGAAAGCTGTAAGAGATTATGCTCATTCATTCTTTAGGAAAGTAGTATTCAGACTGAACTTCAGTTTTTTCATTAATCAAAGGAAAGCAGTCCAGTCAAAGGCTCTGATGGACACAAACCACTGGTTTTTATGCAAAGAAGCCTCTCACTGAAGTAAATGGGAAGCTTGTGTCCATGAAAGCTAATTAAAGAATTTTCAGTTAGCCTTGACACCACAACCTACAAAAAACAGAAACAGAGTGAGAATGAAAGAGAGAGAGAAAGCAGCCATAGCCCTGCCTTTAGACTAGGCCTTCATAAACTACTACAGGATAGAAAAAGAGATGTGAAAACATAATTTCATTTCTGCATTTCTAAACAATAAATAAAATACTCTACTGATTAAAAATTATTTTTTTTCAGAAAGTTGTATTGAAACACAGTAGTACTTGTTGGATCTTTTATAAAAGAAATCATTTTATAATATTACAAGCATTAAGTATTTCATGTATTCTAGACATATTTTCTTCATGCCACTTTTGTCTAGGCAGTTAATCCTTCCCTAGCCACATATCATGACCATGAAAACTTGCAGTAATTTCCATTTTTTTACAATAGAGCAATGCAAAGGCCATCAGAGCCACGTCTGGCTCTCCTCTTGATGAACTCAGAAGGAAAGCCACTCATTGTTGCAGCAGCTGTTTTTGCTTCCAAATCCAAAAGGGAACTTGAGTATTTTATCTTATTTTATATTTTGATTTAAAGGGTTTGTGATTCAAGTTTTGCTTTCAAGTCAGTGACGTGGGCTTCCACATAGCATCTGCTGGAAAGACTTGAATTAATGAATTTCGTTCTTATTTTGACTAACAAGCAAAAATTTCCTTGAATATAGTACTAGGGCATGTGATTATTTATGCGCATGAATTATGATTGAATAAAAAAATGCATCCTGGCAAAGACATTGATGTGATAGCTCGATCTATTTGGAGTGTGAGACACTCATCAGGGCATTATATCTTTTTCACATAACTATTTTGTTGTTAAAATGGCTTCACAGAAAATAAGTACAGGTGTTAAGCACTAGGTTCTGGTACTTAGGCTAGTTGAATAATGCCAAGCACTCTATGAGGTTGAGACATTCAGTTTTTCCATAGGCAAACTGTTGATTGACCTTTCTTTTTTCCATTTGTAACCAATGTTTGGGGTTGCAAAACAGGGCTGTAGAGTAGTGAGATGCGGGGTGGAACATAGCGCAGATGAGCTCCTTGCAAAACTCTGTCTCTAAAAGGCAATGAATTCATTTGAAGGGTTTTGATTTTTATGCCATTCTGGTTTTCAAACCAAAGCCACTGCCTATGCTGATATCTAGAAAAACTATTTTTCCAAGGAGCATACAGCCTTAAACAAGATGAGGAGTATTTTGTTTAATTTTAGTTACTTAAGGCAGTAAGCATACTTTACCTGCATTATCAGATATAAAAATGCATTTTATACTTTCATGCATTAAATGAGTCTTCTCAAAGTACATGGAATTAAAAGTACATTTAAATTACAATAAACTAAGTTTGTAAAATTAAGTTTCTCCCAGTAGAGAATGACTAAGAAAGTTTGATTAATTCGTACACTCGACTCAATGGAATTGTAATGCTCTTTTTGCTGAGTGTTAAATAAGGCCTAGCCTTGACATTCCATATCCCAAATAGGGATTTAGTTCCTGCTATAAACTTGAGACTATTGCCCAGCACTAATGCTGTTTTAATGCCTAGTATTTCTATTTGAAATTATCCATGACCTCTTCTCTGCCTCTAGGGTGGTATACCTTGACTCAGATGGACGACATGCTATGCAATGTAACTTAACTTCTAAAGGAGGTATTTCCTGGTGGAAATCTCCACAGGAAAGCATCCTGTTTTATAACTAACGAGACTCAAGACGGGAAGGTTAGTTATAACCATTTGAAAGTCATATGTCAGCTAATTATCAGACCTTAATGAGTTGCCCATGAAATTGGGAGTGCATATTGCTTTAATGAGACCCTTTATTCCCCAGCATCCTTCCCTAACTTTAATCTGTTTCTTTTTTTATTAAACAAAGCGAATAGAAATTCTTGACCTCCAAATATAGAATATAGTGAAAGAAATGGTTAGGAAAGGCCCCAGGGTAAATAAGGACTTTGGACTATCTCCACAGGAGTCTCCCAGCCCCTAATTCATAAACTTTAGAAAGATGCTCACCGGCTCAGTGAGTTGCTGAGTGGGGAAGAAAGCCTGACTCCATCTCTGCCTAACTCCCCCCATCCCTCTTATGCAATCAGAGCCAAGTCCTTTCACATCAAAGCAACTATAAAAATAAACCCAAATCTTGAGCCCTGATCAATTCATCTTGTCTACACCTTAACTTGAAAAAAAGAAAAAGAAGAAAAGAAAGGAGAAAAGAAAAGGATTAAAACCTCAAGGAGCAAAGCACAACATAGGCTTGTAATAGTTACCACGGACCTTGGTCTAGGTATGTGTGTAGAATAGCATTGCAGCAGAGGTAAATGAGGAGAAGGCCAGGTGGTTTATATTATAAAAATAACATTCTGACCCAACATGTGCATGAAACATTTCTTTCAGTTGACAGGAACTGGTGAGTTTTCTCTGAAAATTGGACTCCCAGAGCAGTCCCCTCCCCCACACCTAGCTAAGACCCCCATCCCCAGCACACACACAGCTCTAAATTGTTCCCAACGTATTTGCAGCCACCCTGACCTATAGATAGACACGATATTAACCTGGGTGACTAAGTTCTAACGGTTGCCCTTTTTCACATCACCATCTGGAAGGAGAAAAAATGCTAATATATCCACAATTAGATAAATTGGAACACATGCAAATGTTCGTGCTTTGGTCAGGGTAGTCAAGGTTTTAAAGCACTGAAAGGGGGTCCGTTACCAACAGGGTCTGGTTTGTGGCATTTTTCGTGAAGGCTTGCTGTCAGGATGAAACCGAGGTGCTGGTGACACTGACCCGAGCTGTCAGGCAGTACGCACAAACTCCACAAGTCACTGCTAAAAGTCGGACTCCAAGTCACAAAAGCAAAATGTTCCCAACCACCTGAATGACAGACCTAACATACGATAGGATTTGGGCAGGAATTCTCACCTCTCACGGAGTCATTTGGTTTTGCCACCTCCAAAGTCCCAGCTTTGGGAAACCCCTTGGGTACCATGTGCTATTGAATGAATGCCACCTAAATAACACTGGCCTGCCCTTGACCCCAGTGAGGACGGCATCTTCAGCTTTGAGTCTGCAAATAGATACAATCTGTCACTTTAGCTATTACATTACTGTTTTTGTTTGTTTGTTTTAAAATCCTACTTCTTACAGACCGAGTTACAACTCCTTGGCTACCATTGGGAGGCACCAATAAAAAGGCACCTAAAATGTGTTTTATACATTTTAGATCTGGAGACAATTTTTCTCCTGATGTCTTTAAAACACATGTATGAATAATTGTAGAAAGTCTGTTGTTGAAGATGGAGAGAAAGTTACTTGTATCGATGTCCTTCCATATACATTTCTAAAGAAAGCACTGTAGTTGGGATGTAAGTACAGTAAAACCTTGGGATGTAGAAACAACTACTCAACACATGTATCCTGCCTGTTTTCTAATACAAAGCATGGAAAAAAATCATTAATCAAATGAGGGCTACTAGGAAAATTACTGTTTCATGTCTAAATTGCTTCAGCTTGGCCAGAAAATGGTTCTATAATTAGTAACACACCTACAAATAGTTTTTAAAGTATCTCACAAATAAGTAATGAAAAAAACTAATTTCTTATTAGGCATTTCTATTTATAACACATACATGACTACCAAAATTTTATTTCAATTAATATAAGAACTTCTGCTAATGCTAAATAGTTAACTAGTCATTATTTCATTTCAGGACAGCCTACTGGTCAACAAATTAATCTTGGCTGAATCTCGACATTACATAGGGTGACACCCTGGAAAATAATCATAGAAGAAATAAAACCTGCTAAGCAGAGAAATGAAATTGAGACCTCAGTTAGTTAAGTCAGTAGTGCTTATGTACTTCCTAAGGACCTAATTTTAGAAGAACTGTCATAAAGGACTTTTTAAAATCTGAATGCTACTTTCCTTGACTCTTGGGTAGAAGCAGTTTCTCTAATGAGAAATTAGCATTTCTGGTGTTAGCAGAAGTAGCTTTATAATGAAGACAATGAAGCTTCTGCAGAGGCTCCTTGTAAGTCACAATGCCAACTTTTTTACTTGTAATTTCATATTGTTTTTCTTAAACAGGGGCCCCCAAATTGTGTAAGCCTCAGGCCCCACAAAACTTGGTTCTGCTCCTGCCTGTTAGAAATGAGACATGGCAGGGGCAGAGGTTTCAGCAACACTCCTCTAAGAGTTGTCCTGGGTCCGCATGTGTCAGAATCACCTGCAAATCTTATTATATGCAGACCCCCCACCAGGACACAGCTGAAGAGATTCTGATTCAGTAGGTCAGCTTTGGACCCAGGAATACACATGTTTAACAAGTTCCCAGGTAATTGTACTATGAACACTAAAGTTTTTGAACTATTGGTCCAAACTCCTGGCCTAGGCTCGGCAGCAATCTTCATAGTGTACCCTATAGGGTCCTGGTGGCTTGTTGGTCATCTTAATCTATGATAAAATACAGGGCCAAAATGAGTCAGTCTTGGGGGGAATTTTTTATTCATCAGAGCTGGAGAAGTTTATTTTTTGTTTTATTTATTTATTTATTGAATTTTAGTACAGACAAGGTCTCACTACATTGCCCAGGCTGGTCTCAAACTCCTAAGCTCAAGTGATCCTCCAGCCTCAGCCTCCCAAAGAGCTGGGTTTACAGATATGAGCTACCGTGCCTGGCCAGGGAGGTTTCATTTAAATGACTTTTACTCTTGAAGAGTTATCAATACTTCTTGAAATGTTAAGCAACCTTGTGTGGTAGAATTCCAAACTCTCTTGGCCCTGTACTTAATCAAGAGAGTACTTCCGTTTAGAATGAGATGCTTCCTACAAGATAACATCTGATCTCTAGTCTAGTCACAGCTGGCCTTTCTATCTCCATTTTCCTTCTCCCTATAGTCCAGGAAAGCATCCAAAGGAGGACAATAGGAGGGAGGAGGATATTGAGATAATTTCAGCATATTCCCATCCTCAGTGAGTACCATTTATCCCCACAGTGTACTGCATCTTGCTTGGCCTTTTGTTGTAAACGAACTCAAGTTTGTCATGGGAGGAGATATCCTTGTAGTCTTATATCAAAATGACCCATAAAAGCACAAAGTTGAAGCTTTGTCTAAAATACTGTACTGATTTAGGACGTGCTATGTGACCTTAGGCAAATTATACATCCTCTTTATTCCAAAGTGGGTGGCCATTTCTATGAAGAGCAAAATAGCAAAGTGGTTAAAAATCTGGACTCCCAAGTCAGACAGACCTGAGGGCAAATCTTGTTTTGTTCACATCTTAAGGTGCATGACCTTGGAGATGTACAACCTCCTTAAGCCTCTATTTCCTCACCTGCAAAATAAGGATAATAACAAAACCAACTTTATAGGATTGTTGTGATAACAAAATGCGATAATAAACATAAAGTGCTCAGCATAGTGCCAAGCACATAGTGCCAGCAATGTGGATTATTTCATTGAGACTTCTTAATTACCTGTGGTGAGCAAAGCCTTTGTATTAGTTATCTATTGCTGCATAAGATATTGCCTATAACCTTACAAACATTTATTGGCTCACACAGTTTCCAAGGATGAGGGCTCTGGAAGCAGCTTAGTTGAGTGGTTTTGGCTCAAGGTCTTCTAGAGGGAGGTTGCTTTTGGTAAGCTGTCAGCTGGAGGTGCAGTCATTTGAAGGCTTGATCAGGGCTGGAGGATCAGTTTCCAATCTCACTCAGATGGCTGCTGGCAGAAAGCTTTAGTTATCTGCCATATGTGCCTTTCCATGGGACTGCTCATAACATGGCAGCTGACTCTGCCCAAGCCAGTGACTTTTCCCCTTGGTTCCACTTCTCTTATAAAGAGATGGCAAGTGAGACCACGACGGAAGCCATAGTGTCTTTTATAACCTAATACGGGAAGGGATTTGCCATCACTTCTACCATATTCTATTGGTTACACAAACGAACTCTGGTGCAGTGTAGGGGAGGACTACACAAGGGTGTGAATGCCGGCGGGCAGGGGTCACTGGGGAATCTTACCAACTGGCTACCACTGTCTTTGAATAGCTTTCCTGAGCAATGCCACAGTCACTCTTTTTTTTTTTTTTTTAACTTTAATTTTAGATCAGAGTCAGGAGGCTTTGAAATGATTATAGTGGTTTATAATCTACCAGCAAATGAAAGGCATCTGAACATCAAGATCAATGTCTGAGTGAGGTCTCCTGGCCACTCGGAAAGCATGTGGCTCCACATGCCTGAGAAATTCACAGCTGACTTTAGTAAAATCTTGACTTATATATCCCAGCTCTGCACTTTCACAAAGTACAAAGGACAGAAGTTGTCTTTTATATTAACAAGTAAGAATGGTTAACAGAAAAGACATGGTTTACAAATCTATATTTATGATTAGGGCCTGGCTGAAAAATAGCAAGAATAAACTGTATAACCTGGGAAGCCTAACTGTAGCAGGAAGTTACTTTGAAATAACATCATACTTCACTCGCTCCCCAACCGATGTCTTTGACGACTGGTTTGGACACATCCATAAAATGTTCTGTCACTTACCATATTTTATTTTCTTACAGTGTTTCCCACTGTTTGATAGTAACTTTAACAGTGCCTGTTCTTACAGCAACATTCACATTCTGATTTAGATTGCAACCAAGTAGATTGCCGTTTGGTTAAATTTCTTCCCCAAGTAAAGATTCTTATGGGTTGAAAGGTCCCATTAAAAGATCCCTAGAGAAAAATATGCAGCGCTTACTGGCTGGGATTTGTAGTTCTAGAATTTAGAAGAAAGCGGCTGGTTAACATTATAGACATTTTGAAGTACTTGTCTTTCAGAAATGCCAAGAACAATAGCAAGAAAAGCCCTTTGATGGCTCAGAATTTATTTTATTTTATGTACTTATTAATTGGAACACTTTCTCCCCCATTTTAAGCAAAGATTCTGTACATTGAAATAATAAAATAAGCATAGACATGTGTCTGCCTTAAAATCTTGATATTGGTTAGGTCTCTGTAGTCCTTTTTCATGCTTTCTGGGTAAAGGCTCTTTCTGTTCTCTCAGCCGGGCTGCACTTTGATCTCCCAAGCAGTGCCATTTGGTTGTAAATGTATGTGGTGCTTTTGATCTAGTACTTAACTGGTCTTATTTAAAATAGATAGCTTCTTTTATCTAACTAGTGTTTACTAGGTCTCTCTCTCCATAAAAGATGGTTTAAATTGCTATTATTTAGATAGAAGTTGTTTCTGAAGAGTGCTTGGATCTGAATCTAATTCTCTAAATTCTAAAACCCCAACAGCTCTATGATAGATTTTGTAAAGCTAAATTCCTCTTATAATGAGCGGTTCCTACAGATGTCAGGTAATACTTGCAAAAACATTGTTTGCTTTTTAATGGGGAACTGATTTTCCAAAGAATAATAAACATACCCTACTCTCAGGCAAAAATGGTCATCTCAAAGTGTCTGAATGCAATGACCAATTACCCATCTGAAATTCATTAATACATTTTTATATTACTAAGTTACACATACCATAGAGGGTTTATTGAAATTGTGCTCATTTAAAAAAATAAAAAGTATATATCTTTTATTTTTTTCTTTATGAGGATTTCTTGAACATTATGTCCAGTGCTTCAGTGACTTGTTTTTTAGTTTCCTAGCCTGTATTGTTGCTTATTCAGCAAACTAGGTCACAGGAGGCAGGAGACAACTAAGTCATAGGCTCTGCCTTTAGGGAGCTCACAGCCAGGAGATGGTGGAGGCAAAGCATTAGCAAACAGTTACACTGCAGTGTGGTCAATGCCTCCCTTGGACAGTGGTCCTCCAAGTCTAGACTTGAGAGTGATCAGGGAAAGCTTCCTAAAAGAGATGGCACTCAAGCTTCAGTGAAAGACTGGTGACTCAATGTCCTATAAATTTTCAGCTTAGCCCATAGCACAAAGCCAATCTATCTTGTCAAACCCATCCTGGTTTCATACAAGTTGCCTAAAACTTGGAAGAGGTCTAAACTTTGAATGGTCTTGCTGTCTAAAGCTTCCCCCAAAGCCTTGTTGTGTGTCAACACCAAGAAAAAAAAAAAAAACCAACTACTTTCCACAGTCTTTGGGCCGGGCACAGTGGCTCATGCCTGCAATCCCAGCACTTTGGGAGGCCAAGGCGGGTAGATCACCTGAGGTCGGGAGTTTGAGACCAGCCTGACCAATGTTGAGAAACCCCATTTCTACTAAAAATACAAAATCAGTTGGTTGTGGTCACACATGCCTGTAACCCCAGCTACTCAGGAGGCTGAGGCAGGAGACATGCTTGAATCCAGGAGGCGGAGGTTGCGGTGAGCCAAGATCACACCATTGCACTCCAGCCTGGACAACAATCACAAAACTCCGTCTCAAAAGAAAAGAAAAGAAAATCACTCTTTATGATAAGTTATAATATCTTCTTCTGCCTGCCCTTAATTGTTCTGCTTTGTTAGTCTCCTGGCAAGTGTTGGTAGTTTGGTTGGTTTTTGTTATTTTTTAATTTGTGTTTGTTTTAATTCTCCTCAGCATCTTGTTCTCGCCATTTCAAAAGTCTTATAATTATTTCATCAACACACTCACCATGTATGAGCATCTCCAAGCGTTGAGCCTGGCTCAGCTAGTGGAGGATGCACAAGTAATATACAAAAACAGTATGGAGATTCCTTTAAGAACTAATAGTAGAACTACCATTTGATCCAGCAATTCCACTACTGGGAATTTACCCAAAGAAAAAAATGTCATTATATGAAAAAGACATGTGCACGCTCATGTTTATAGCAGCACAATTTACAATTGCAAAAATACGAAACCAACCTAAGTGCCTGTCAACCGATGAGTGAATAAAGAAAATGGGGTACACCATGGAATACTACTTAGCCATATAAATGAACAAAATAATGGCTTTTGCAGCAACTTGGGTGGAGCTGGAGGCCATTATTCTAAGTGGAGTAACAATATTTGGAAAACCAAATATTGTGTTTTCACTTGTAAGTGGGAGCTAAGCTATGAGGATGCAAAGGCATAAGAATAGTATAATGGACTTTGGGGACTTGGGGGAGAAGGTTGGGACGGGGGTGAGGGATAAAAGACTGCATATTGGATACAGATTATACTGTTCAGGTGACAAGTGCACAAAATTCCCAGAAATCACCACAAAAGAACTTATCCACATAACCAAAAAGCACCTGTATCCCAAAAACTATTGAAATAAGAAATAAAATAAAAAAAGAAATATACGAGGGGGCCAGTGGCTCATTCCTGTAATCCCAGTACTTTGGGAGGCCAAGGTGGGTGGATCGCTTGAGCCCAGGAGTTTGAGACCAGCCTGGGCAATATAGTGAGAACCTGTCTCTACAAAGAATACAAAAATTAGCCAGGTATGGTGCCAAGTGCCTATAGACCCAACTACTCAGGAGTCTGGGGTGGGAGGATCCCTTGGACTCAGGAGGTGGAGGTTGTAGTGAGCTAAGATTACACCACTACACTCCAGCCTGGGTGACAGAAGAGAATCAGTCTTTAAAAACAAAAGTATATGAGGGCTCCTCCCAGGCCTGGAGGCTGGGAGAGGGGGTGGGGCAAGAAGTTACCCATAGTCGAGGACAGGATCTTTACAATATATAGGCACTACTGTTCTAGAAGGTTTGAGGGAAAATCACAGAGGACCTGGAACCTGGCTTCAGGACATTCCAACTAGGTTTGTGGAGATGGGGAGGAGAGACAGGTCTCTAGAGGACACGAGAGCGTAAGACTGGAGCATTCCTGGGACAGTGCAGAAATAGTCAACATAGGGCAGATAGGATGGAGGCGGGGATGTTGTGAAAGCAAATGAGAGGGATTTGGCTTGCTTCAGCTGGTGGTACAAAACCCTTGCTCTGTGAAACTGCAAAATGAAGTGTGATATTTGGTATTTTTCCTTTTCTTTCCCATCAGTCACCAAGAACTACTAATTCTGAGAATCATGCATTTTGGGTAGTAGGAGCCTTGGAGATCAGACAGCCTAGCCTCCCTATTTGTCCAGTGAGAAGATTAGCTCCCAAAGTTCAGGTGGTCCAGGTTTCTGAGAAGCAGAGCCAGGGGTGCCAGGCTACCCCACTAGTCAGCCACTGACCTAGGCCTGGACTTCTCTTCCTCGGACTTGTTTCCCCCCAGGAGTCCAGGATCCTAGACACTTATCCCTGGGTCCACAGGAGCCTATAGGAGAGAGGCCATCAACTCCTGCGCTCTCCAAAAGGTGTGGGCTCCAGGGACAGTCCAGTATTCATGGGACTTGTCCCTCTATCTGCAACCCCAGGAACCATGCCAAACCAGAACTTGAAAAATGGGAGTTGTTAGTTGTTCAGAGACAAGGAGGACAGAAAAGAATCAGGATGCATCGACCAGATCCATATGAGCCACAGAAAGCCAGTCTAGCGGGATGGAGAACAACATTATATTTGAGAGGAGTGAATTTTTTTATGAGTCATTAATCATAGGCTGCCTGTGGCCCTAACTTCAAGAAGGTTTGAATGGAGTATGTCCCACCAAAACCACATGGATTGAGAGCAAGGGAGAAAGCCTAGTCCTCAAGAAAATCAGGTAACTGTTACTAGAAGGAAGGTGGGGGACAAATGTTGGAAATGCAAAAGCAATAGATATTGACAGCAGCACCCTTGTACTAACCTGGAGACAAAAATGTCTGGCTGGCCTGTTCTCATAAGTGCTACTATGTGCCAGGTATTTCCAGTGCTTTATCTGTATTAACCAATTGATCCTAACCTCAATCCTACTATATTCCCATTTTATAGAGGAGGAAATTGAGGTGCAGAGAGACTAATTAACCTACTCAAGGTCTTATAGTTAGTAGTAAATGCCAGAGCTGAAAGCAGTCTGACTCTAGAATTTGTGTTCTTAATTATTGTGTTACAAGTATTTCCAGATTCCTTGCTTTTCTCCTTTCCTTACATCTTTTCCTCTGAAATAGGGATTTGAGGAAGGCCCTGATAATGAACATAAATTATCTAGCACACAATAATAGCCATTATTAATTTATCATTACTCATTAACAGAGTATGCAAAGCTTCTGACATATAGTAGACATTCAAAGACTATAAAATAAGGCAATAAGTAACTGAAGATCAACCAAGACATTTGCATGGACTCTGGAGCTGAAGGAAAATCTGCATGACCTTCAGGGAGATTAGCAATGTATATGAAAAGAATAGATGCAGACAGCAAATGCATAAATAGAAAGGTCCAGAGACCCATTGATGCGGGAGTGAAACGGTGAAATGCTAAATTCTCAAATGACTCCTTTTCTCCTTCCCTTCTCCAGTGCTGCTTAAGTAGAGCTGAGGCCAGGCGGGATGCAGCTAAAGTGGCCCTGATCAACTCCCTCTTCAATGAGCTGCCCTCTCGCAGGATCACCAAGGAATTCATTATGGAAAGTGTTCAGGAAGCAGTAGCCTCTACCAGCGTGAGTACCCACCCCGGAAGGCAGCAGATGGCTGCACTGAGAATTCTGAAGCATTTGAATCTTGAGAGATGCTAACATGAGCAAATTCTTATTTTAAGAATTCTGTAGATTCATTTTTTACCCATTAAATTGTTAATTTTCAGAAAAAAGAATACTTAAATTGGAAATCATAAAATTCACACATCTCAATAATACTTTTTAATCTCCCTGGATCACAATTAATCATGCTTTAAATCAAGGTAGATCATTGGATCCACCTGGATATGTTTAAGTGCATGCTTATTGAGGAGTGTTGATTCTTTTAGGGCCTGAGAACGCAAACAGTGGAATACTGCTTTAATCTAGTGGAAAACTAGCTCCATTTTCCCCAAAGTTGAAAGATCATGAAAAATCATCGGAAGTGTTTACTGAAAGTGTGAATTCCCCAGCCAGTGTGGGGCCCTGCAATCTGCATTTTTAAGGAAACATGGACTGTTTAGATATGGGAAAAACCATATCCCCAATATGTGTTAGCTATTAGAATTACCATGGTTGCGCCGGGCGCGGTGGCTCAAGCCTGTAATCCCAGCACTTTGGGAGGCCGAGATGGGCGGATCACAAGGTCAGGAGTTCGAGACCATCCTAGCTAACCTGGTGAAACCCCGTCTCCACTGAAAAATATAAAAAACTAGCCGGGCGAGGTGGCGGGAGCCTGTAGTCCCAGCTACTCCGGAGGCTGAGGCAGGAGACATGCTTGAATCCAGGAGGCGGAGGTTGCGGTGAGCCAAGATCACACCATTGCACTCCAGCCTGGACAACAATCACAAAACTCCGTCTCAAAAGAAAAGAAAAGAAAATCACTCTTTATGATAAGTTATAATATCTTCTTCTGCCTGCCCTTAATTGTTCTGCTTTGTTAGTCTCCTGGCAAGTGTTGGTAGTTTGGTTGGTTTTTGTTATTTTTTAATTTGTGTTTGTTTTAATTCTCCTCAGCATCTTGTTCTCGCCATTTCAAAAGTCTTATAATTATTTCATCAACACACTCACCATGTATGAGCATCTCCAAGCGTTGAGCCTGGCTCAGCTAGTGGAGGATGCACAAGTAATATACAAAAACAGTATGGAGATTCCTTTAAGAACTAATAGTAGAACTACCATTTGATCCAGCAATTCCACTACTGGGAATTTACCCAAAGAAAAAAATGTCATTATATGAAAAAGACATGTGCACGCTCATGTTTATAGCAGCACAATTTACAATTGCAAAAATACGAAACCAACCTAAGTGCCTGTCAACCGATGAGTGAATAAAGAAAATGGGGTACACCATGGAATACTACTTAGCCATATAAATGAACAAAATAATGGCTTTTGCAGCAACTTGGGTGGAGCTGGAGGCCATTATTCTAAGTGGAGTAACAATATTTGGAAAACCAAATATTGTGTTTTCACTTGTAAGTGGGAGCTAAGCTATGAGGATGCAAAGGCATAAGAATAGTATAATGGACTTTGGGGACTTGGGGGAGAAGGTTGGGACGGGGGTGAGGGATAAAAGACTGCATATTGGATACAGATTATACTGTTCAGGTGACAAGTGCACAAAATTCCCAGAAATCACCACAAAAGAACTTATCCACATAACCAAAAAGCACCTGTATCCCAAAAACTATTGAAATAAGAAATAAAATAAAAAAAGAAATATACGAGGGGGCCAGTGGCTCATTCCTGTAATC
>NW_012115488.1:15885176-15915164 GCF_000951035.1 Colobus angolensis palliatus | reverse complement strand
GAGGCGGAGCTTGCAGTGAGCTGAGATCCGGCCACTGCACTCCAGCCTGGGCGACAGAGCGAGACTCCGTCTCAAAAAAGAAAAAAAAAAAAAATTACTATGGTTAATATCAATTACCTCTGCAGTGCTTTAAGAGCAAAACACCCTGTCTTAAAAATTAGATAGATTTTTGTTTTTTTGCAATACAGGACAGGATATTTGTCCCATGAATGATTTGGAGCTCCCAACTCCCATTGCTTCCAAACTATAAGCCAGGAAAGAAGCCTTGGGTCCCCACCTGTGGCGAGTATCTCCCTGTGTGTGCTCAAGGGCAGGAACCTGGCATTACCAAAGGGATTAGCCACCTCTGGCTTGCCTTTAGCACGGATAAACCCCACCTGAGATTTCCTTCTCTGTTTCCCTTAACTAGGAAGGCTCCGTCATTCTGGTGAAGCTGCTGATGATGAAGGAAACACTATCAGACTAGATGTGACTCTTTTCCCCTCATAAATCTTCTTATCACATAAAGGAGAGATAAGGAAGGAGCAGGAGTAGAAGGGTGATTGACTTGGCTGGGAGATGCCAGGGAGTTCTGTTCTATATCTGGTCTGAGGATGAAAGGAAGCCTTTATTTTCCAGTCCTGTAAATTTCAAGTGCTTTTGAGGAAGAGAGGTTAGGAAAATTATGCCTGATTTATATAAGTGTGAAATTTACTCAGGAGTAGGGAAGGGCCCTCAGTGTAAAAGTAATTTATCATTTTTTAAATGGAAATTTCTAAGGAAACAGATTATATATGGTTGCATGCTTCTAGATGGATTTCCTCTGGGATATTTAAAAAGCCAACATAAATATTTCATCAGCGGTGTGTTAATGTTATTGCATTCAAAAGCTATAAATTTGCTGCTATCTGATGCTGGCACTTGTTTGTTCAGTCTTACAAAGTCACCATTGCCCACCTTCCCAGGAATCCGTGTCCATAGGACACGGAAGGGCTGGTCCAAAGGCCATACCAGAGTTGTGTTAGCTTCTTAGCACCACTCCCCACACCCAAATTGAAAGGCAATTTCATTTCTGCCCATCACCCACCCACCTCGTTTCCTAAAGATTAAGCGGTACAGGAGTGAAAAAATATAAACCATGATCCATGTCTCTAGGCCAAACACCAGCATATTACGAAAAGCTCCTATTCAGAATCACAGCGGTAAAATATGAATGGTCCATACAACTGGCAAATTCTTTCCATGTCAGTTATGTAATACTGCCTGGTTATCATTGGAATCAGAGCAAAGTCAGTGTTTCAAGATTTCAATAACCAATGAAGGCAGCCTCGGAGCTCAGCCATGCAAATGTTAACACCACCACCACCAACACCCTGTGCAATAATACAGAAATGTCTTCCTTTGGAAAATTATTGTATCAGCGAGTATGTAACAATTAGTATTCTAATTAAATGCTCAATTCAAATTGATTACAAAACCCTCAAATCAACTGGAGACTTGGTTGTAGAGTGAACGTCTGTTCAGGTTAGACCAAAAATAGAAGACTTGCTGTGTGGTCACAGAATTAATTTGTGACCATTCGAAGAAGAGGAGGAAAAATCAGTAATTTTTCTTTTTCTGCTTGCTTTCCCAAGGGCACTTTAGATGATGCAGATGACCCCAGCACCAGTGTTGGAGCCTATCACTACATGCTGGAGTCAAACATGGGGAAGACCATGCTGGAGTTTCAGGTACCTGCCTGCCTGCCACATATTTATTTGATTATCCAATCCAGAAGCCTAAGAGAAATGCAACACTTATCACTAACATCTCCTAACCCAGTAATCTTTTGGTCTTAAGTGCTTTTGGTCATTTTAATTTAACCCTCCTGGAATCCAGCATGGTAGCCCCATCTCGGCCACATCTCATACGCCTAAACAAACACGCAATCGGGGAACAATCTTTGCTTTTATAAAGGAAAGTATAAGACAAATCTAAGAAATTGGTGAGGTACACCACATGCTTATGATTCTGTAATGTTTCACCAGCTTTTCAGTACAAAGCTCCACCCTAAACCAATGAAAACAGTTTGATATGTTGGTTGTTACCATCTGCTTCTTAATTTTCAAGTCCTATAACTTCTGAATGTTCCTGCAGTGCATACTAAACAAAATCCTCCTTGGTTCTGGTTTTCTCTTAAACAAGTTCTGTCACCTCCTATCATCAATGAAATAAAAAAAAAAAAATTAACAATCTGTAACTCTTTTTCATTCACTGCCAACAAATGATAACAAGAGCTGAGGAACTATATTACCTATTATTTCTAAAATATATTGTTATGTTACTAACAACAATAGTAATAACAGCTGACACTTATGGATGTTTACTTTGGCCCATGCTTAGCATTTAACAAATAGTATCATAATTTAACACTCACAATAACTGTATGAAGTAAATAATATTGTTATCCTCATGTTATCATTGAAGCTAGGGTTCAGGATCAGGCAGTCTAATCTCTGAGCTCACACATCTGACTATTATTCTATATCACGCTAGACAGATAGAATTTTAGTAGTGATTGGACATGAAATGTGCTTCCCTTTAAAAAACTTAACTCCAATGCAGTTAAACATCCATACACATGCAATGCTGGTAGGAATCAGAATGCAATATGACAAAAAGACTTCACCCTTAGAAATTCTGTTTTCTTTTTTTTTTTTTTTTGAGACGGAGTCTCGCTCTGTCGCCCAGGCTGGAGTGCAGTGGTGCGATCTCGACTCACTGCAAGCTCCGCCTTCTGGGTTCACACCATTCTCCTGCCTCAGCCTCCCAAGTGGCTGGGACTACAGGCGCCCGCCACCACGCCTGGCTAATTTTTTGTATTTTTAGTAGAGACCAGGTTTCACCATGTTAGCCAGGATAGTCTTGATCTCCTGACCTTGTGATCTACCCGCCTTGGCCTCCCAAAGTGCTAGTATTACAGGTGTGAGCCACCGCGCCTGGCCTTAGTCATCCAGTTTTATCTTAAGTGGCCATGGTCTTACTGACCTTTGACGTAGCCTGTCTTGGTTAGGAAGCAACAAGGTATCCTTTAAGCCTAGTGGATGGTGCACATGTCAGCTCAGTGGCTGTGACCCAGACTCTGCAGTGGGTTGGCCAGTTCGAGCCTGGCTCTTTTCCTTACCTCAAAATCTATTTCCTCGTTTGGGTGTAAATCAGGGAGAATAACAGTACCTTCCTCACAGTGCTATTGTGAGGATTAAATGGGATGATATGGGTAGAGTCCAGAAGAGTGCCTGGGGTATAATGAATGCTCAGTGAAAATGAACAACCATTATTATATGTATTTCTGAAGGCGTCTTTGCTTGAAATGCCAGAGGCTACTGGATGGATTCTGTTGACAACTCTGTCTAACCTAGCTCTGTTTGAACCTGCACAAAATGGTTCAGGGCCCCTATTGTAGGATAAAAGAGTCGATCTGTAAAAGGTCCTTTTTTTCATAACAATCTAAAACTAAACAGAGGAATAATACTTTTAAAAAGAGGTATTTTTTCAAGAGAAAGAATATAAACTGTAAAAAATCATACAGACCTATGTGTGAAGTCTGCTCTACCACTCGCCATCTGTGAGCTTGTCCACTCTGAGACTCAGTTTTCTCATCTATAAAACAGGAATAATAATGCCCATTTTGTAGAATTTTTGTGGGATTTAAGTAGTGTAACATTTATAAAGCATCTGGCATAATGCTTCCCCAAGCAGGAATTTCATTTAATTCCTGTTCCCCCTCCAAATCATATTGTAGTTCTTTTATTATGGAATGAACATTGCCTGCTCCGGTACACAGTAGCTTATATGTGATTTAGCGCTATTTTTGGAAAAATTAAGAATGATTTTGAATGTGATTGGTTTAGTCTGCCAAAGATGGGGGAAGGTGAGATTAAAAAAAAATTCTTAAAATTCCTTCCAAGTACTATGAAAGGCTCTACTCAACCCTCTTTTAGTAATACTTTAATTGTTTTGCTATAGGCTAGGTGTTTTCTGTGTGGTCTGTAGTAAGGTATTTAAATTTGTGAAATAATAATTTGAATCCTACTGTCGACATGCTTCATAAATTCTCCTAAAGGAGTCTGGGTACAGGACGGAGACAAAGGAAGAGGAAGATGTGAGGGCAGGGAAAATCCAAACTCCCTTCCCCGGTAGGGATACTAGCAACCCAGGAGGAGGGCCTGTGGAGCGCATCCCTTTTCTTTCCACCAGCCCTAGCTTGCCTGCTGGGACCTGGCACATTCCTTAGTGGCCTGGGTTAAATGCTTCCGCTTGTGTCTACACATAATGGGAATTGCCCACAGACCTGGACTGTTTCTGCAGCCAACACAGCAATTCAGTACCCCTGGTGGGTAATAGATGTGTGTTTGTATCTAGCTATGGATGACTCTACCATGTAAAAACAAGCTGGTGTCTCCAGACTGCCCTCGGGCTTTCGCGGGGCGGGAGGCGGGTGGGGGCGTCCTGCAGCCAGCACTCAGAGGAAACATGATAGGCCTCTGCTTACCTTCACTTCGTGGGAGGGAAGCCGGGATGCCTGTTTCGAAGTAGCTTTGCCACAGAGAAAATTGCCTGCTGTTTGCGGGAAAGGCTGGGAGCAGCACTAGTCACTGGGTCTTGTCAAGGTCAGATTCTAGGCAGACGTTGACTGAAGCTGGTTAATATATTTATTCTGAAGCCTAATGCAATCCAAGGAAGAGTTGTTTATTTACATCTGCTAAATTTTCCAGGTCGCCTTTTAAAACCTCATCCCATAAACAAATTTCCTCTTAAATCCATTCTCTTGGGTGGGGAGATGGTGCCCACCTGTTTTTCAAGTTCTCCATTTACAGTGTTTGTTTTTCTTATTTCTGATGAATCACAGAGCCAAACTTGTCTCCTAGAAAGAGTTCCAAAGAGAAGCAGTGAGCATTTTCTCTCTACCAAGTAGCTGAAAAGCCAAACATTGTTTCTAACAGAGGCAACACCAGGAAAGGCTGTGAGGACAGAGCCCCGTTGTTGTCTGTTTAAATGAAATGAATGACAAAATAAACCAGGAAAGCTGCAGAGTGAGAGCTGCAACCGAAATTTTCCCCGAAGAGGAAAGAAAATACACAGCTTGATTCTTTGTTCTATATTAAATTTACTCTGCTGGTCAGGACCAGCTACATAATTTGCCAGGCCCAGTGCAAAATGAAAATCTAGGGGCCCTTGTTCAAAAATTACCAAGAATTTCAAGACAGCAGAGCACTAAGCAAAGCAGGGGCCCTGTACAGCTGTGCAGACCTCTTGCCGGTGAAGCCGGGCTTGCCCTGAGACAGAGCCACAAGAAGAGATCAGACAAGGGCTAGGCAAGTGAGGCATTTGTCTTGGGTACAAAATTGAAAGGGATGCATAAAAACTTCATAATCAAGATGAATAATATTATAATGCATTATTTTTAAACTCAAAATTCATGCAAAAAATTCACGATAAACAAAATATCAGAATTATCAATAAAAGACCACGAATATGTATAATTGGCCCCACTCACTTTAAATCTTGCCTCACCTGCCTCACCTTATGAGGCTAACTTGTTTTTCTGTTGGTCTAGGCGGGCCCCTCAGGCTTCCAATTTACCCCACAAACCAAACACCACACCCCAAAAGACTTCAGTGAGGAGTATGACAGATCCTACAGGAAAAGACAACACTGATTTCCTTTATTTTTTTAAAAATTGTATATATATTCTTTTTTTTTTTTTTTCTGAGACAGGAGTCTTGCTATTTTGCCCAGGCTGGGCACAAGCTCATACTCTTCCTGCCTCAGCCTCCCAAGTAGCTGGGACTACAGGCACATTCCACGGCACCTGGCTACACTAACTTCCTTTAGAGTAACAGACCTTCTCCAGGTAGAATACGAGCCAGCAAACACCAGGCAGCAAAGAATCACGGGGAAACTGGCAAGCGGAACTCCACAGCAGCCCTCTCCTTCCCACTCTGCAATCATGCAAGGATTTCCAACGGAATCAGTCAGAGGCATGCAAAGATTTTCTGGAGTTGAGCCAAGAGCTCAGATAGTTTTGGGAAAATTTGAAGAGAGTGAATTTGGTCTTATGAGGGGAAATAAAGAAGTGAGACAGAAAATATGTGAAAATATTTAAGTATACTTTATATAATGATGGCAAGATGAATAGCTCTACAGAGGACAAAAACTAGATGGGGATATAACGTACGAAGTTGGAAAGGAGGTCATCTTCCCTAGGGAATTTTAAGAACAAGAGCAACACTGAGGAAGAGACAGTTGTGTTACTGGGGAGGAAAAAAAAAAAAGCTGCTTCGTGACGAGATAGAAATTTAGACAAACCAGAGGTGGTGAGGAGGTTGGCCTTCATCCTGGAGACAAAAACAGTTCAAGTCTCTTTGGGGACATTTTTGAAAGATGAAGGTTGTCAAGGGGCATGAGAAAGGGTTTTGGTTCTGTTCACAGAAGAGCTGTGAATTCTAAAGTCTTAGGAGATTTTCAGGGTGGAATGATAGTCGCTTATGGGGCGGGGAGAGTAGTTAGTCTATAGATAAGACAGAGAGCCCAGAAGACCCCAGAGGAAGAAGAATATGTTTCTAAGACAACAATTATCAGAGGATGGAATTAAGAGCCCTGTTAGCCATAGGCTGTTTCTCAAACTGGGCCACAAGGATGCAAGAACAATGCCAAGATAGCTAGGTATAGGAAGCCACAAAATAAATCCCATATATGAGTCTGAGTTCTCAACTTTACGTAAAGATTTAGGGTGGTGGGGGTTAGATGGAGGAGTGGAGTCTCACTTGCCCAGGCTGGAGTGTGGTGTCGCGATGGCAGCTCACTGAAATCTCCGTCTCCCAGGTTCAAACAATTATCCTGCCTCAGCCTCCCGAGTAGCTGGGATTACAGGCACCCGCCACCACACCTGGCTAATTTTTGTGTTTTTAGTAGAAACAGGTTTTCACCATTTTGCCCAGGCTGGTCTCCATCTCCTGACCTCAAGTGATCCGCCTGCCTCAGCCTCCCAAGTGCTGGGATTATAGGCATGAGCCACCGCACCCGGCCAATATTTATTTTCTCTTTTCTAAAAATGGACATACACAATCAAATACAAAATTTGAGTGGATTTTTATAAGACATAAAACCAAAAACTTTTTCTTATTTACAAATATTGTCACCCCTGTTACATCATAGAGACTGGTTCCCAAATATTAAGAAAAACCTTCGTATTCATTTTTATGGCTTCAAAGTATTCAGTGAGTTGATTTGTTAGTATGGTAGGAAGGGCAACACAAATTTGCCCTCCTCAGCCACTGAGGCTACTTTGATGGAAAGCCAGAGGAGAACAGCAGTGACAGTCAGATTGGACAGGATTTGATTTCTAGAACAAAGCACTCTCACTTTTTCAATTTAGCATGGTGATGTGATGAAGTGAAAATCTGAACAAGGGCAGGAAGATGTGGAGGAGAGGGGCCAGCAGGGGGCAGCATCCCTGGGCACCAGACCCAGGACCCTGTGCAGACAGGGAGGTCTCCATCTGGGGCAGAAGGAGCAGCTCAGCTGGTATTCATGTGTGTTTTAATTAGCAGACACAAGTGGTTTTGCTTTTACTGAGGTGTCTGTGGGCTCTTAGAGTGCTTACTGTGCAGTGAACTTAGACAAATTGCCAAACTGGATCTCTGACAGAAAAGAAGAAAAACATTTCATTCTAATGGCAATTTTAGACATGAGGGAAGTGCTATTTGCTCTTCTAATAATCTGATAGCTTTAAAATTTACCAAATAATTTTAATATGCCTAAAACCTGACTATGAGTCTCCTGATTTTCATACGAGAACCTCTTCCCGAGCAAGCAGATGTAAAGACAGTTAATTAAAGTCAGCTTTTTTGTTTTGTTTTAAGAGAGAAAATATTATGTTGCCCAGGTTGGTCTCAAACTATTGGGCTCAATGAACTCTCCTGCCTCAGCCTCCCAAGTTGCTAGGACTATAGGCACACACCACCGTGCCCAGCTAAAAGCTTGTTTGAATGAGCAGTAAGACATCTGTCTATGTTTTTATAACTATTTTTAAGACATGAAAGCTCCTTAATTGTATAGAGTTATTTTTCAATAATTTCAATAACTGCAGGCTATTAATCCACAATAGATGTATCTCTGACAAAAAAAAAAACTATATATGAAATGCAAATAATTTCAGTGGAAAACTTCTCATTGTAACTGCATTAGGAAAATGAAAATCTTCAGTATATTTATATACCTTAGCTTTACCTTGATATCACAAAAGGTAAGGAAATGATGGTGCTGATAGTCTGAATGCTATGCTCAGCCCTGGCCCTTGGATTTGGAAACCATGGGTGAGTTTTAATGTCAATACAACCTTATTGTGTATATTTCAAGCTTGACTGAATTTATAAATTTAGGAGTATTGAATAGTTTCTGTAGTTTGTTCATTATATGTTTTATATTGACAAAAGACAAAATTATAATAAATTTAGTTTAACCATCTAGCTGACTTTTACTTGCAATTTTAGAATTGGGTAACACCTCCTTCTGTAAAATAGAATGAGTGTTCCGATGGGCTGAGCAGAGGAAGTTGGCTTTAAGCAGAAAAGGGCTGAAGAAGGAAGAAACAGAGGACAAAAATGGATTGGTCATTTCATAGTTACTTCTCTTGTAAAGATTATAGCAGTGGGGAGTCTTTATTATGCTGGCTAAAACTGGCTTGTTTGGGGATTTGGGTATATTTATTTTTGGGCTTAAATTTTTGAGAGTTAAATTGTTTTCTTTAAGATATAACATAGTCACATGATTCAAAACTCAGTAAGTTTTGCAAAATAATGTCACAAGAAGGTCTCCCTCCTACTCCTGTCCCCCAGGCATTCCTCTGGCATTCCAGAGACAGCTAACGTTACCAGATCCTTTTGTATCTTACTAGAACTCTTCTAGGCATTTACAAGCAAACATGTATATAGCAATCTTCTTAATCAAATAGCACACATTACACACTGTTGTGTACCTTGCTTTTATTTTAACACATCATAGAATTCTTTCTATTTAAACTTCTGGAACATTCTCATCCTTTCTTTGTGATTGCAAAGTGTTCAGTAGTATAGATATGTCATACTTTAGCCATTCCTCTAAAAGTGACCATTTAAGATGCTCTCAGTCTCCAGCAATTTTTAAAAATGATACAATGTAAAACTTTGCCTATACACTATTTCTCAGATGTCCTGGTATATTTAAATAACTTGTTGAGTGTAGAACTGTTCAGTGTACTATTTTTAATGCTGAAAGACATTTGTCAAATATTTAGTCATTTCATTACACAAGTAATGTAATGCTATGGATATAGCAAAGGAGGGAGAGAAGAATGTTTCAGAAGCCTGGGGACCCTGGGCTTGGGAAAGTCCCAAAGTGTTGTGACAATATTGTGTATTCTGTTTCCTGATATATTTGGGAATTAAGAGTTATACCCTGCTCAGTTCTCACCAATGCACATTTCTGATTTGGGACCAATGATAGTTGTCTGGGTTTTGTAGGAGCTGATGACCATTTTCCAACTATTGCACTGGAATGGAAGCCTAAAAGCCCTTCGTGAAACAAAGTGTTCCCGACAGGTAAGATTTTCTAATCAAATCTGAGTTCGTGTTACATGAACTAAGCAGGTGGCTCATCATCTTCCTAGGAGATTTCCTTTATTTGGATTTTTCCAAATATAAATTTGGTACCTTATTTATTAAGAGCAGAGGACACATGAAGAAATATATGGAACAACCCCACTGAGTCAGGGACTGACCAAATATACACACTAAAAAGAACGTGGGCACAGGACTGATTTAGGTACCTGTACTGAATGCAAACCAAAAGGATCATAAAGGCAGACAGCTTCTTAAGAAAATCCTGGATCTGCTCCATACGCCTCCCCTGCCTCCTTGGAATGTGTGCCCTCTTGCACCTTCTGATGCAGAAACTTGAAAATGCAATGCTTCTGAAACCTCGTCGCTGGAGAGTGGCCAAGTTGGTGGCAGGAGAAGAGTATTTCCTACTCCTGCCAAAAGTCCCCAGTAAACAACAGAAATGATTATAAACTCTGACAAGCCGGCATTTAATCACCCCCATTTTTTTGGTTTAGAAGTTTCTTCTTTATTTTTCAGACACACGGTCTCACTATTTCTTTGTTATTTATGAGAAGCACCCTTCCCCCTTTTTAAAGAGCTAATGTAAACCCCCTCCTGTGTATTTAATGGTTTTCACCTGCTGTTCTCCAAGATTTATCCTTCCTCTACCCACCGTTAGAATGTGAAAGATGGTAGTTTATTTCTGAGAATTTCCTAGTAGGAATTTGTATGAGGAAGAAAGCCTCTAGGAGTCAGCAAGGGAAGGGTGGGTGTAAGGAGCTTTCCATGCATTGCAGCCCCTGGATATTTTAGTTGTTTTTTGCTTAGAAAGTCTAGGTTTCAGTTGTCAAAGATGGAAAAGAAATGAGTAGCTGACAATGGCTTTGTTTTTTTTTTTTTCCTTTTCCTTTGATTTTACAAAAGGCCTTTGAAATATGCTGGTTGGGTTATAAACACTTTTCCATGATTGTTTTTAATTTGTTAAGGTCATAAATGCATACCATATGTTCTTGAAAATAAAAATAAGCAATGCATTCGCTCCACATGATCAACTCTGCATATGATGTTATTATGTATTGACACATTTTTCACACAAGAATTGACAGGCAGTAACTAATTTTTAATTATTTGCAAAAGTAAAAGACAATGTACCATGAAGGTCTCATTATGATATCAATAATGGAGATATCTACCTTCCATCATACGTTTCTTTTTTTTTTTTTTTTTTTTTTTTTTTTTTTTGAGGCGAAGTCTTGCTCTGTCGCCCGGACTGGAGTGCAGTGGCCAGATCTCAGCTCACTGCAAGCTCCGCCTCCTGGGTTTACGCCATTCTCCTGCCTCAGCCTCCCGAGTAGCTGGGACTACAGGCGCCTGCCACCTCGCCCGGCTAGTTTTTCTATTTTTAGTAGAGACGGGGTTTCACCGTGTTAGCCAGGATGGTCTCGATCTCCTGACCTCATGATCCGCCCTTCTCGGCCTCCCAAAGTGCTGGGATTACAGGCTTGAGCCACCGCGCCCGGCCCCATCATACGTTTCTAAACTCCCTTCTGTATTTACTGTGAGACAGTTGGACCGTCTCCCTTGTGCTAATACCACAGTTGATTCTCCTGGTTTCTAAATAATACTCTGAGATGGCCTTAACTAAGAGCTTCCTGCTTTCTTCAGTGGATTTGACCAAATGCCATTCTGCCCAAATCCCTCTGTAGAGCTACTTCCCTCTCTTTCCAAAGGAAGCAATGCTGGGCAACAGGGTTCAATGAATAAATGAGGTCATATTCATAGCAGTTGTTGTAGGAATGTATTTTCAGTGAATGGCTTGTATTTCTAGAGGTGGCAGAGCTGTGTTTGGTGAACATTATTGAGTCATTCCTGGGGATGTGTTTTGACTCAACCTGGAGTGGTGTGCTTTGCTACGCCAACTTAGCCCTTCATTTCCTTTACAGAAGTAAACCAGGGGGTTTTGGTTTCAGTTTTTGAACATGAGAGAGGTTGGGGGACGTGGGAAGCAGGGGGAGGCATGTGGACAGGTTTCTTTGTTGCTCTTTATTGACACCCTGGACTTTGTTTCTTGGCCCCCAGGAAGTCATCTCCTACTATTCTCAGTATTCTCTAGATGAAAAGATGCGCAGCCACATGGCCCTAGACTGGATCATGAAGGAGCGGGAGTCACCAGGAATTGTCTCTCAAGAGCTACGAATGGCCCTGAGGCAGTTGGAGGAAGCCAGGAAAGCAGGACAAGAACTACGGTTTTACAAAGAAAAGAAAGAAATCTTGAGCTTAGCCCTGACTCAGATCTGCAGTGACCCTGACACTTCCTCACCCAGTGATGATCAGCTGAGCCTTACAGCCCTGTGTGGCTATCACTAGCAAGGCCAAGCCCCGGGTGCCCTCAGTGATGGCAGAGGCCAGACTCTGACATTAGGAATCTCAGTGCAGAGGTCCTCAGAGGCTCTAGCATCTCTGGCTACTACCGGAAGGCTCTCCTAACCCTCTCCACACATTCCATTTACAGAGTATGAGAGTTGTAGGACCCTTACAAGACCCAACAAGCCACTCAATGCATTTTTTCCATCACACTCTCAATAGTTCCAGCTCAGGATGAAAGGATAGACACAAAACTGTTCGAAAAACATTTCCAGGCCTGGCTCTAACCTAAAGCCTGATTGACATGTGCCTTGCTAGATTATATATATTGTTTCAAAGAATAGTCCAATATAGCATCCCCCAAAAGAACAGCAGCCAGAACTAGGTAAAGTAGCATGATAGCAGTGTTAAAAAATTCTTAGGTTTAAATAAATAATACGGATTGTTTTAAAAAATATGTAAGGATCAGAGTCTCTTTCTAAGCTTTGTAAGCTAAGCAATAGTTTATGTCCCACTAGATACACTGCAAAGATACAGTGGGGATTTTATCTGGGCATCTCACCATCAAAGATCTTGAAATAGTAATAGTATGAAAGTACTAGATAAAATTAATGTTTAAAATGCTTTTGTAATAATAATTTTTTTAAAACTCATGCTTTTCCATATATGGGGATAAATATCACCTAGAAAAGTAGCCTCACTCTTTTTTTTTTTTTTTTTTTGAGACGGAGTCTCGCTCTGTCGCCCAGGCTGGAGTGCAGTGGCCGGATCTCAGCTCACTGCAAGCTCCGTCTCCCGGGTTCACGCCATTCTCCTGCCTCAGCCTCCCGAGTAGCTGGGACTACAGGCGCCCGCCATCTCGCCCGGCTAGTTTTTTGTATTTTAGTAGAGACGGGGTTTCAGTGTGTTAGCCAGGATGGTCTCGATCTCCTGACCTTGTGATCCGCCCTTCTCGGCCTCCCAAAGTGCTGGGATTACAGGCTTGAGCCACCGCGCCCGGCCGCCTCACTCTTATTCCTCAAGAATATCCAACTTTTATGAGTCTTGCAATCAATTATGTTCATTTTTAATTTGCAAATAGATAACCTGAACTAATTTGTTCTTATTTTTTGCCACTGCAAACATATATCTACAGGGAGAAAAATTAATGGCATTTCAAAGGTTAAAACATTTTGAAAAATTATTAGCATGTGACAAAGAATGCTTGCATTTGATTAGTTTCACTAGCATTTGAAAGAAGGACTCTTTAGCTCTTTTTGTTATTCAAGAACATAAGCAACCAGTAGCTCAAATGTAGTATCATTATTAAGTTTAAGTCACTGGAATCTTCTTTAAAGGAGGGATAAGACATTGCCATCTCTAATTGACTCATCTATATGGGTCAATCAACTGATCAGAAAATTAAAAAAAAATTTTTTTTTTTTTACTAGAGATGGTATTTCGTCATGTTGCCCAGGCTGGTCTTGAACTCCTAGGCTCAAGCAATCTGCCTGTCTCTGCCTCCCAAAGTGCTGAGATTATAGGCGTGAGCCACCATGGCTGGCCTAAACTAATTTTTAGATAGTTCCTGGTCACTCAAATTTAAGAATGTCAGCAATGTCAATTTTAAATGCTCATAGGTATTTCCTTATCTATAACATGAAAATGATTATTCTGCATTTTATCCAATAGTCCAAATTAAATATTTTTCTCAATTTAAAATAATTTCTTTTTCTTTTGTTTATGCAAGTGCATACATGCTTCACTGAAAGCAAAACCATTATAATTACATTAAAGTTTATAAAATAAGATATTTTAACCTCATATCTAATAAGTATATACAAAGGTAACTATCACTCCTTAAATTCACATGAAAACTACTGTAACTGATCATGTATTTTGGAATTAGACTTGATAATAAAAGATTATCATGTATCACATATCTCACACCAGGGGAACATTTAGCTACATAATTGTCCCACTTTAATATCTTTTAAAGGTAATAGTAATTTTTGACACATTTTATTTTAAAATATTATTTAAACAAAAGTTACATTCCTCTCCACAATGAGGCTAAATGTCACCTAGGAAAGAACTTTATTCCCTTATATTCCTGAAAAGGAATCAGAATTAACATTTTTATGTTGAATAAATTTTAAAATTTAGGAAACATTCTATTTAATTTTTTTCATAAAGCCATTACTCTTTACATTGCCATTTCCGAAAAGCCACAATTTCCCATGTTGGACGTGATTAAAGTTAGGCACACCTTTACTGCATTAGCAGCCTTTGACAATGACTTCCTCAAACTGACACCATCTTAATTAGATGCAGGGACAGGGATCGGATGGTATGATATCAAATTTACTTTCTGTGCTACAAGTTAAAAACTGTACCCATTCTGCAAATTGAAAATAGAGGTTTTCCCTTGGCCACTGTCAGTTTTTCCTGACTGGTCAAAACTGCCCATTCTTCTTGGAATGGTATGGAAGCTTCAGCAAAAGACATAAAAGTCAGAATCTTTGCTGGTTCCTTGAATACGCATTTGATAGTAAATCAATTTCAGCTGAGACATAAGGGCTGCCCGTACATCATATAAACATCTTTATAGCCTAGAGAAAAGAAGGTTGAAGAGCAAAGCAGATTTTTTTTTTCCTTTTCTATATCTCTTTCTGAACAACACACTGTGATAAAGGGGACGAGAGTGGAAGATTCCCTATTTAAACACATGAAGCTCTGGATCCTAGCCTTTTTTGGTTATAAACCCTTTGAGAATCTGATAAAAGCTATGGATCATCTCCTAGGAAAATCGAACAAAACGTATACATTCACGTTACACAGTTCCAGAATACATGGACCCCCCAAAGACCATGGATTGCCCTAGGGGATCCTCAGATTCTTGTTGAGAACTGTTGGTTTTGAACACAACATACAGTGTCAAGGTTTACATCAGTGATCCACCATAACTCAGACATAGCCCAGGTAGCCTGTTTCTAACACAACTGTCATAATTCTGAAATCCAAAATTGTACTGTGTTTGACAGGAGTTAGTTTAATTTCCACGAAATCCAAATTTACCGTATTATTGTTTTTTAAAAAGCAGTTTAGAGCAAACTAGTCGCTAAACTCGGGTGAATGGGACAGAAAGTACAGATTTAATAAAGTCGTACCTCTAATGTTCAGAATTTGGTTGTCTCTTTGTTCAAAGCTATAGTTCACTCCGATTTTTGCTGTTAAATTTATTTACCTATTTCTAGAAAAGGAAAATAATTGAACCATAGATATTCCTGAAATGCTGTACCTGTATCAACTATGAATCTGATCAGCTAAGTCTCCGGAAAAAGAGAATCAAAAGGATAAAGGTTTAACACTTTTCTGTTTCTTTAGAGAAAGTTTTCAAAGCCAGAGGTGGTGGTGTAGTTGACTTTATCTCTAGCTGAGATGCTTTAGAGAATTCTGAGTTTTATCATGCCATGCCTTTCTTTTTATCCAAAGGACAAAAGAAGCCAGACTAAGAATATTTTTATACTATATTCGAAGGTAAACATTAGTTAAGATGTTATCTCTTATATATTGTTGATTTTTTTGTTGGTTTGCCTTACAGAAATGCAAATATCAAGATTTCTTCTATAGTGTCCATCCTTAAAGGTAACATTAAGATTGTTTTTAGCCAAGGCTCTAGGAAAATGAAAATCCTTCTCCTTATAACAGTGGTTCTCCATTTTGACTGCACATTAGAAATACCCAAGGAACCTTAAAAAACCCTAAATATCCAGATTGTACCCAAACCAATTAAATCAGGCTCTGGGAGTGGAGCGCAGGCATCCGTATTTTCTAAAGCTCCCCAGGCAGTTCTAACACGCAGAAGGTTGATAACCACCGGTTGCTCCAGAAGTACTGGCTCAGAGGTCTATGCCTAACCACTGGGAACTATTACTCCACTTGACCTTGACCTCAGACTCAAATGTGGAGCTCCTCTGAGCTGGGTAGAAGCACATTTTTTTGCTTGGATAAGAGGTCTCTCTTGGAACCCAGGACTAAAGCAGGGCAAGTACACACACATGTGCATACATGCACAAACACCCCTCATCTGAGCAGGAGAGCCAGATTCTGCCCCAGGGTCCAAGCTCTCTTTCTCAAATATGATAGATAACTATCTGCACCAGAATCGTATCGGTTACTTATTTAAAAATACAACTTCCTAGGCTGCACCTTAGACCTTGCAACCAAATTCCAGGAGAGGGTCTGGATTATGTACCACTTCACCAGGTGTTTCTGATCACACTTCAGCTTGAGATCTTCTGGGTTAAAGCTACCTAACACATCCTTTACTGGGCAGCAGAGCCCTGGCTTCTACAGAGAGAGCACAGAAATGAATAAGGGAGTGTGTGAAAGGTTACCTCTCCACCCCTCCTGGAAGCTAGAGAGAAGAAGGGGCAAAAAGATGTGTTGCATTTACCTCTCAAATGAGCAGCACCCGCTCTTTGATCACTTTGGCCCCAACATTTGGTATTACTTTTAATCCCTTTCCTAGAAATCATAAAAATACCTATCAGCTCATGGTTAAAGTCACGTTTTAATATCTAACTAAGTCCCGGTAACACTTTCCTCCTTGGAGCAAAGTAGGTGGTGAAAAAGGCAAGCAGAAGCTTCTTTTGAGAGCTATTGATTCTCTAGTGTTGTTGCTTCCCAAGCAAAAGTCCCAGATTACCACCTATTTATAGGCACTTCCCAATTCTAGCCCCAACTGGGCTCCACATGTCCATTTGTAAGTCAGTTCAACTGTGAGGATAATACATTTTTCTGTAGGATCAAGGTCATAAATGGTGGTAAGTTTCCCAGACCAGCCTATACAGGCCATAGAGTGCCTAAAACATTGACTGTGGGACATAATGAAGCTCTGGGTTGTGAGTGGGCAGAGGAAGGTAGCACAAGGAGCAGCTGTGAGCTTAGGGCATCATATGGAAACACCTCCCTGGAGCGTGTTTCTCAGTTTCAGACTGGTTCTCCAGACACTCCCTTTATTTTTTCTTTGTCTCCTCACAGATTAACTTGCCAACGCCCCACCTACTCCCATGACCTATTGCCTTTTCTGATCATGGCTTCTTCTACTTTTGACTTGCTAAGGAGAGATGATTTTTTTTTTTCCTGTGTTTCCTACAAAACTTTGGAAGTGTCTGAGTTAGTACCACTAGAAACAGGAACATTCAGGTAACCTGAAAAGGGCAGCCACTAAGCCTCTTCTCAGAGCCTATTTTCACTAGGGTCTGTGGGGAAAGACATGAGCACACCAGGCAAAACTGTGTGGGACCAGGCCAGTCATGGAGCCTGACCAAGTCACCCAGACCTCTGACATTCTTGCTTGTCTGTTGTTGGCTTCATGTGATGTTGCCCTGTCCTGATCACAGCCAGCTACCCCATAGGCCAGCCAGTGATTCTGGGTAATTTGGCTCAAAATCACAAACTGGATCAATCAGTCTGTCCTCTCAGGATGTGAACTTAAAAGCACAGAAGGAACTGGCCAGTTAGAGTTCAGAGCTGAAGTGGGAAGAGTCTGTCCATGAGAGCTGTGATCTCTGCAGGTGGAAGGGATGAAGAAGCAGGAACCATGAGTCAGCAAAGGAAGCTGATCAATAGAAGGGGAAGAAGCTGCTTGGTGTTGAGAGCAGATGCAGAGAAAGGCAGAGACAGGAGACGATGAGGCCCAGGAGGGCATGATGATGAGGAGGAATTGCTGGCCCATGTGCCCTGCAATAACCTTTCCTTGGTTGCAAGGATCACATACCTCGCAACCAAAGAAATCTCACTGTATTAGCCCATTTTCACGCTGCTGATAAAGACATGCCTGAAACTGGGCAATTTACAGAAGAAAGAGGTTTAATGAACTTATAGTTCCTCATGCCTGGGGAGGCCTCACAATCATGGTGGAAGGCAAGGAGGAGCAAGTCACATCTTACATAGATGGCAGCAGGAAAAGAGAGAGAGCTTGTGCCGAGAAACTTCCATTTTTAAAACTATCAGCTCTTGTGAGACTTATTCACTATCACAAAAACAGCAGGGGAAAGACCTGCCCCCATGATTCAGTTATCTCCCACAGGGTCCCTCCCATAACATGTGGGAATTATGGGAGCTGCAAGATGAGAATTGGGTGGGGACACAGAGCCAAACCATATCACCCACCTTACTCATTTCAGAGCAAAGCCACATTTTATTATTCTAGTCTTTTCAACCTAAGAAAAGACCAAAAACGATGACACGAGGAGGACCTTCTTCAAGCGATAGAAATGCTGCGGAGAAAACTAGATTTAGGACTGGTGCAGGGTTAACTTCCTCCTTACCCACTGCCCCCTCACTCCAGTGTTAGGTCTCATGCTGGTCGGGAGTTCTCCCCAACTCTGAAATAAACACATGGATTATGTGCTAACCATACGGTCCTTGCTCCACACGTAGAAATTCCCGTTTTCTCACTTTCCACAGGAGGTCTGACTACAGGGGGAAAATATAACTCTGTTTTTACAGAGATAGAATTCATAGCCTTACTATTTGTTGTCTTCTTCAAAAATTAATCACCTTGGGAAACAAATAACATGTTCTGACCAGACTCAAGAGTGCTGTCTTTGCCAAAGACATTCCTGTCACTAACTCCTCCTTGAGAATATCCCCCTGAGTCTGCGTGAGCAAAGGAAGAAAAGCAGTCTCTTCTAGGCTGAAAGACCTCAGCATCCTGAATGGACTAGTTAATCTCAGCATCTCGACTATTAGGCCCAGCACTTAGCAGGTGATCAGTGTCGAATATAAATCTGTCATAAATATCTTGATGCCTTCCTTCTTCTCTTCTTTAGGAAGAACCTTACCTGGCTCTACTCTACTGGTTTAGTCAGTACTCACTTGGTTGCAAGATTGAAGCCCAAATCAACCTGCTAGGCAAATAGGGAGGTTACTGGCTCATGATACAAAATAGTCCCAGGAGAGTTTCTGCTCCAAGTATGTCTGGATCAAGGCACAGAAATCAAGACTTAGTTTCATTATGTGGATATACACACATGTGCACATCCATGGGTCTCATCGCTCATGTCTTAAATCTGTTTCCTTTTATGTTGGCTCCATTTTTAAGCAGGCTCTGTCTTTGTAGCAGCAAGTGGAAGCCAGTAGCTTCATGCTTACATCATAGCAGAATGAGAAATTCTCCTCCCAACAGTTAAAATCCAAGTACCAGAACTGAATGCCATCATGCCGTTTCAGTCATGTGTCCATCCCTGAATCAATGACTGTGGCCAGGCTCGTCACATGTCTGTGTCCTGGGACTAGTGGTCAAGTCAGCCTACCTGAACAACTTAGACCTGGTTGAAGAGTAGTCACTCAAGAAAGATATGGGTTCAATTGCCAGGGGAAAATGTGGCCATTTCCCAAGAGATATTAAAAGCTGTTTTCTCCTCGAGAGCCTTCAAAGACAGAATGAACGACAGAAGAAACACAGCCTCTCCAACCACAAGTTGGGACAGAGGCTTCTGGGTAGACAAAAACAACAGATGTATACTATGAATACATTGTACCGTTTCCAACAATCTAATCCACCCTCAAAGGGCACACTTTGTCACCACTAACAGTGTTCAAAAGCACTTTCTGTCCAAAGGGCATCCAAAAATGCTTCCAGACAAATCACACACTGGAATAAGCATATGGGTTCCCTGAGGACTCTCCTGAAGGGGACAGCGCTCATTTGTTTGTAAGTGTTCTGTTGTGCAGAGAAACCTAATCACTTGCCTTACTCTGCAGTCACACCTCATATATCTTCAGTGCTGATGAACTGTTGTTATCCAAGTGAGTCAGGAAGTTTCCTCTGGTCTGTTTCTAGTGGGCCCTGGCTTTCATTATCAATGGCTGCTAATACCTTAATAGGAAAGAAAACAGTTGATCCCAACAAGTAAATAAAGTTGTAGGGAAACTGGACAGTTCAACAGCCTGGATGGTTTGTTTATCTCCTCTTGCTACTAAGCAAGTTGCAAACCTTAACTGTGACTCTACTCTGACCCGTGAGACCTGACCCAGGCAGTCATAAAATGGTTTGGGGAATGATTTATTCTGAGGCAATCCACTGTGTATCTCTCAGATATTTCCATATTTTCCTGTAGTTATTTTATAGATGATGTCTAAGAGTTAATAGGAAGTACTTGGCACAATCACGTTTTCACATGGAAATTTTGAAAACACAAGTGACCCTATGAGGTTCCAGATTGCCAGGTAAGTTAAAAAGTCGTCCTGACACTATAATTAACTGAAACTAAAAAGGAGGAGATGCTTTACCTTTTCAGTTAACCTTTTCTCTCAGATGACCTGAGAATTTTATTCGTTTGCTCATTTATTTATTGTGGCTATTTGGATTAAAACAATTTTTTTTTTTTTGGTCACAAAGTCACCAAAGCAAACAAATGAAAAAACAGGGGAAGGAATTTTAATTCTCTTAAAAGCCAAAACAAAAAAAGCTTCTGATGCCTCACATAAATATATTTGTTAAAGAGTAGGTTTAGTAAAATAGAGAATTTAAATTAAGACAACTTTCCTTCATCCTGCCTTTCATCTAGAACATTCTTATTGGCAACATGTTTTCCAACCTTTTTCTTTTTTTTCACAGACACCCAAGGAGAGTGTCTCCTTGTCCTGTTCACCAATTGTCTATGAAAAGCCAAGGGGGCTTTGCTCTCACTCCACTGGAAAGAGGCTTTGACAGGCTGCATCTCACCACACGGGCAGCTTCGTCCCAGGCATTGCAGGTGTCACACACATTGACAGTACGTTTCACAGGATCTAAAATAAATGGCCTAAAAAGCAAGAAAATTAAAAACCAAAACTGTCAATTTCTAAAATCTATTTTTCCCTCTCTCTGTCTACATATGTGTGTGTATGTATATAAAATATATAATATATGTTATATGTTATAGTTTTAGCTGCATCCCCACCCAAAATCTCATCATGAATTGTAATAATCCCCACATATCAAGGGCGGGACCAGGTGGAGATAATTGAATCATGGGTGCACCTTCCCCCATACCATTCTCCTAATAGTGAGTGAGCTCTCATGAGATCTGACGGTTTTATAAGGTGCTTCCCGCTTTGCTCAGCTCTCACTTCTCCTTCCTGCCCCCATGTGAAGGACATGTTTGCTTCCCCTTCCTCCATGATTGCAAGTTTCCTGAGGCCTCCTCAGACCTGCGGAACTGTGAGGCAATTAAACCTCTTTCCTTTATAAATTACCCAGTCTTGGGTAGTTCTTTATAGCAGTGAGAATGGACTAATACTATATATATATATATGTATATGTATGTATGTATGTAGTTACACTGTTAGAAGAGAACACCAGGGTTCAAAGAAGGAACTTAGTTAAAGAAAGGAGTCTCTGGGAAGAAGAGAGGAAGTCCATGGAGGGCTAATCATACCTGTCATGAAACAGAAGCTCCTGATTCTGCCCCTCTAACTCTCCTCATTTTTCCTTTTAACCTGAGCCATTTATTCCCTAGATTCAACCTTCAATTTCCTTCTCATGTTGTTGTCTATTTACACATTCTATTCATTCTATTCCAATTACTCTTAATTCACATTTGAGAATTAAAGCTTTGGGGAAGTAATCAAAGGAAATTGACTTTGTGGTAATTAAGGTCTCTTCATTTACATGTACTCCCAATAAAGCCGTGCTTTGTTGCAGTCTCTTTCTTGGTAGCAGAGATGTATCTTATATCCAAAGAACACAAAAAAGATAGATGGTTACCTTGTGTTTCTGGCTAACCTTTACAAAAATGAAGAATTTGGAATGATAGTGTCTGTGCCAGTGTTGATTTCTGCATATTGAACCGAAAGTTTGAGGACTGCTCTCATTCCCTGCTCTGGGCTGAAGAACAGTGGCTGTGATTCCAGTCCCCAGGTATAATTGTGAGGAGCTCCCTCATGTAACAGGAGGGGATTCTCCAGAACATAGGCACAGAATAAAGGGTTAGTACCTAGTTCAATTAACACAGGGAAAAATTCAAGCTCAACAGGCATTCTACAGAAGAAATTCCAGTTTTCAATCCCAGTACTTGCCGAACCGTGGTAAGATTTTTGCCAATCAGATAGGAAAACTATAATTAGAATATCCATCATTGCACGCCTGTAATCCGAGCACTCTGGGAGGCCAACTAGGGCAGATCACGAAGTCAGGAGATCGAGACCATCCTGGCTAGCACGGTGAAACCCCAACTCTACTAAAAATACAAAAAATTAGACGGGTATGGTGGTGGGCGCCTGTAGTCCCAGCTACTCTGGAGGCTGAGGCAGGAGAATGGTGTGAACCCAGGAGGCGGAGCTTGCAGTGAGCTGAGATGGCACCACTGCACTCCAGCCTGGGCGACAGGGAGAGACTCTGTATTCTCAGAAAAAAAAAAAAGAAAAGAAAGAAAAAAAGAATATCCATCATTGGTGAGTCTGTGAGGAAACGGATCCTCCAACACTGTTCTTGAGAGTGTCTTTTTTGAGTCTTTTTTGGAGTTAACTCTACTAAAATTGGATGTGTTCTGTCCTTTTCGCCCAGCATTTTTCACCTCTATGAATTCATCCTGGAAAACCATTGCTGTAAGTGCTCAAGATATGTCAAAAGAATGTTTTTATTTAATTGTTCATATTAATAAGCGTTGGAATGTTCCTCATAAGGAAACTAGTTTCAGGATGCATCTTTTCCTGTGCTGTCCAATTCGGTAGTTGCTAACCACGTGAAATGCGGCTAGCCTGAATTGCGTACACATTGAATTTTGAAGATATGAAACAAAAGGTAAAAATATTTCATTAATTTTTATATTGATTGAATGTAGCAGTAATAACATTCTAGGTATACTGGCCTAAATATATACTAAAATTAATTTCACCTTTTAAACCTTTTAATGTAGCTGTTAGAATATATAAAATTGCATATGTGACTTGTATTTGAACCTTGCACTATATTTCTCTTAGATAGCACTGATTTGTACTATGTAGTCACTAAAGAAACTAGATCTCTATATATAGATACAAAAATATCCACTATAGATTAATTGAAAAACAATTTTAAAAGAAATACATGAAGTACAAATCCAGGTTTCTTTGTTTTATTTGTTTAAATTAGGCATATAAAAAATAAATTTGTAGGAATATGCTCCAAATATTATTGAGAAGATGGGGATTGGGAAGTCACGAAGGAAGCTTTTTCTACACTAAGTAGGATATTTTTTTAAGAGGGAAAGATAGAGATACATTTGCAGAAATTTGTCTCTACTCATAACAATTCATAGTCCCTATTCTTTCAATGTTGCACTTTTCCTTGAAGTCTCTATGTTGCAGAGTGGGTTGTTTCTCAGAGATGTTTGCTTAATACAAATAACCTTCCCCTCTGTATCCCAGAAGGGAAATATACAAAAAGCAAACAGTGTGTCATTCAGATGAACAAATAAAGATTATTAGCAACTTTATACAAAGACAAAGAAGACATAGTCCTTGTAGAGAATAGCTCTATATAAATGTGTTATAATAAATCCCCATCTCTATTTCTGCCAAATGAAGAATTCATGCAAATATATTTGAATTTTCTGTTTATCAAGTTTATCTCAATATATTCAAACTAGTCCCTGTGTCTCCCTCATATCCCTTCACCATTGCTAGATTATGTTGTAGCCAAAGGGGAGGAAAGACACTAGAATAGTGTTACAAGAAAAACTTTAGCCGAATTAAGTTTAAAGGTGTTTAACTGAGCAATGAACAATTTGCAAATCAGACAGCCTCCAGAATCATAGCAGATTCAGGGGACTCCAGGGGTGCCTTGTGATCAGAAGAAGTTTATAGAAAAAAAGGCAAGCGACATACAGAAATGAGAAGTGAGGCACAGAAACAGCTGGATTCGTTACATGTTGGCGTTTTCCTCATTTGAACACAGTTTGAACACTCCAGCAATGTATGAGTGGTTGAAGTATGGCTGCTGGAGTTGGACAGGACTTAGTGATTGTTACAGACACATACTCCTAAGTTATATTTTCAATTGTCTAGCTATTAAGTTGCCATTGGTACACAAGGACTCAAATATAGAAGTACAGAGTCTTTCTCAGGCCATGTTTAGTTCACTTTAACAATAGGCACATGCCTGTCATCCTCTGGAAGGCCACCCTGCCTCTAGTAGAACAGCTACAGCAGAAGGAGAACTTAAGCACAAACATTAAATGGACCATTCAAATAGTGCTGAGAGTTTCTCTTTTCTTTTTATGTGCCTTCCTCTCTTGCACCATTCTATTTGGTTATGCCACTGAACATTTTCGTTTCTATTCTTTGATTCCTACCAAACCATTATGCTGTGCTTTGAAATAATATGCTACAGATGTTCCATATTCTATACCAGCCCTTGTGTCCCACACCCCTTCTCTCTATATATATCCCCTCTGCCTACCAAGAAAGGGGTAGGCACTGAACAATAAAGAAAAGGGACATAAAAAGAGCAAAGCTCACATGGTGCCCATGTACTGGTTAAGTTCTTATTTTTCTCAGTGGGGTTGGCAAATGATGTCTTGAACCAATATGTCATTAAATGAATCAGATCCTTCACCTTCACAATAGATGCTACAGATGCCTTGACAAAATTCACTTGATCCCACAAGAGAGCCAAGGCATACAGCTGTGCCTCCTCTCTGTCATTACAGAAGTACAGTTTGTAGCAAAGGTGAAATTTTAAATCTGTTAGCACCAAGGAACAAAGACAACTGTGAGAATTTCCTTCCCCCTCTTCTCCCCTGCTTTCCCCTGATACAAATGAGCCTGACATTCTGATTAATTAGACTTAAAGCATTTAAAAGAAAATACATTTCTGTATGCAGGAAAGTTATTCTAGTTTGCCCAAGTAATTAAAAGAGAAAGCTTCAGCATTATAATACCTGAGCAGTTCAAACTGAGTAAACCCTGATACAGGAAAACCTGTCTGATGAGAAAGATTTTCTTCCTGTTGGCAAAGGAAGTGTATTTCTCTGGGGCAGATTTAATTACTTTATGCAAATATCATCAGCAAAGGATCCAATGCCACTATGCTCTCTGCCCAATAATCTATATCATCTCCCCTGTTTAATATCCAAATTGTTAGTATGTGTATGTGTATATACAGTCATGGACTGCACAATGACCTTCCAGTCAATGTCAAATCACATATATGCCAGTGGCACCATAAGAGTATAACGGAGTTGAGAAACTTCCATCACCTATGGAAGTCACAGCCATAATACTTCATAGCAGAATGCATTACTCCCATGTTTGTGGTGATGCTGGTATAAACGAACCTACCTTATAAACTGTATAAAGTAAAAAAAGTTACAGTAAGCTAAAGTTAATTTATTATTGAAGAAAGAAAAATTTGTGTTTATAGTGTAACCTAAGTGGACAGTGTTCATAAAGTATACAGTAGGGTAATGTCCTAGGCCTTCACATTCACTCACCGCTCAATCACCAACTCACCCAGGGCATCTTCTAGTCCCCATGCATGTTATGTGCCCTATACAGGTGCACCAGTTTTTATCTTGTACACCATATTTTTACTGTACCATTTCTATGTTTACATACACAAATACCAACTATTGTGTTACAACTGCCTATAGTATTCGGTACAACATGCTATACAGGTTTGTAGCCTAGGGACAATAGGCTATACCACCTAGGTTTGTGTAAGTCTACTCTACAATGTTTGCAAAATGACAAAATCCCAGAATTCTCCCCTTCGTTAAGCAATGCATTACTATCTCTTTTCTTTCCTCCACAACTCTCTCCCTCTCTCTCTACATATAGAAGTAGATGTAGGAGAGAATTTACCACCTGGACACTTGAAGGAATTAATTAGGTTTATAAAGATGGAGATGATTATAAAAGACATATTTAGATCAAATTGAAAACAATCTACTTCAGTGAACCATAGATTAATGAGGGAGGAAAGTTAAGCAGCAAATATGATCAAGTAATCCTCTACAGCTGAAAACTGCAATCTCATAAAACATTAACTCAGATAGTGAGCTAATTGAATGATATAATATAAATGCTTGTTATCTTTCATCAGGGTCTACTTAAATTTTTTCTTTTTCTTTCTTTTTTTTTTTTTTGACACGGAGTCTCGCTGTGTCTGCCAGACTGGAGTGCGGTGGTGCGATCTCGGCTCACTGCAAGCTCCACCTCCCGGGTTCACGCCATTCTCCTGCCTCAGCCTCCCCTTAGTAGCTGGGACTACAGGTGCCTGCCACCACGCCCAGCTAATTTTTTGTATTATTAGTAGAGACAGGGTTTCACCGTGTTAGCCAGGACGGTCTCGATCTCCTGACCTCGTGATCCACCTGCCTCAGCCTCCCAAAGTGCTGGGATTACAGGCATGTGCCACCATGCCTGGCCATTTTTTTCTTTTTCTTTTACTTCATTATTTTATCTTTTTTTAATTTATTTTTAATTTTTATTTTATTTTTATTTTTATTTTTTTTTGTGTGAGACAGGGTCTTACTCTGTGGCCCAGGCTGGAGTACAGTGATGCAATTTTGTCTTACTACAACCTCTGCCTCCCGGGTTTAGTTAATCCTCCCACCTCAGCCTCCTGAGTAGCTGGGACTACAGGCGTGCACCACAACGCCTGACTAACTTTTTGTAGAGATGAGATTTCACCAGGTTGCCCAGGCTGTTCTCAAATTCCTTGGCCTTCTAAAATGCTGGGATTATAGGCATGAGCCACTCCACCTAGCCACATTTTCTTAATTCCACACAATTAGAAGTTCTAATGTGAATCATTTTACATAACTTTGGTATGTCCCTGTCCTTCTGCCCAACTAAATTGTGACATAATCACTCTATCACTTGTTAATTGTGACAAATTTATATTCCACAATGTACATTTTAAATTGTCTAATTTATTTTACTTGTAAAATACATTTTACCAAAAAACCTCACCCACATATGCTTTTATCTGGATTCCTAATTTTAAAGATATCTGCAGAGTCATTTTACATTTGTCCAGTTTTATACAGCCAAATCAGAGATGTAATAGTAGATTGTCATCAACAGGTTTTGAGAATAAAATCAAATTCCAATAATAAACATAGTTGAACAAATAGAGTTCTCTATGGAAAATATTCTTGTAAACGTTGTTATCACAAACTTATTCTAATCCCAAACTTATAAGATAAGAGTCACTAGAATTACTAATACATACCTTTCCATTTTACTGGGAGTCTGTCACCCTTTCCTAGCAAACAGACTTGGACAAAAACTCAGGTTTATGATGATAAGAGATAGAAAGAATAATAATTTAACTTAAATTTTGGTATGCAATAGGTATGTCAGATATTTGTTGACCTTTTCTGATCTACACGATAAGATGTCAGTCATGGCTGCCCCAGAAATGATCTACTCAAAGCCACTGTGTCAATATTTCCCCTCCTTCAAAGTTCTTCATTGACAGGAACCAAAGTCGGTGGCCTCTGTCTTCAATTATTTTGAGGCTTATAATTTTCTGTTTCTACTTTAACTGTGTGACTTGGATGAGTCTATTAAGATCTATTATTACTGTTATTATCACTTGTAAAACAAGAATATTTTGCTGTCTTCCTATGCAGCAAGTACTATTCTAAGGACTTTACATATATTTATGACACACTTACTTTGAAAAACCCTGTGAGGTAGGAACTATTATTATCTCTAGTTTATAAATGAGAAAATAGAGTCAGAGAGGTTAAGTAGATTGCCCAAAGACACACGGCAAGGAAGTTAAAACCACCTATTTTCACTGTGCAGATCTGAGCACAAATGCTTTGTCATCAATGGTTAATTCAGTAGTTTTTGGACTTTAATGAAGCTGAGAATCACCTAAGGATCCTTTAAAAACACATCCTGTGATGCAGTAGGTCTGGAGTAGGGCCCCGAAAATGTATTTCTAACAACTTCCCAAGTGACACTGATGCTTCTGGTCTGAGGATCATATTTAGAGAAAGAATATCGTCAACCATGTCCTCGTCAAATTCATAGCTCTGGGCTGCATCGTGGCACACGGGCCATGTTATTAGTTGTCTCACACATGTGTAAGATGTAGAAGAAATAACACAAGATGCCTGTGAGGATTTGATGCGATCATCTGAGTCTTGCTCTGACAATTATTAACATTTAGTTGCCCATTAAAATTCTTTGGAATCCTAGGACTTCGTTGCTTGTCTCCTGTCAAATTCACTCCCCATCACCAATGGAGAGCAGCAGAGTTACTTAATCATTTCAGTCTTTTTCCATTCATTTCACACAGCTGTACTCAAAAACACAGGACCTAGAAGCCGATATGGAAATGCGCTTCTGCTCCTCTGGGAGACATTTTTAGCTAGAAAGCTACTGATCTAACTTCAGATCCTCAAGACAATTACCTAGGAGCTGCTGTTGGATAACAAGTGAGCATTTGAAGCATGCACACAAGAGAAAGAAAGCATTTTACACAAACACAAGAGCTTCATGGGCCTATGTGATCAGGCCTAAGAACACTAAAATATCTTTTCCTAATAAATACTCATTGAGCTAAGCACTTTGCTACATGATTTCAAATTAAATGTCGTATTTTAATTCTCACAACTATCCTGTAAGATAACTTTCTCATCCCTGTTTCATAGATAAAAAAAAACTGAGGCTTGAGAATTTTACATGACTTACCCAATGTCACATAGATGACATGAAATAGATCTGGGATTTGGCTCCCAGCCCAGTGTGTTCTCTCCATTATATAACTCTGATGTTATGTTAGTCTACACAGGAGCCAAGGTAAAGCCATACTTACCTGGGATTGCATTCCTGCTCTTAAACTTAATGGTTATATAACCTTGGGCAAGTTGTTTAAATTTTCTAAGACTTAGTTTTCCAATATAAGTGCAGAAAAGGCATGTCTAGGAAGGATGAGAGAAGGAAGTAATATCTGAGCTGAGTCTTCAAAGATAAACAGGAACTTTCAAGATAGACTGTTGGGTGGGGCAGGTTAAGAAAAGTGTACCAATGGGAACAACTGTGTAAAGACATGGAGTTGGAAGAGAGCACGGAGCTTCAGGAAATAACACATATTTCAGGGGTGCTCGCTCATGAATTTCTGCTCTACAAAATGTGAGCCCATGAAAACAAAAATCTCCATCTCCTAGCTCAGTACCTAATCCATTGTCAGTACTTCATAGCACAGAATAGGTGTTTCAGAAATAATGGTTGAACGAAATAAACGAGTAGGTGAATGAAAATAGTTAATATTTGCAGCTAAACTAGAGGAAGATCATTGGTCATGTACTGGTTAGGCTGAGTGGCTTAAACAACAGAAATTTATTTTCTCAAAGTTCAAGAGGTGGAGAAGTCTAAGATGAAGGTGCCAGTAGATTTGGGTTTTGGTGAGGTCTCTCTTCCTGGCTTGCAAATGGTCACCTTCCAGGTGGAGACAGGAAGCTTTGGTATCTCTTGCTATTATTATAAGGGCAGTCATTCCACGATGGAAGCTCCATGCTCATGCCCTCAGCTCAATCTAATTTAACCCTCAAAAGCCCTACCTCCCTATAGCATAACATTGAGTATAGGGCTTCAACATACAGATTTTGAGGGGACACAAACATTCAGTCCATGACAGAGACTTAATTTCCTTGTCTACATTCAAGATACACTATCTCCTTCTTCTTATGTGTGGATTAGGCTTTATATTCTGTACCTCACTCCAGATACCACATCTTGGGGATAAAAATAATGGAGCAAGATGGCCGAATAGGAACAGCTCCAGTCTCCAACTCCCGGCGCGAGCGACACAGAAGACTGGTGATTTCTGCATTTTCAATGGAGGTACTGGGGTCATCTCACTTGGGAGTGCCGGACAATCGGTGCTGGTCAGCTGCCGCAGCCCGACCAGCGAGAGCTGAAGCAGGGCGCGGCATTGCCTCACCTGGGAAGCACAAGGGGGAAGGGAATCCCTTTTCCTAGCCAGGCGAACTGAGAAACACAACACCTGGAAAATCGGGTAATTCCCACCCCAATACTGCGCTTTAAG
>NW_012115488.1:15815958-15880365 GCF_000951035.1 Colobus angolensis palliatus | reverse complement strand
GTTGATGGGTGCAGCACACCAACATGGCACAAGTATACATATGTAACAAACCTGCACGTTATGCACATGTACCCTAGAACTTAAAATATAATAATAAACAGAATAAAAAATAAATAATAAATAATAATAATAATATCACAATGACCACAACAATATCATTCTCTGGCTCTGTCCTTCACTTCCCACTTCTATAAGTTCCAACTCCCTCAAATTTCTCTCTTACTTAAGATAACCCCAGGGCATATCTCACACTTGCTCACAGGCAAATTTCTTCTTACCATCTGGCATCTGCCATTATCTCTTCTCCTGCTCTTTTGTGCTGTGTCTGATGAATTCTGCGGCTGCTGATGCCAAAAGCATCAATAATCCCTCAGAGATGGTCATGCTAAAATGGGAGAGTTTCCTAACCCCCCTCGCAGGATGTGTAACAGGGGTGTGGCTCATCTGTTCAGCTTCTGTGCACTCAAACCCCTTACTAGAGGGGGAGCATGAAGACGGGCAGGTGCAGGAGGAGGGGCAAACACTTCTGGGCTCCAGCCCCATGGTAGCATCCAGGGGTGGGTGCCTGCAACTCCCAGAGCCCCAGTGGGTGTGTTACAGTGCTCTTTGTCAGCTCTGCCATCCACAGACAGCTTAAGTGTTATCCAGCTCAGTGCCCTCCTGGTACCCAGGTTCTTGCCCAGCGTTCAGGAAGATGCAGGTCACACAGACAAATTGAAGGATAGTGAACGCAGGGATTTTATTGCCAGATGGAGGTGGCTGTCAGCGGGATGGCTGGGGAGTGGGAAAGCAGATGGAGTAGGAAGATGATCTTCTCCTGGAGTTGGGTCATCACGCAGCCAATCTCTTCTCCAACCATCCCCAGCCAAACTCCTCTCAACATTCAGATGCTGCTTCTCTTCCCTCTTTCTCTACCATGCTGCTCTGCCACACTGCCATTCTTCTGTTCCTCTGTTCTTCTGTTCATCTGCTTTTCTGCTCATGGAGCTTGCAATTTGGGGTTTATATTTGTACAAGGTGGGGTGGGGGCATGGTGGGCCAAAAGGCAACATTTGGGTGCAAAAACAAGAATGCTTATTCCCATTTAAAGTCATGGGTTTCCAGGCTTGAGGGTGGGGCCTTTGCCAGGGAACCTCCCTCTTCTACCCAGTATTTCCCTGCCTCCTTTCCGTATATATGCCACCACTGGTGGCCAAGCCTGCCAAAGTCGCAGCTCTCTTGCCATTGCCAGGAAACTAAGACAATCAAGGGATGAGGTCTACTCCCACGTCTTCTCAATTCAGGATGAGGGTTGCCCACTTTCCTGTTCAGGCAGTAGCCCCAGAACTGCTCCCTGACACTCAGGCTGCAAAGCTGTGCTGACTTAAGCTCTAGTTGCCTTAGTAGATATCCAGGAAACAGCTCCTCTGGTTTTTACCGAATGTTTTTTGAAGTCTTTCTCCCAAAGACATGAGTACATAAGGGCTGAGTATTAAACTTCTCCCTCTTTAACACTAATCTGTTGACTTTGGACCAAAGCTCCATACTAACATCACTTTTCCACTAAAGAAGACTCGTTTTCCCTCCCGAATCCCCCAGATGGTGACTGAATGTTGGCTCAAACTTAACTTAGGCTCAAGTTGGAATTCCCGCTTTGAGAAGAGACTCCCGCAGGCACAATACAAACTTCTTTTGTGCCTTTTTTCTACTCCATTATGCTAGACAAATGGTTAATACTTAATAACAATAATAATACTTTAAAAATGGGAAACTGGTAGTATAAAGATACACCATATTTATGCACTACAGGGGAAAAAAGTGACTCCTAAAAATGCTAAGCATTTCAGTTCTAGTACAAGCGGCCTGGTTCTGTAAACCTAGCTCAGCACATCGTGTCTGGACGTGGTCAGTCCTCTATAAATACATAATGCATGAGCAGCTGTCTGAAAGGCTGCTGAAGCCAAGCTAAGAAACCTCACCTGTGGAGGATGCAGGCCTGACAACATGGTAGTAGGCCATGATTTCAAAGAATGACCGTGAAGACTTTCAATACACAAAAATTTGAATCTTAAAGACAATGATTTTCTGTTTCCCATTGAGATCCTTTAAAAAAGTAACACGACATGGTATGAGAGATAATAGGAAGGAAGAGGAAAAAACACTAGATGACTATCTACTATGTTTCTTTTTACTATAGACTTGCTGATCTCTTGGCTAGTTCTTGAATGTTCCAGGAATGTTCCCTTCTCAGGACCTTTCCAGTTGCTGTTCTCTATACCTAGAATATACCTATCAGAGAAAATTCATATGGCTTGGTCCCTGGCTTCCTTCAGGCCTCTGCTATACAACTTGGTCTTTCCTGGCCACCCTTTATAACAAGAGCTCCCTCCCTACTCTCTGTCCCTGGATTTTATGTTTCTTCATAGCATTTAACTACCGCGTAGCATTATATCATTTGCTTATTATCTGTCACACAACAGTGTCAGGTCCATGAGGTGAGGAACTGTGCTTGCTCTCTTCATTGCTCTGTACCTAATACCCGACACACAGTAGGTGCTCAATAAATAATTTTAAAATGAATGATTATCAAAATATAAATTGTAGTGCAAGATACTGTTAACCATAAATACGATCCAGTAAAATATTTTAAAAGCTGCTAAAGAAAACTTTAGCCAGTTAAATTGGAAAGAGTTTAATTGAGCAAAGAATGATTCGTGAATCAGGCAGCCTCCTGAGCCAGAGTAGACTCAGAGACTCCAGCACAGCCACGTGGTGGCAGAAGATTTATGGATAGAAAAGGGAAAGTGACGTACAGAAATGGAAGCGAGGTACAGAAACAGCTGGATTAGTCACAACTTGGCGTTTGTCTTATTTGAACACGGTTCAAACAGTTGGCTATGCTTGATTGGCCAAAACTTGGTGATTGGCACAAGAGTAGGTTACAGTCTGTTTACAATTCCATTTAGGTCTGCTAAATCAAGTTTAGCCTAAAGCCACCTCCTTACGTATTTTGAGTTCAGCCTAAAGATTTCTCTGTACATCATGAACTATGACAAGTGGAGGTGTAAACAGGCTATAGTCTATACTTGTGCCAATTACTACGTTTTGACGAATCAAATGTAGCCAACTGTTCGAACCATGTTCAAATAAAGCAAGTGCTGAGCTGTTACCAATCCAGCTGTTTCTGTACCGCGCTTCCGTTTTCTGTACCCCACTTGTCCATAAATCTTCTTTCAGCATGTGGCTGTACTGGAGTGTCTGAGCCTACCCTGGCTTGGGAGGCTGCCTGATTCTCAAATTGTTCATTTTTCAGTTAAACTCTTTCAAATTTAATTCAGCTGAAGTTTTTCTCTTATCAGGTTATAGTTCATGAACTTAAAAGAAACCTTTAAGCCAAACTTAAAATACGTAAGGAGGAGGCTTTAGGCTAAGCTTGATTTAACAAAGCTATTGTCAGACTTCTACTTCTGTGTATAATAGAGTTGTTTCCCACAGACCAGCACTGAGAACAACTAGAAAACTGAGTTTAAAAAATTATATGTATGTGTGTTTTAGAGGCTTGGGAGAGTTGCTGAAGCTAGAGAGTTCAAGACTGGGGAGGGGGTTGGTGCGGAAGAGACAGTAGATCATGGAGAGGTACACTGTTGTTGGGCTGTTTTTCCCTGGAGGTATATGCCGATTTGCAGAACAGGGAAGAGGCTGAAAACATGGTTTTTGCTTGAAGAGAGGGAAGCTTCTAGAATTAACAAAACCAACAGAACTTTGTCGTCAAATTAATGAGGCTGAAGAGGTAATGTTAGAGACTCAGACTCGATCCTGGAGAAAGAAGAAGGGTAAGGAAGGGTAGAGAATTGTACCTGAAATACGCTTGAGATAGTTATGTAAGAAATGAAGGCCAGAAATAGTGCCTCCCACCTGTCATCCCAGCACTTTGGGAGGCCAAGGCAGGGGGGTCACTTGAGCCCAGGAGTTTGAGACCAGCCTGGGCAACATAGGGAGACTCTATCTCTACAAAATATAAAAATAAAGTAGCTAGATGTGGTGGAGCCCACCTGTAGTCCCAGCTACTCAGGAAGCTGAGGTGGGAGGATCACTTGAGCCCAGGAGGTCAAGGCTGCAGTGAGCTATGATCATGCCACTGCACTCCAGCCTGGGAGACAGAGAGAGACCTTGTCTCAAAAAATAAAAGTAAAAGAAAAGAAATGACGTAGAATGTCTTGAAAAATTGAGTAGACTTTTTGGAAGTCCTATCAGACTAAGGCAACATGGATTCGTGTTCAGTCTTAGATGCTAAGGAGGTAAGGATTAGGAGAGAGTTCTTAGACAATGAACAAGGCTGTAACAGTGGTTCGGGAACTTTGCTGCATATTGGTATCACCTGGGAATTCCTTCAAAGTATTGTTACCTAGCATCTACCCCCAGACATTTTAATTTAATTTATGTGGAGTATGACATGTGATTAATTATCATTCTATCCACTTAGTGAGGAAACAGCATGCCTTCTCTGAAAAAAAATAGTCTTGGGTGTAGCATTTATGATTTTTTTATGCACAGTGTCTTGGTTTTAATTTTTAAAATTCACTAGGAATTCCAAAAGAGAAGGCTATAAGATTTAAAATTAAAAGAAAAAACAAATTATGGTAACAGACTCCATCAGTGACCCAAATATTGGCATAATCAGATAAGGATTTTAACTAATTAATGAATATGTTCAATAAAACAGAGGGAAAATGGTCAAGGTAAATGAAAAGATAAAAAATTACCCCAGAGTTGGTTTCATGTATATAAAAAATAGTTGAATAGAAATTCTAGGACTGAAAAATACAATAATTGAACTAAAAACTTTATAGATTTTTTTTTTTTAATAGAATCTCGCTCTATCACCTAGGCTAGATGGAATACAGTAGTACAATCATGGGTCACTGCAGCCTCGACCTCCTGGACTCAAGTGATCCTCCCACCTCAACCTCCCAAGTAGTTGGGACCACAGGCATGTGCCACCATGCTGGGTGAGTTTTTAAATTATTTGTAGAGATGGGGGTTTTCTTGTGTTGCCCATACTGATCCTGAACTCCTGGGTTCAAGTGATCCTCCCTTAGCATCCCAAAGTGCTAGGATTACAGGTGTGAGCCACTATAGATAAATTTGTAAAAGATTAGATATAGCAGAAGAGAGAAATAGTGAACTGTAAGACAGTTCAATAGCCAAAATAAAATAAAATATATTTTATGTCTGTTCTTTCATTGCTATAAAGAAATGCCTAAGGCTGGGTAATTTATAAGAAAAGAGGTTTAACTGGCTCATGGTTCTGCAGGCTGTACAGAAGGCATAGTAGCATCTCCTAAGGAGTCCCCAGGAGGCTTCCAGTCATGGCAGAAGGCAAAGGAGGAGTAGGCATGTTACATGGCAAAAGCAGGAGCAAGAGAGAGAGAGTGGGGAGAAGGTGCCACACACTTTTAAATGACCAGATCTTGTGAGAACACACTGTCACTAAGGTATCACCAACCCATGAGTCATCTGCTTCCATGATCCAAACATCTCCCACCAGGCCCCATCTCCAGCATTACAGATTATAATTCAACATGTGATTTGGGAGGGACAAATATCTGAACTATATCAATGTCCAATCTTTCCTTTAAATTGAATAGAGGTTTCTGAAAATTTATATTCCTAAACATATTTTTTAAATGTCGAGACTTTGAAATTTTAATTGGCTTCCTCTACGTACCATAAAAGGGAATACCTCAAATCATTATTAAATTCCCTCACCTTACTTTTCTCATGAGTATATCCTTGATAGGATAAATTAAGGAGAGTGAGAAGGAGTTTTAAAAAGCCAGCAGCCCACCATTTCTGCCACCATTTAGAATACTATGCCTAACACGGTAATTGTACATTAAGGAGATATGGCCCTAGCTAGGTGAAGTCCAGTCTTGTGAATAACCAGAGGGCCTGAATGAGGTATGGGATCGATTGGGGGAATCCATGTAGGGTCTAGAATGGGTCAAGGTTAATGAGAATGTCAGTACTAGCCTAAGCTAACTTGCATGAACCTCATTGTCTAATGAGTATCCCGAGATATTTTTGCTATTATTTTATATGGAAATAGGACGTAGGTCCTAGCACAGTTTGGTCATTAGTCTTCACGTAGTATCATTTGCCACCTCTTATTTTTTCTCAACCCTATTAAAAACAACTCCATATCCTACAAAATGGCTTGAATAGGACTATTTGTCAGAGAAGAGCTTGAAGATGACCTGAACTGAGAAGCCAAAGAAGCAGAAATATTCTTGTTTCAAGAACTCTAAATCAAAGTGATAAGAAACAAGAGATAATGGACAGAAGTCCAATAATAACCACAACTGTTACAGACATGACACAGATTTTATAGCACTGTCTCCTTAGAAGCTCAGAATACGTTGCCCCATTGTGGTTTTCAATAATAAACACACTGGTATGTAAAAAGAGAAACACAGTACCCCTGGTGTGCAAATGATTTTCAGAACCTAGGGGTTATTGGGCAAGTCTCCTGAGATTTCATTCACAAACAGGGCCCTGAAAATGACTGACAAAGAACAGTTGCTGTTACTTGTCAGCTAAGATGTGGACTAGTTCCAAAGGAAAAGAAAAGGCTTTTCTCACACCCATCTTTCAAAATAAAGTAACCGAATAGCTTTAAAAATAACAGCAACAAACAATATATCACCAAAAACCAGGTATCAACTGAAACAATAAACTTCTTTACTCTCTCAGTGGGTGGGAGTCAAAACCAACTGTCAGACTTGTATATCTGCTTCTTTTCCATTTTTCATTAGATTTTCCTTTCAAATGAATCTTGGTATGGTCTTGGTAACTCTAAGTAGCAGAGAAGAAAGTCAGAAAAAGCAACAGCTGCATACACATATCAGTCCAAGGAAACCCCTTTAGCCAATCCACCTCTTTCCTGGACTTCACAATCATCGCTCAGTCTCTCGTGAGGTCCCATTCCTCTCTAATGATACTTTTTTTTTTTTTTTTGCCACAGGAATTGTTCCGCAAAATAAAATATGAGATAAAATACAGCTTGGGCCAAATGAAAACCATTAGCCTCTTGAAAAATCACTCCAAGGAAGGGAAAAGAAACAGACATTTAATAAGCCCAAAGGAAAGGATGGTAGTTACCTGGGAATTGTGTTCAACTTTAAAGGCTTTTCAAATTAGAGTATTTAATGAGTTGAAAGAATAGAAAGAACACAGGTTAGAAAATTAGTTTGTTTTCAGTCAATAACAATTAGAGCAAATGAACCAAGTTTTTCAAGGCTGTTTTTTGTTTTTGTTTTTTGTGGGTTCCACTTCAAAATTCATTCTGAAAATCTAACAAAATAAAAACTTCAAGTGCTTTTTGGGAGACAGGTTCCTGAGATACATAGGAGGCGAAAGAGAGTTAATGAGACTGCATCTCTAAGGTTCTGTGAAATTCTGTGGCCTCACAGTGTAGGAAAAGGACACAACAAGGAAGAACAAAAATTTTGGTTTCAAATAAGGTCACCATGGAAAGGGTACACCTTTAACTCTTATGTTTAATGTGCCTTTAGAGTACATTAACTGTCTTATTTTGATAACTAATAATAACAATGGTATAATGTACCTTATAGTTTACAAATTTAATGGGGAAAACTTGGAAGAAGAAATGAATAAAAATGAAAAACACCACCTTCTCCCATTTCTTCCTTTTTAAAAAATAACTTCTTTCTTAAAGGTGGTCTTTCCTTGTCCAAAGTGTGATCATAGGTGAAACTCCATTTCCCTTTCTGCCTTACCAACCCCAACATACTTCATTATGGTCACCGTCATGCCATTCATCTGTCGTCTTCTGCTAAGTACTATAATTTAGTAGGTGTCTGGTATTCCTGAAGGTAGTGTTTTTCATTAGAAGACACATTCACACTAGTTCTCTATACTCAGTTGAAGCCAGGGTTTGGTAATGAATCTATTATTTAAATTAATAAACAGTTCTGGGATATTGTTTTAAAATACGGATCTTATTTTAGAATCCAAGTGGCATAGAGCCTGGCTTGTTTTTCTCAAGAAAAATGTGTTATTTGTTTTACAACATAGTTATTTGCATTTTTCTGCATCCTCAATTCACTAAACTGAAAAAGAAATAGAGATGTAAAAATGAAATAGAAAAATAAATAACATATTATGGCCTTCTCTTTTTCTTTTTTCTTTTCTTTTCTTTTTTTTTTTTTTGAATTCACCAAAAACCAGTCCTGATTAGTTCAACATTTGGAGCAAAGAGATATTGTGTGTAATGTCAGCAAAGCCACATCGGCAAGAGACCTGAGGACATTGCTAAAGGAAGTGTTTGTCAGACAACTGTGTCTCAAAGACTCTTCAGTACTTGGAGGCACCTTTCCCACCCCTTCCTGTTTGCATTCCTCAGAGTCAGATTTCAGCTAAAGGGATGGAAATTAAATAAAGGTGCATTGGAGAACACATAATTAGTCTTTAAATCATAGGATCTCAAATTCATGAAATTTCATCAAAAGTTTAGTAGAAGTCTTAAAAAAATGCCCCTACGGCAGTCTCTCCAAGTTTTCTCCCAAGAATTTAGCGTTAGCATACACAAGTAATTATTACTCGATAATGCTCTTTTGTGCTAAGCTAAGAGTTTTCTTTAACAGTCTTTTCCACCTGTGGAATAAAATATTTCACAGAAACACATTCACCTAGACCTGTTCCCATGTGAAGTCTGCTTCAAGTTTTTTGTCAGAGCATCCAACTCTTTCCTTGCAATTGTTGACACTGACAAACACATCACGTTGGCAAACACTGTGCCAATCTCTGAGCATCCTCAGGTATCTGTCCCCTTTGGGTAAGAACCAGCCTATGAAGATGAAAAATACCACTTGGAAAAAAACTCACCTTAAGGGAAGTGCAGACTTCAAGCAGTAGTATTTTTAGGGTACATTAACATTGTGGCATAGCTTAAATATGTGCTAGCTTACCACTAACTCCCCTGCCACACACACACACACACACACACACACACACACACACACACACAAGACAGGAGAAAGTAATCAATAATGCTGTACTGAGAATTTGGTTCTGTGGAAAGAAAAAAGTATTTGTGAAAAAGGCCTGAAAATCCTTATGGGCAGTCACAACTAGAAGTTCTCAGCCTCTTTCTGCTTGAAAGGTTGTGAGGAACCCACAGGGGCAGGAATTACATTCACTAGTATGCACCAGAATGTACCCCAAGACTCATACGGAGTCATCCTCAGCAAACTGAGAACTCCACCCCAAACATGGGCACCTTGACAAAAATTGCCCCTAGGAAAGTCCAAACTAGAAGCTCTGATGTTTCTGGTGGATATTAGTTATGTTTCTAAATTCATCACAAATTATTTAATAAAGATTTGTGTAACTAGAATTAATGAAAATTTACATCAAAGCTCTTGTTAAATATAATTCTATAAAAGTTACAACTTTAAGTAATTAATGGTTCATCTTTGCCTTCTTTATCACTTAAGGAAAACTCTAGGTTGTAAATTTCTGAAGGAACTTTTCTAAGTAAATTTCTAAGGAAAACTCTAGGTTGTAAGTTTCTGAAGGAACTCTGTATTTCTAAAATACAAGGAACTGTTACCTATGATTTGAGAACCACCACACACTTTTTTTTTTAGCTCACTGAAACATCCACCTCCCTGGTTCAAGCGATTCTCCTGCCTCAGACTCTCAAGTAGCTGGGATTACAGGCGTCTGCCACCATACCTGGCTAATTTTTTGTATATTTAGTAGAGATGGGGTTTCACCATGTTGACCAGGCTGGTCTTGAACTTCTGACCTCAGGTGATCCACCTGCCTCGGCCTCACAAAGTGCTGGGATTACAGGCATGAGCCACCGCACCCAGCCGAGAACTACCACACTTGTAAGGCAAATGCAATCTGTCAAAGGTAGAATGTGACACATAAAGTGACAATGCAATTTCACATGATGTTAAAAAACATTCTGAATCTCTGAACTTGTTGCCATTTATTGAAAGTTAATCTCTTAAAGATTTCCAAATGCCCATTCAGTTAGGCACTGTGTTGAGCACTCAAGTAAACAAGAATGCACCATTTTTTAAATCTTGGCATCTCCCTAACCTGCCCCAGGAGAAGGCTGAGCCCTCCAAAGAGACACAGCACCACGGTCAGAGGACTAACAGGTAAAAGGAAGAATCCACGGGTTATAAGAGTGTACTACTAGAGAAAATAGGGGAACAAATACTTCCTACCAACAAGAGCTGTTGTAGGTCAAGAGGAAAGGTTATGTGTGTTTCTCCCAAGTCACAGGATCATGAAAGATACTTCAGAGCAGTATTTCCAAGAGTGAGAACCGCAGTGTATCAGGAAAGGATTCGTTGCAGGTAAGAGACACCGTTCTATTAATAATTACGTTAGGCAGAAAGAAACTTAATTCAGGAAATTGTTGAATACCTAGAATAATAGGATTTAGGATGGGATTTTAGGAATGACTTTCAGCATAACATTGTCCAACTGGCAGGCTAAGGGAACTTTGCCCTAGCTATATATAGTCAGTGAGCTGGGAATCTCAAAGCTGCCATGGCAACTGCTGAATTGAACTGCCTTAAATCTGAGAATCAAGAAGCTGCCTCTGCAAGCATGCCTCTTCAACTTCCCGGAAATACCCCACAATACTGTGAATCCAGGGATTAGAAGTCATTGCCAGAACTCTTGGCTCTGTAGTCATTCTGTATCTACTATATCTGGATAGCTAAACTGGTGCCTCATAGCCCACTACCTCTCCTCCGACTGCTTCTGTACTGAAATCTTGCACTAGTGCAACTGATTGATGAAATCTAAATCCATTTGAAATCACAGTAGCAAAGGAATATGGAAAAAGTTTTTAGCTTTCTTAATTTGATATCTCTTAATATGCTAATGTGTGATATCAATCTCCAAAAATGAAATATGGGGCACAGCAATTCCTGAACTTAATTGATCATCAGCCTCTGCCTTTCGCAAGCATCTTGCCGTACTGGAACCAGAACTGTGGCTCCCAGTTCCCAGCTCTGTACCCTACAGCTTATCTTTGTAGAAGAAAATACGTTGTTTCATATTCAGGCTTTTGCCATAGCTATCTTACTAGAATGTAATCATGCTCATAAATGATATTTGATATGGAGTTATATTAAAAGATAATTTTGACTTTTAAATACATTTATGGTTTAAAAATGACTTTATAAGGATTATGTGTGCATTTGTGAATGAAGGAATAGAAAAATTATCAGAATAAAACATCCTCAGAAATATGTACTGTATTTTTTTTTCTAAACACAGATTAAATAGTATGGACTGATGGTATTAGCATTTAAAATAATAATAACAGGAGGGAAACCACATCATCATTCTTGTTTGAATCCCTTCTCTGTGTGTAGGCCATTTACCCTCAAGGAAATTTTCACAGAATGGCTCTGCACCCTGTGGACAACCGTTCCTGGACATAGCGAAGTGTCGTTAAGTTGATGGGGAGCCCATCAGTGCAACACCTAATTACTTCTACAGGCACGTTGCTCCAGTGTGAAACAGGACCCCAGGGGACAGTCTCACCTCCTTTGCCTCAAATTCCCTGAAGCATCTCTTTTCAAACATCAGTCAAGTGTGAGCGAAGTCCTTGGCCTTGCCAATGTAAAGGCAATTTCGTCCCTTGGGCACAAATTGCCAACCCTAATGGGTTCCAGCTGTTGCACGGCTGAGTGCTCTCTCAGTCAGCCTACAGCCTGCCCTGGCATTTCAAAGGGCTCCTGCCAGGCCTGTGTCACCCCCACGCAAAAGGTGAAGCTGGCCTTTGAACCATGTGGCCTTGCCCCGTGGATGTGCATTACCTCAAAGGGAAAGGAAATGGCTTCCTTCCGGCTGCATGGCCTGGCCAGAGGCCTCTGGAGCTCAGATTACCTGGATCACTCGAGAGAGAGGCCCGCACCGAAATGCGGCACGAATCAACATCACTAAGGCGCGGGTTTCAGCAACACAAGCATCACTCAGAGGACCCAAAGCAGAGCGAATTTTTTCCTCTGCAAATCTCTGTAGCTCTTGGGGACTTTTACACTCCAACATATTATAAGGTGAAAATCCTGTGGACATTTAGGCTGTTCAGAGAAATGATCAGTATTTGGTATTCACAGTACAGATTTGTGTGTGGAGTGGGGGCAGATGAGGGAAGGAAAGAATCTAATCCAGTGTGCACATTATGTCTAGTTTATCACCAGGATTGCCTTGTTGTGATAACAGGGAGCCTGGCTCTCCCTGCTGGGGGAGCATCAACTGAACCAGCAGACTTTCCTCTCTTTGTACTAAGCTGACATTTTAACCCTAGATCTCTAGAGAAATGGCAGCATTTATTAGAAACCAGATATTCAGATATTTTTATGCCCCACACAAAAAATCTTTGCCCCAATTTACTAAATTACTCTAAGTTTCTATGTGAATAACATGTTTGTTATTATATAACATACATAGGTTATATCATAGACATATAAAATGTTCATATATTATAGAATATATATAACATAGCCATATAATAACATGTATGTTAAGCCATCTAGTCTAGGGGTCTCAAACTGTTAGCCCACAGGCCATGTTCCGCCTGCAGGAAGTTAGATTTGGCCTGCACAGTGCTTTCAAAAAGAAAAAAATGAGCCAACATCTAGAAATCAAGAGATAATACATTTTTGAAAATGGGGATATCAGAAATGTTTGTTTGTTTTAAACCAGAAGATCTCAGAAGACTTCCCAGGAATGAACTGAACTCCAGAATTGCTATTGCCTGTATGTTTAGGGGATGGCAGGGGAAGGGGAGGAAAAGTCTCCAGGAACCAAGGCCCCAGCATGCCCTGTGACTCTCATCCTGAGGCTGAGCAGCCTTAGGCATTTACCATGGCACTGGAGCTGTAAATTTTTATGATTTTCCATTAAAATAACTGTTTTCAGTTTTTCTGGGTGACAAACTCCAAACAAGGCCAGTCTGATACTTAAATGAGTGAAGCATGCTTCATATAAAAATGGGAATATGATCTTTTCCACTTTTCCCCATGTCTCTGTCATAGATAATGGAAAATCTGCAAGGACCTGTTCATACCCAGGGCCAGGCATGAGCACCACTGTAAGGAGGTGACTGTGTATCACTGTAAGGCCTGCCACCTGTCCCCACCTGTGCTTCTGCTGGTGCTTCTGCCTCCACCTGGAGGATCTTGGCCATGCGTAGAGAGGTGATGGTTCAGGTTCTAGACCAGCATTTTTCATGGACCACAAAGAGTCATGAAATCAATTGAATGGATCTTGATCAGCTTTTTTTTTTTTTTTTTTTTAAATGAACAGAAAAATATCAAAATTCATCAGGCTTAGTAAGGGTATTAAGGTATTGTGAATTTCTTGTTTTACATACACACATGTGTACTGGGTAGCTGTATTAAAGAACGCTCCTGTAAGTTATGGGAAAAGCTTGAATAATCCTGCTATAGATCAATGGTTCCAGATGTTCCATGAGCCCATGACACCTTGGTGTCTGTGAAAGTCATGAATTTGAGAATCTCCTTCAGGCTTTCTAAGTATCTTATTGGGTTTTATGACTAGATATGCCATCAAAATGCCCACAAAAAGTCATAAAATGAGGTGGATACTTTTAAATTTCTTTAAAAAATTCATTATTAGTTGCAAAAAAGTAAGGAATATCTCCAGATGCTAAACAGCAGGTAAAAACAAAAATCCAGAGAGGTGAAGGGATGATAAGGACAAGCTGCCTCTGTGTCTGCAATCCCAGGTCTCCTGACTCTTCTGTTAGCCACTCAGGCCTCAAGCCAACCAAACCAAGGGTCTGGCAGAAGATGCCCACCTAAAGCCAAGAGTTCAATGGCTAAAAGCTCAGTGAAAGGATAAATGAAGGAGGCCATAGAGGGAAGACAGCAAAGAAACTTCCTAAACCTTTGCACTGAGTGAATTGAAAAAATATCCCTGAGACTCTGAAACCACAAAGTGGCCTTCCTTCGGGTTTACAGAACAAACTCATATTTTCATTGAGAATTAATTTTAGAATAAACTCAGGCTAATGGAGGACCCAAACACCTTGCAGAAAAAGTCACTAGTCCTCTCTGGGAATGAACTTTCACCTGGACCTTCCTTCTCAAACACGCATGGAATATTTACACAAATTAATGTATTCTCAGCTATAGATGAAAGTCAACAAGTATCAGAGAGCTGGCATTACACAAATTATATTCTCTGACTACCAAGCAATTAAATGAGAAATTAATAACAGAATTAAAATATCCTGGAGATCAGGAGAAAGATGGTGAATAGGAGACAGGGTTAACATGTACCTCCCACTTAGATGGAGACTCACACTGTAAACTTTTGCTCCAAGAACCATGGCAGGAATGTACCAGGAAAACTGAAAGAATTCATAAATCCTTTGAAAGAAACAGTATACCACTGCACATTCTGTAGGACAAGCAAAATACTGTGAGTTCCCAAAGTGTGAAAGGGAAAAAACCTGCCTCCAAATACACACCCCCACCGGTGGATCTGAAAATCTAGATCCTTGGAGAAGGATTTAACCTTACCTAGAGCTGAAACAGATTTAGGGAGCCACACAAAATATACAAGTAGAAGCAGCAGTGGGAAAAGCCTAAAGGCACTTGCAGTCTCCAGCTCAAACCCAGGGAAGTCATCTCTGACTATATCTCACAGTGTACCTTGGGGAAGGCAGCCGGCAGAACTAGGGAGGGGTCACAGGTTGCAAGTAGCTTCCAATGGAAATTTGTAATAATTTCAACTGGGCACAAATTTTCTTGAGCAGAATCTGGGGGGCAAACTGGGGGGCAAAACTGCTGCAGATATGAGCACAGGAGCCAACAACAACATTGTGGACAGACAGGGAAAGCTGTGCTTGCTTTCTCAGTGGGAAAGCTTACAGCCTGGGGCAAGTTCTGAGCAGGGCATTAGAGGAATAAGACCAGACTCACCGACTGCATGACAGCTGGGTGAGACCTTTCACTACTGGCTATCCCCTACTTCCTTGGCAAAGTATATGACACAGAAGAGGCAGCCATAATCCCCTCTGCAACACAACGCCATTGACCTGAAAACCACCCCCAATCCCACACAGCAGCCATGGCAATCCCCACCCAAGGACAGTCTAAGCCCAGACCCATATAATCCTGCCCCCACCTGATATTTTTTCTCTACCCACCCTGGTAGTTGAACACAAAATATAGAAACTCTTGGGAACTTTATGGCCCCATCCATCACCTGAGAAACCAGAATACTTATTACCCTGGCCAACTTAGGGCAAGCTTACGTCTCCCTACTACTACCACAGCTGGTGCTGTCTTGAAAGTACCACTACCTGGCTGGAGGCCAACCAGCTCAGGCCATTCTATCAACACATGACATAATAACCCTGCTCACAGGAAGGAGAAAACAACAGCTAAGTCCACCACTTGCAACATTCTGGCTAACTGGAGGTCCTGAGTCTGTCCATGTGACAATGTCACTACTAGTACAACTAGTATTTAAGAAAACCAGCACACTAAACATATCTACAGCCAAGGACTCTCACAGAGTCTAATTCACTCCCTTGACACATCCACCAGAGCAGGTGCTGGTGTCCATGGCTGAGAGATATGAAGGTGGACCACATCACAGGACTCTTTGCAGACATCCCCCAGCACCAGCCTGGAGTGTGGTAGCACCACTGGCTGGCTAGACTCAGAAGTACAATGACAATTACTGCAGTCTGGCTGTTAGGCAGTCCCTTCCGTAATGGAAGTGGGAGAGCACCACATCAAGGAATCACCCCATAGCACAAAAGAATCTGAACAGCAGGCCTTGGGTTCCACACCTTTCCAATGAAATAGTCTATCCAAATGAGAAAGAACCAGAAAATGAATTCTGGTAATATGACAAAATGGGGTTTTATAACACTCACAAAAGATCACACTAGCTCCCTGGCAATGGATCTAAACCCAAAAGAAATCTCTGAATTGCCAGATAAGGAATCCAGAAGGTTGATTATCAAGTTACTCAAGGAGGCAGCACAGAAAGTTGAAAACCAACTTAAAGAAATTTTAAAAACAACATAGGATATGGATAAAAAATTCTCCAGAGAAATAGATATCATAAATAAAAAACAAACCTTCTGAAAATGAAAGACACACTTAGAGAAATACAAAATGCACTGGAAAGTTTCAATAGATTACAATAAGTAGAAGAGAGAAATTCAGAGTTCGAAGACAAGGTTTTCAAATTAACCCAGTCAGACAAAGACAGAGAAAAAAGCATTAAAAAACAATGAATAATGTCTCCAAGAAATTTGGAATTGTGTTAAATGGCCAAACTTATAATAATGGGTGTTTCTGAAGAAGAAGAGAAATCTAAAAGTTTGGAAGACTTAGTTGAGGAAATAATCAAGGAAAACTTCCCTGGTCTTGCTAGAGATCTAGACATCTAAATACAGGAAACTCAAAGAACACTCTGGGAAATTGATCAGAAAAAAATGATCACCTAGGCACATAGTCATCAGGTTATCTAAAGTCAAGACAAAGGAAAGAACCTTAAGGGCTATGAGACAAAAGCACTGGGCAATCTATAAAGGAAAATCTATCAGTCAGATTACCAGCAGATTTCTCAGCTGAATCCTTACAAGCCGGAAAGGATCAAGGTCGTATCTTTAGCCTACAGAAACAAAATAACTGTCAGTCAGGAATTTTGTATCCAGCAAAACTAGGCTTCATAAATGAAGGAAAGATAAAGTATTTTTCAGACAAACAAATGCTGAGATAATTCACTACCACCAAGCCAGCATTACAAGAAATGCTAAAAGGAGTTCTTAAAACAAAACCTCGAAATACAACAAAATAGGACCACCTTAAAGCATAAATCTCATGGGGCTCATAAAAGAATAACACAGTGGGAAAAAAAAAGTATTTGGGCAACAACTAGCATGATGAATAGAACAGTACCTCACATCTCAAAAGTAATATTGAATGTAAATGGCCTAAATGCTCCACTTAAAAGATACTGAATGGCAGAATGAATAAAAATCCACCAACCAAGTATTTGCTGCCTTTAAGAGACTCACCTAACACATAAGGAATTACATAAAGGTAAAGAGGTGGAAAAAGATATTCCATGCAAACAGAAACCAAAAACGAGCAGGAGTGGCACATTTTATATCAGACAAAACAGACTTTAAAGCAACAACATAATAATAGTGGGGGACTTCAATACTCCACTGACAGCACTAGTCAAGTCATCAAGACAGAAGATCAACAAAGAAACAGTGGACTTAATCTATACCCTAGAATAAATGGACTTAACAGTTCTGCCTGTTTCCAGGCAAGCAAGGAGATTCATGGTTTGGTTCTTGGACTTCCCTTGCAGGATGACCCCCAAATGCCAGTCTCCACTCCTGCCTCAAAAGAAGAAACCAAGACCACCTCCCACTCAGAGACTGGAGGAGACAACGGCCTCTGCAGGCTTGCTGAAGAAGGGAGAAAAAGAACAGCAAGAAGCAATTGAACACATTGATGAAGTACAAAATGAAATAGACAGACTTAATGAACAAGCCGTTGAGGAGGTTTTGAAAGTAGGATAGAAATATAACAAACTCTGCCAACCATTTTTTTTCGGACGAGGTCAGAATTGATTGCCAAATCCCACATTTTGGGGTAACAATATTTGTCAACCATTCAGAAGTGTCTGTACTGCTTGGAGAGGAGGACGAAGAGGTACTGCATTATTTGACCAGAGTTGAAGTGACAGATTTTGAAGATATTAAATCAGGTAACAGAATAGATTTTTATTTTGATGAAAATCCTTACTTTGAAAATAAAGTTCTCTCCAAAGTATTTCATCTGAATGAGAGTGGTGATCCATCTTCAAAGTCCACTGAAATCAAATGGAAATATGGAAAGGATTTGATGAAACGTTCAAGTCAAACACAGAATAAAGCCAGCAGAAAGAGGCAGCGTGAGGAACCAGAGAGCTTCTTTATCTGGTTTACTGACCATTCCGATGCAGGTACTGATGAGTTAGGAGAGGTCATCAAAGATGATATTTGGCCAAACCCATTACAGACTACTTGGTTCCTGATATAGATAATGAAGAAAGAGAAGATGATGATGATGATGATAATGATGATAACAATGAAGAGGAGGAAGGATTAGAAGATATTGATGAGGAAGGGGATAAGGATGAAAGCGAAGAAGATGAAGATGAAGGGGAGGAAGGAGAGGAGGATGAAGGAGAAAATGACTAATAGAACACTGATGGATTCCAACCTTCCTTTTTTAAAAATTTTCTCCAGTCCCTGGGAGCAAGTTGCTGTCTTTTATTTTCCCCCTCATGCTCATTCACCCTGCTCTTGAGGTCTCTGTTCTCTAAACCATGGCTTTCAATTTATTTTGGGAGAAAAAACTCGAGCATAATACAATGGGAAAAGAGTCTCTACCCCTTTCTGTTCGAAATGATTTGTTATCCCTTCTTGTCTGACCAAAACTGTATGGAATCGACACCACCAAGCTCTGTGGGAAAAAAAGAAAAACCTGCTCCCTTCATGCTGCTGGAAGCTGCAGAGTGCTAGGTCCTGTGTATTAGTGCATAGAATTCCAGCTTTTTTTCTCCTTTCTCTGTATATTGGGCTCAAGAGAGTACACTGTGTCTCTATGTGAATATGGACAGTAGGCATTTACCAACATGTATCTACTTTCTCTTGTTGAAAAAAAAAGAATAAAAATCTTTAAAAAATGGCATTATAGAAGGTCAGCAAAGGATAGGTTTGAGATGTTTGGGTGGTTAAGTGGGCATTTTGACAACATGGCTTCTCCTTTGGCATGTTTAATTGTGATACTTGACAGACATCTTTGCAGTTTAAGATGACACTTTTAAAAGAAATTCTCTCCTAATGATGACTTGAGCCCTGCCACTCAATGGGAGAATCAGCAGAACCTGTAGGATCTTATTTGGAATTGACATTCTCTATTGTAATTTTGTTCCTGTTCATTTTGAAATTTTCTTTTTATTTCACTGGAAAGGAAAGATGATACTCAGTTTTAAATGTTAAAAGTGTACAAGTTGCTTTGCTACAATAAAACCAAATGTGTACACAAAGGATTTGATGCTTTCCTCTCAGCATAGGTATACCTACTATGACCTTTCAAGTTTGACTTGTATAACATCACTGTCAAACTTTGTCACCCTAACTTCGTATTTTTTTGGTATGCACTTTGCAGGATGACCTCAGGGCTATGTGGATTGAGTAACGGGATTTGAATCAATGTATTAATAGTTCCATAGCTGGAAAACGTGGGTACAATTTGCCATTGGTTTTGGAAAGTATTCACATCATTTGGAGTACCAGATTGCTCAATACTTTCTAAGTATATTGTGCCCTTGATTTTTATCTCCAAGTAGCAGTTTTTAAAATTGGCCTTTTACCAGAATATAAAATAATAGTGCCTGCCACTGAACGGTCACAACATGCTAGCAGCCCTGGCTCTGGGCGCCTCCTCGGCCTGAGCATCCACTCTGGTGGTGCTTGAGGAGGCCTTCAGCCCGCCATGGCACTGTGGGAGCCCCTCTCTGGGCTGGCTGAGGCTGGAGCTGGCTCCTTCTGCTTGTGGGGAGGTGTGGAGGGAGAGGCACCCGCAGCAACTGGGGCTGCCCATGCAGCACTCATGGGCCAGCGCAAGTTCTGGGTGGGTGTGGGTTTGGTGGGCCCTGCACTTGGAGTGGCTGGCTGGCGCCCACTGCCCAGGGCAGTGAGGGGCTTAGCACCGGGACCAGCAGCTGCAGAGGGTGTGCCGGGTCCCCCAGCAGTGCTGGCCTACAGGGGCTGCACTGGATTTCTCACGGGGCCTCAGCTGCCTCCCCACAGGGCAGGGCTCGGGACCTACAGCCTGCTATGCGGAAGCCTCCCCCCGCTCCCGGGTCATGGGCTCCTGCCTGACCTCAGCCTCCCTGCCAGAATCCCTAGGATCGCCTCCCCAACCAGCACCTTCCGCACGAGTGCCTCCTCCAGGAGTGCCTCCCCTATGAGCGCCAAGCAGCCCCTGCGCCTTGGTCCCACTGACTGCCCAAGGGCTGAGGAGTGCAGGCGCATGGGGTGGGACTGGCCCCCTGCAGCTCCACCTGCAGCCCTGGTGCAGGATCCACTAGCTGAAGCCAGCTGGGCTCTTGGGTCTAGTGGGGACTTGAGAACCTTTATGTCTAGCTAAGGGATTGAAAAAACACCAATTAGCAACCTGTGTCTAGCTCAAGGTTTGTAAATACACCAATCAGTACTCTGTATCCAGCTAATCTAGTGGGGACTTGGAGAACTTTTCTGTCTAGCACCCTGTGTCTAGCTAAAGGATTGTAAACACACCAATCAGCACTCTGTGTCTAGCTCAGGGATTGTAAATGCACCAATCAGCACTCTGTCAAAACGGACCAATCAGCTCTCTGTAAAATGGACCAATCAGCAGGATATGGGTGGGGACGGATAAGGGAATAAAAGCAGGCTGCCAGAGCCTGCCAGCAGCAAACCCTGGGGTCCCCTTCCACACTGTGGAAGCTTTATTCTTTAGCTCTTTACAATAAATCTTGATGCTGCTCACTCTTTGGGTCCACGCTGCCTTTATGAGCTATAACACTCACTGTGAAGGTCTGCAGCTTCACTCCTGAAGCCAGCGAGACCATGAACCCACCAGGAAGAACGAACAACTCCAGACGTGCTGCCTTTAAGAGCTGTAACACTCACTGTGAAGGTCTGCAGTTTCACTCCTGTCAGCAAGACCACGAACCCACCAGAAGGAAGAAGTTCCAGACATATCTGAACATCTGAAGGAACAAACTCCAGACACACCATCTTTAAGAACTGTAACACTCACCGCGAAGGTCCGCGGCTTCATTCTTGAAGTCAGCAAGACCAAGAACCCACCAATTCCGGACACACCACCACTATCCAACAGACCTGGTGCTCTAATGCCAAGTTATACATGAGACAGCTGCTGGCATGTCTTCATTGGCTATATAAAATGTGGCCAAGAAGATAGGCTCTCAAAGTAAGAAGTCTGTGATGGCTAGCAGTAACTGTCCATGCTCTCTGGTATAAAGCTCTCAAGTGTGACTATGTGAATCTGGGTGGGATAATGGACCCAGCTCTATTTGCTCAGTGTCATTGTGCAGAGAGGCACCCTAATGCATAAGCTTTTTAATGCTGTAAAATATAGTAGCTGAAATTAAGCACCACTTTTTCAGAGGTAAATTAATGGACAGTCTGATGAAATTCAAAAGCTTTTTGATGTATAAAACTTGATAAATGGAACATTCCATCAATAGGCAAAAGTGTAACAACCTATCTAGATGGATAGCATGTAATTTCTGCACAGGCCTATGTTTAATAAATACATCACTGTATACCAATCAGGAATCTTGCTCCTTATCAGCATATAAAAGAACACAAAGATTAAAAAAAGTACTTTACAGATATTTGCTGAACATTTTATCCAATAACTAAAGAATACACATTCTTTTCATCAGCACATGGAACATTCTCCAAGATAGACCATATGATAGATCACAGACAAGTCTCAATAAATTTAAGAAAATCAAAATTATATCAAGTATCCTCCCAGACCACAGTAGAATAAAACTGGAAATTAACTCCAAAAGGAACCCAGAACACTATATAAATACATGGAAATGAAATAATCTGCTTTTGAATGATCTTTGAGTCAACATTGAAATCAAGATGGAAATTTAAAAATTATTTGAACTGAATAATGTAACACGACTTATCGAAACCTATGGGTTACAGCAAAAGTGGTGCTAAGAGGAAATTTCATAGCATTAAATCCCTATATGAAAATGTCTGAAAGAGCAAAAACAGACAATCTAAGATCGCATCTCAAGGAACTAGAGAAGCAAGAACAAACCAAGCCCAAACCTAGCAGAAGAAAAGAAATAATCAAGATTAGAGCAGAACTGAATGAAATTGAAACAAAAAATACAAAAGATAAATGAAACAATAGGCTGGTTCTTTGAAAAGATAAACAAAATTGATAGACCATTAGCAAGATTAACCAAGAAGAGAGAAGATCCAAATAAGCTCAATTAGAAATGAAACGTGAGATATTACAACCAATACCACAGAAACACAAAAGATCATTGAAAGCTACTATGAAAACCTTTATGTGCACAAACTAGAAAATCTAGAGGAGATGGACAAATTTCTGGAAATATACAACCCTCGTAGATTAAACCAGGAAGAAATAGAAACATTGAACAAACCAATAACAAGCAGTGAGATTGAAACAGTAATTTAAAAATTGCCAAGAAAAAAAAAGTCCACAGCCAGATGGATTCACAGCTGAATTATATCAGACATTCAAAGAAGAACTGGTACCAATCCTACTTAAACTATTCCAAAAGATAAGGAGGGAACCCTCCCTAAATCATTCCATGCAATCAGTATCACTCTAATACCAAAACCAGGAATGAACATAACAAAAAACAGAAAACCAATATCCAGACCAATATCCATGATGAACATAGATGCAAAAGTCCTCAAACAAATACTAGCTAACTGAATCCAACAGCATTTCAAAAAGATAACACATCATGATCAAGATAATACATCATGATAAATTGATGATACATCAATTCATGCCAGGGATGCAGGGATGGTTTAACATATGCAAGTCAATAAATGTGATACATCACATAAACAGAATTAAAAACAATGATCATATGATCATCTCAATAGATGTAGAAAAGTAATTTGACAAAACCCAGCATCCCTTTATGATTAAATCCCTCAGCAAAATTGGTATAGAAGGGAAATACCTCAAGGTAATGAAAGCCATCTACGACAAACCCACAGTCAATATTATACTGAATTGGGGAAAAGTTAAAAGCATTCCGTCTGAGAATTGGAACGAGACAAGGATGCCCACTTTCACCACTTCTACTCAACATAGTGCTGGAAGTCCTAGGCAGAGCAATCATATAAGAGAAAGAAATAAATCAGTAAAGAGGAAATCAAGCTCTTGCTGTTCACTAATGATATGATTGTATACCTAGAAAACGCTAAAGACTCATCCACAAAGCCCCTATGTTTGATAAATGAATTTAGTAAAGTTTCAGGATACAAAATCAATGCATTACACACAAATCAGTAGCACTGATATACACCAACAATGACACAGCTGATAACTGAATCAATAGCTAAATCCTTTTACAACAGCTGCAAAAAAAATTAAACACTTAGGAATATACTTAACCAAGGAGGTGAAAGATCTCTACAAGGAAAACTACAGAACACTGCTGAAAGAAATCATAAATGACACAAACAAATGGAAACACATACCATACTCATGGATGGGTAGAATCAATATTGTGAAAATGACCATGCTGCCAAAGGCAATCTACAGATTCAATGCAATTCCTATCAAAATACCATCACCATTCTTCACAGAACTGGAAAAAAAAACATTTTAAATTTTTTTTGGACCACAAAAAAAATAACCTGTATAGACAAAGCAAAACTAAGCCAAAAGAATAAATCTGAAGGCATCATATTACTCAACTTCAAACTACACTACAAAGTTATAGTTACCAAAACAGCATGGTATCAGCATGAAAATAAGCACATAGACTAATGGAACAGAATAGAGAACCCAGAAATAAAGCCAGATACTTCCAGCCAGCTGCTCTTTGACAAAACAAACAAAAACATAAAGTGGGGAAAGGACACCCTATTCAACAAATGGTGCTGCAGTAATTGGCAAGCCACATGTAGAAGAATTAAACTGGATCCTCATTTCTCATCTTACAAAAATCAACTCAAGCTGGACGAAAGACTTAAATCTAAGACCTGAAACCATAAAAATTCTAGAAGATAACATCAGAAAAACACTTCTAGATGTTGGCTTAAGCAAAGAGTTCATGACCAAGAACCCAAAAGCAAATGCAACAAAAAACAAAAATAAGTAGATGGGACCTAATTAAACTAAAAAGCTTCCACACAGCAAAAGAAAAACTCAGCATAATGAACAGACAACCCACAGAGTGGGAGAAAAATATTCTTAAACTACGTATCTAACAAAGGACTAATATCCAGAATCTAGAAGGAACTCAAACAATCAGCAAGGAAAAAAAAAAAAAAAAACAATTCCATCAAAAAGTGGGCTAAGAACATGAATAGACAATTCTCAGAGAAGATATACAAATCGCCAACAAACATAAAAAAAAAAGCTCAGCATCACTAATTATCAGGGAAATGTAAATTAGAACCACAATAAGATACCACCTTAACTCCTGCAAGAATGGCCATAATTTTAAAATTAAAAAAGAAAAAAAAAGATGTTGGCATGGATGTGGTGAAAAGGGAACACCTTTACACTTCTGGTGGGAATGTAAACTAGTACAATCACTATGGAAAACAGTGTGGAGATTCCTTAAAGAACTAAAAGTAGAACTACTATTTGATCCAGCAATCCCACTATTGGTTACGTACCCAGAGGAAAATAAGTCATTTTATGAAAAAGACCCTTGCACATGCATGTTTATAGCAGCATAGTTCACAATTGCAAAAAATATGGAACCAGCTTAAACGCCCCTCAACCAATGAGTGGATAAAGAAAATGTGGTGTATTTCCACCATGGAATACTACTCAGTCATAAAAAGGAATGAAATAATGGCATTCACAGCAACCTGGATGGAACTGGAATTCTAAGTGACATAACTCAGGAATGGAAAACCAAGCATCGTATGTTCTCATTTATAAATGGGAGCTAAGCTATTAAGACACAAAGGCGGAAGAATGATATAATGGACTTTGGGGACTTGGGGAGAAGGGTGGGAGGGATAAAAGACTACATGCTGGGTACAGTGTACACTGCTCGAATGATGGGTGCATCAAAATCTCAGAAATCACCACTAAAGAACTTATCCATGTAACAAAAAACCGCCTGTTCCCCAAAAACTATTGAAATAAAATAAAATAACGACAGACGGGGGCATATAAACAGGACTCTTAGTGAACAAGGAGAGAGAAACAGAGAAGGAAAGATAAACTAGGAAGAACAATGAACTCTGAGGAAGAAGATCAGAAAGACAAAATGTGCCCGTGAGAGCCATAGAGGACAGATTGCCAGAGACGAGGACAGGCCAACTACATACCTTATGTCTGTTGTCTCTGCTTCATCGCCTGGGGGTAGATAAGGACAGCATGAAAGCCCACACATAACCAGGACATCTTGGAAAACTTTCCTGTCTTAGCTCAGGAGAGTCCCTGTGATAGGAGACAAAATACCCCAGAGAGCAACTACAAACTAGTTTCTTGCCCTTAGGTGAGCAGCTTAGCTGCTCTTGCCTCAGTTTTCCCAGCGGGAAAGTGGGTACAATTCTTACTTTAGAGGCATATTGAGATCATACCGTGTTAAGAGGGGTACACGAAAAAAATGTAAATATCACATACTTGTAGCAATTTTTCTTTTAAATAATTCAGAGCTCATAGAGGAATTCATAATGGAAATCACAACATACTTAGAACAGTAACAAGAAACTATACTAAGACTCAAGGGATAAAAAGTCACTTGTTTCATCAATTATGCCAAATTAACAGATTAGTTTATTTGTTTGTTTGTTCACACTTTGATTCTTTTACTTGAAACATGATAGCTAATAGATACACTACTCCTTTTAGCTCTTTTTAGGGAAGGTTTATCAAAAGTGAATTAATCACTTTCAGTGATGTCCTTTGTATAGGAATCAATTATGTTTCCTTGAAAAAATTTTAATTTGTCAACAGACTTTCACAGAGTAGCAACCATCAGTTAGTTTAGAGGCAAGACTAAATATGAGAGCAGAGGGCAGAAAATAAATACATAAGCAAAAGGGGTAATATCAGTTTTCTGGTTATTTTTGACATGGGCAAGCCTTTAAAAATCTCACTTACTTCTTCTCTATCTTCTGTAGACCTACACTCTATTGTACTATATATTTATTGCTCCTGACTCGGATTACCTATCTTACCAGATCAAATTAATACAAACAAGTCAGGACAAAGAAGTCTGGCACACAGAAGTTAGGGATGTGTGGATGGGATTAAGACTAGAATTCTTCCTAAATGAGTAAATTGCACTCCAACATTTCATAACTAAATCTTTTAATATAGATGTTTGCAAGGGATGAAATGTATAAAATAGTAAAGGGGTCTCTGACAGGGAAATCTTGGAGTCCCTGTTCTAGACTCTTATTTCTTGTTGGTAATTAAAAAAATATTTTTTTTCCCTTAGAGAATCTGCTTTTAAAATAGTAATGAGCTAATTTGATAAAATAATGTGTACTAATTCACAGAAGTGTTCTTCCTAGTTAAATGTACTTACATGTGCTTGTAAATATTACCTTCAGAAGTCAATGCTTTCATCTAAAGAAGTGTCTGTAAGAGCAGGAAACTCATGCATTTGGCAAAATTATTTGGGGACAATTGTAAGCCACTGCTTACCTGCAGAGTTTCCTCACCCCAGAAACTCCAGCATCGTCTCTTTTGTCAGCCTATCCAGCTGACTCTTTACTAAAACCACTTATGTCAACATTTTGAAGAATGGCTTAATTATTAATATATATGCACATTATCTGCAAAATCCCCAATCAACCTGAGAAATAGTAAGTTTTTTTACTACTTACTTAGTCCAAATATACTGCTTCACAATCCTTTTCCCAGATTTCAGTCCCAGACCCCAGAGTCAGTTTTAATCTTATTTATTTACTTTCCCTATCTCTGCCTTCGAAATTCTCAGACATGGACCCCAACTCCTGCTCCTCTTACCAGCCCTACTGGCTACCTGGGCCCACTCCAAGTCCTAAGGCAATTCACCTCCAACCTCTGGTGATAGTTAGAATTTTCTTGCAAATTCGGGTGCTTTTTGCATAATTTGAGAGGTTTGTGAAAATTCAAACCTAAAGTCTCCTTCTTTGCCTGTGCATTAAGACTTGAAGCTCCCCACAGCCATCCCTGAATAGATGCTCTCCCTACCTCATCTGCCCAACTTGGCCAGGTCACAGTTTGATTTCCGCCATAGCAAGTTGGTTTGTGTCATGGGATCTGCCCCTAAGTTTCACCCAATCCCTTCTCTACCCGTGACCAAACCTGCCTGTTATTTTGTCTTGCTCAGTCCTTTTCCTTGGCCTTGGAGTTCTGCCTGCTACCTCCTCCAACACCTGAGGTTATGATACAAATGGCTGGATCTCCTGAATATGAGTAGCCCAAACACTTGACACCCACCTGGACCCTTGACACGGTCCCACTTCTGAATGGAGGCCTCCAGAATTGTGTTTCTGACTATGTTGTCTTTGAACTTAGTCTTGGGTTCCCAGCTTCCTCCTTAAATGCGGCTCTGCAGGATTATCCTCCACCTCCTCCACCTGAAGTCCCAAGCCACAGCCTGGTTGCATTCTCTTTCTTCTCTTTTTCCTGTTCTTGGAAACAATCCACAATGCCTTGCATTGAAGGAAAACCAAAATATGGTTTAAATGCTGTATGAACTTCCACAGAAGGAAAATGCCAGACATCTGTTTTGCCTCTTTTACTGACTGTGAAATGATGCTCTGTATTTCATGGTTCTCCTGACTAAGGACTGTTCCAAAGTGCCTAGGACACAACCTACAAGTTTTTGAGGTTTTTTAAGCCATATGTTTTATATTCCTTTCTCCTGGATTTTCCCAGGTTGGGCTCTGTGTCTCCATGGTTGACCTGTCATGCACACAGACCAAGAAAAGGGAGATATTTAACAAGGAATTATAAGAGCTATTTGAAAGATCTGCTGGTCTTCATTTGGTTTCTCACTAAATGCTCCCATTCATGGGCACAGTAAATGTTCATTCTGAAATTCTCAAAGAGAGCAAAACAAAGTTAATTACCTCTTCTAATATAGATGGAAAACTATTGTAGATAATAAAGGAACAGACCATAAGAAGCACAGTGCTGAAAGCCAAGCACAGTAGTGCATGTCTATAGTCCCAGTTACTTGGGAGGCTGAGGCAGGAGGATCACTTGAACCCAGGAGTTAGAGGCTGTAGTGCATTATGATTGCACCTGTGAATAGCCACTGCACTTCAGCCTGGGTGACATAGTGAGACCCTGTCTCTGAAAAAAAAGAGAGAGAGAGACAGAGAGAGAAATTCTAGGATTATGAGTATCATGTCACTGCACAAAGCACTTTGAAATAGCAATGACAATAATAGCAGCCTCCCTGGATTTATCACTCCAGGTCCAGGGCATTCTGCTACATGTCCTTTGCTGTGGCCCCATGAGATGGGTACTTTATAGAAGAGGAGCTTTAATCACTACACCCCACCATCTGTCCTACGGCCCCAAGTTTTTGTTTTATTTTTTAGTTTTCTGTTAATAGAGCTCAGTTAAAAGAATCAAAAATCAAAACCAGCCAACAAAAGGCATGAGTGTTGTAGAAAAAGTGGAGAAAACGCAAAGGTTTCACCCATTTGTACCTTACTGTGATCTTGGAGCTTCTCCCTCAGGACTTCTTGGCCACATTTTTCACAGTGAACTTTTCCAAATGCTTCAGTTGAAAGTGATACTTCAGAGCCACGCAGCTGACAAAATCACTCTCACAGCGCTCCCAGTTACAGGATTGAAGAGCCCACGTTCTTGCTCAGTGAAGTATTGGATTTAGATCCTGTTGATGACAAAAACGGAAAGCATGAGTCCTTTGAGGAAGCTCTAGTTCCTCATAGTTAGCTAAAATAAAGATATTATTTCTAGTGTGTTCATTTGTTCTCCCTCACATTAGTGTTTTCTAAGAAACATATCCCTCAGTAAAATCAAATACAACATCGTGAAAGTATCCATGTAGATCAGCTGCTTGTAACTTGGGTCTATAAGCATTAGAGAGGCTGAAAACCCCTAAAAACAAATGCAAAATTGTCTAAGTATATATATGCATTTTTCTAAAAAGAGTTTCAAATAGATCTGTGATCCAAGAGATGCTAAAAATTACTGATTTAGGTATTTCCTCTATTCATGGGACTCTCTGAGAGCCATGGATTCCTCCAATTTTTACCATCCAGTGAATTCTCATATTTGAGAAAATTATCATTAATGACAATTTCTGTATTTTGAATCATTCTCTGGATTTTTCAAAATGTAAAAGAGAAAGAAAGTAAGAACCAGAAGTTTATACCAAGAGACATGGTCTAGAAGAGGATGTTGGTGGTTCTAATCTCTAGCTGACTGCTTCTGAAACTGTATATTTATTTTGGTTGTTGTTGTCATGCAGCTCTGCTTGCATTTGTGATAACGTATCTGAAGCTTAGAGCTCCTTCCTCAGAGTTAAGGATTATGGGATTTGTAGTTAGCACTTTTGTAGCAACTGATTAGATCCAACTTTTCTAACTGCCCCAAAAAGTGTGTATTAATTCTGCACTTGCTGCTGTAACAAATTACCATAAATTTAGTGACTTAAACACACAAAATCATTATCTTATAGTTCTGTAGGTCGGAAGTCTGCCATGGATCTTACTGGGTTAAAATCAAGGCCTTGTGCTGTATATCTTTCTGTAGGTGCTGGGTAGGACCCCTTCCCTGCTTTTTCCCACTTCTAGAGGCTGCTGCATTCCTTGGCTAGTGGTCCCCTTCCTCCATCTCCTAAGCCAGCAAAAGCTCTTGAAGTCCTGCTCAGGTTGCATCACTCTGATCTTTTCTACCTCTATCTTCCACTTTCAAGGACCCTTGTGACCCATAGGACCCAACTGAATAATCTATGATAATCTCCCTGTTTTATCTGCAAACTTAATTCTCTTTTGCCATGTCAGTTAGCAAATTCATAGGTTCCAGGGATTAGGACATGGACATCTTTGAGGGAGGAGGGATTATTTTGCCTACCACCTTGTAATTCTAAACAATCAGAAATAGAAATGAACCCAAAATGTGTCTGAGTAAAATAGAAGAAAGGCAAACTGTTTCTACTCTCTGCAAATGCTTCTGTAATTGGTTTTGGAGTCTTTGTCAAACAAATTAGAGCTGCTAGATGATCTTATTAAGGACATGCACTCTTCACTGAAGTGTGGTACAGTTTTCCAACTACGGGCCCTGTCACATCAGAAAGATGTGAAATCAAGCTAGTGGTTTGTGACCATGCCTAAAAGTGTCTGCTTACTCCTCCTGTTCCCAGCCACTAAGATCATGTATATCACTGTTCCCAAACTGGATCCCACAGGAGGACACAGGTTGACACATGCCATAAACGAGTTCTTTATGCACTGATTCAAAGAGTTGTGGAAACATCCTCCTCCGGCCTTCTTTCCTATCCACTTCATCATTTTCACGGATAAGTATTTAGGGACAAGCATTTTTGTTTGTAAGGAATAGGAGCCCATTGAATGGAAAAATGGGTTTTATTGGAAGAGCTTCAGGAATCCTGAAAAATCCAAGAATAGGAAGCATACCTAGACCTCAAGGCCATTCCTGTTCCTACCAAATTGCCTGGCACAAGTGAATACTCAATAAGCTTTGGTCCAATAAATGGAGTAATGGGTGGGCAAATGAAGGAAGAGAAAATAATCAAGAATCAAGGTATATTCTCTCACTAACTCTAGATTTGGCTCATAATCTTACATCTCTGCTTATATGTGTCTGCTTCACTTGTCTATTTCCGCATGGATGTGTGGAGCTACTCACAATGGTGTCTTTGTAGGATGACCAACCATCCAGTTTGCCTGGAGCTGAGAGGAGTTCCTGGAATGCAGGACTTTCAGTGGTAAAGCCAGGAACGTCTCAGACAATCCAGCATTGCCTTACCCTAGCATAGCCTCAGAGGGCACCTAACAAGTCAGCTTCATAAATCCAGCACCTTTGATTTAATGCATCAGGTCCCTCTATAAGCCAATGTCATGACATTTGCAAAATTTATTGGCTCAGCCCAAACTGTGATATGTATCCCGTGCATCAGGTTTTCATCCCTGGTTCAGTCACATGACCTATCCACAATTCTATGTACCAAGTTCTCCATGTACCAAAGGGGTGTTGAGGCAATGTTGGGCATGTGTAGACCTAGTATATCATTCAGAGGTTTCCAGCAAAAGCTTCCTGTCCATGATCAGGACGGCAGGACAAAGGAATGAGGAGAATGTTGAGATTGTTAGATTTTCTCAGTGAGATTTCTCTCCTTCCTTTCCTTCTTCCTCCTTTGTTTGTCTCCCTTCATTACTGATTCACTTTTCTACTGTATTTGATGACAACATGCAACAGGTATTTCTATTCTAGTGCAGCAGTGGTTCATGGACCTCTGGTAGCCAACACTCTTTCAGAGAGAAGCTGGGCTCAAAACTATTTTCCTAGCAATATTAAGACACTCTTTGTCTTTTTAATGACTGTATTGACATTTGTACTGATGGTGAAAGAGTAATGATGGGTGAAACTGTTAGTGTCTTAGAATGAATTAAGACAGTGGCAGTAAACCATACTGGCAGTCATTTCACTCTCCATCAACATGTGGTGGCGGTAACGCTCAACAAACACCCTTTCTTCTCCTCCCTGAAGCTTTACAATGGAGTAAGCTCAAGTAAGGTCAAATAAGGACAGCGCTATAGAATGGGGTCTTGAAAAGAACCACCAGATGGGTCCAATCATGACAATTCTGTTTTCTCCAGTACCAGGAATGCAGGCTATTATCTTTCAAGACTGCTACTGAGTTGGGTCTCAGGGAGAGGGTCTAGGGTAAGGTAAAATGTCACAAAACTCATCGTTCTGAGATTCCACTGTTTCTCTTAACACTCCCTGGGTTGCTGCAAGCCTTTGGTTAATTTCTAGTTTTCTGGAAAAAATGGTTCTCACAGTTTTTGCCAGATTTTTCCTCGCTTTTTTATGGAAGAGTGAACTTTCAGAGATTCTTACTCTGCCATTTTCACTGACATCACTCTGTAATTACATTTTGAATATTTTCTATAGTGAAATTTGAAAGATAATAAATGTTTGTTTATTGATCATGAACTTTCCTTTTTCTTTTTTTTTGAGATGGTGTTTCACTCTTGTTGCCCAGGCTGGAGTGCAATGGCACAATCTCGGCTCACTATAATCTCTGCCTCCCAGGTTCAACCTATTCTCCTACCTCAGCCTTCTGAGTAGCTGGGATTACAGGCATCTGCCACCACGCTTGGTTAATTTTTTGTATTTTTAGTAGAGACAGGTTTTCACCATGTTGGCCAGGCTGTTCTTGAACTCTTGACCTCAGGTCATCCGCGCGCCTCGGCCTCCCAAAGTGCTGGGATTACAGGCGTGGGCCACCATGTCCGGCCATCCTTTTCCTTAAATTATGAAAGCAGCACATACTAGCTATAAACAGTTCAAATAATACAAAATGTTTAAAGTGTTAAGTCCCTTGTTTCGTGTACCTTCTTTACCCTCTGCCTTAATGCTTCCTTCATCTTACTACATCTAACACATTGTGGAGCACCTACTACATGTAGCTTGAGGTGGGCAAGTCATTGACTTAGTACCTTGTTTATGTAAAACTGAGTTCTGTTACTATTTGCCCACCTGAGAAAGCTTCCCTGGTAGATGGATGAACCAGATTACAGCTTCTGCATTTATGAGAGGAATTCTCATAAAGCCCAATGGCCAGAGAAGATGTTCAAATTCAGGGCCTTCATAAGTGAGATAAATACACCAAACAGGAGTCTCTTTTTTGTAAGAAGAGTTTCACTACTAAGTGCAGTGGCAGAAGCAGGGTCACAATTCCCAAAGAAGGGGTGAGTTTGTCATTCTTGTCTGCATTTTGTGTTGTGCTTAGAATGTACTCTGACTGCCTGAGGAGTCCTGACTGCTGAAGAGCAAAGTAGATCTTTCCTTATGGTCTGTGTTGATTGAAAAATGGGTGCCACATATATTATTTGGCTAAATTTCTTAAACATGTCTTTTAAATATTCCTTTCCTCCTCCCTCCATCCAGCAGCTCCTGAAATATCTGTCCATATTCTTCCCTCTCTTCCCACATCCACATTCACACACACAATCTATCTATCTATCTATCTATCTATCTATCTATCTATCTATCTATCTATCTATCCATCCATCCATTCCATTCCATTCCCTTAATTAACCTGCTTTCTTCTAACCCATCCCAGCCACTGGCTGACCTGCATAATGTATCTCTTCTTACCCCCAGGGATGCTTCCTCTCCCCCAAAATGGTCTGCACAGGTGGGCCATTAGTATGTATGGAGCATCACCAAGCTTGGAATCCTAAGATATGAAGCACCTGTTTTAAATGTCATCACCATGAACAAACACTTGTGGAGACAAGAGCTGCAGAAAATCCCACAGGGAATGTTTGCCAAACTGCCTTCTCCACAAAGTCCAGTGCCTAATACTCTCAAATACTCATCCCTCTTATTAGGTAAGACTGGTCTGAAATGCACATTCTATGTTTTTCTGCCAATTACTTGCAGAACTCGTCTAGAAAGGAGTGAAATAGGAAATGTTCCTGGAGCAGTCATAAGGCTAAGGCTGAGGCTGAGCTGCAGTTCTCTTTCGTACACTAGGGTAATGCCACTCAGAACTACTTTTCACAGCAAACCAACAGTCAGTACATCAGCCTCATTATGGGTTGACCAGGCTCCTGTGCTAACTCAGGACAACCATTTTTAAGTCAAACAAGAAACACCTTTGAGGACCAGCACTCCTCTGCCTTCCCCGCTAGTACCCTTGTCTCACAGACCCTAGGGAAGATTCCTTGCCTACAGAGACCTGGGATAGTGTTTTCACCCTGGAAGGCATTCAGCTGCCCTGGGAAAGCACCACCTTCCACATCTCCTGTTGGAGCCAGTCTTACTCAAAACAGCTCAACTTCCTTCCTGGTCATCCTGGCCAGTGGAAATTTCTAGGCTATCTAAATCAGACCACAGATCAGCTCAGCCACTTTACAGGAAGGTACAGGATACCGTTTAGAGTTAACCGTTCATTTCAAACTACAAAGGGGAAAGCTTTCATTCTAGGCCACTTCACTGGAAACTATGCTTTTTTAAAGCACCCTTTCACAAGAAGCACATTTCCCAGGATTTCTTCAATTTCATCTGAATTTCTCTTCTTTTCCATGTGAGTCTGGAAGTTTCCACGAGTGCTGTGTGGACTCTAAGCTGTTTGAGGACAGACAAGCCTCCCCGTCTGTTCCTGGTCACTCCTGGTGAGCACCGGGCAAGGACAGAAGCCACCAGAGTTCTCCCCAACCAGCCCACACCAGTCCAGCTGAAACTGCAGCCCAGGCACATTCTAAAAGACTTGAGCAGACTGCTCTTAAGGCAAGGACCCTGGAGAGGTCAAAGATCAGAATTCCTGCTCTGATTACTGAGGCTAGAGGGCAGTCATTGAAATAACTGAGGCGGGTGCCTGTCATGAAGAAGTCAATCAGGCAAACAGTGCCATTTCCTGTGTGGCACATTTAATTGATTATGCTCGGGAACTTCACCTAGGGGCTTTCCACTCCAGGCAGCCACAGACCCTCCTTTTATTGAAGTTTAGGTGTTAAGTCAAGACTCCCTGCATTACAAGTCTATCTTGAAACACTCTCTTTATTCTTAGCCACACAGAGGAACTCAGACAAGAAAGCACTCTTACAACTCAGGTTGAGGAGAGCCAAGCTCATTTATGGCTAATTAGAATTTAGGAGAAACCTGGAGTGAAACTGAAACAGGCAATTAATTTCCCACCTCCTGTCATTCACTTGGAACACCCGCAGGAATGTATACCTGTGTGGTTACTCAGTGTGGATCAAAAGCACCTCTGGTTCCCAATAATGACACAGGGCATTCAACGTGGTACTTAAGCAGCGGTGAGAGGTCTCCACTTCTCACATTCCTCTGCACACTCCAATGAACAGAGGGAGACTTCTGGCTGAGGAATGCGAGTCCCCCAGACTTGCCCCACTCAAGATGGTGTGCTGCCATTGAAACAGGCTACACCACCACCAGTTTCACAGCTTGAAACCTCCCCTGGCAACACCCTTCACTTCTGTTCCACATGAACCCCAATGCCCTCGACTGTCTACCACCCACCACGCAGGCCGTGTTATAAAACCCAGGTGGCAATTCTCCGCCCTGAGCCAGCTATGCACATTAGAGTCAAGTCTCGGGTACCCACGAGCTCAGGGCCTGATGCATAGTGGACAGATCACAATATTTGTTGAATAAATGATCCATAAAAATATTTTTAAAGTATGCCTTGGCTTTCCTCTTCCACCAGTTCAATTTATGGCTGCTTTCTCTTGCACCAAGTCTGGATGGGGTCAGATAGAAGTCAATTATCTATTAGTCTGGAAAAACATAGGAAGAAAAATCTGTTGCCAATCTACACAGGCAGATAAAGATTTCTAAGAACACTTGTTTGAAATAAATAGTTGATAAGCTGCTTGCTTATGGGAAGGGGTGAGACTCCAGGGAGCATGTCCAAATAGCAAAAGGCCTCCAAACCTTGGGGCCAGCTGCTCACTATAGGCCGTTAGTTTTGTGGAGCTTTTGATTTGCTTGGAGTGAGGCGTCAGCAAGGCCTGGGGGTGTGTGTGTGTAATTTGGGTGAGGAGCACACAAAAAGACCCCCCCCCAGAAATGGCAAGATAAAGGAGAGACTCTGGAGAACAGAAATATAAGTGAGGATGACACTGTTAACAGCATGTGAGAGTAACTTCCCTCCTAGACTCTCCTCTGGGTACTATCTTGGAGAAAACCTATATTGCTCAGCAATGCTTTGGCTTTAGTGCATTTTGTGGAAAGGAATCTTGAAGAGGTGCTAAGTTCCAAGTCTAGGTTTGCTCAAGGCTGAAAAGAAACTACAGACATGCATGCGGGGCAGAAGAGGGCCAACTGCATTCAGGTTGTCTCCTCCATAAAGCAAGTGAAATCAATGGTTTTTAAATTGTTTAATATTGCCTCTTTTCCCATGCCTGTAGACTTCTTGAAGTTCCTGTCCTTGTGGCAACAGGAGGTCTGTTGAAAAATAGGAAAGAGGCTGGGCATGGTGGCTCAGGCCTGTAATCCCAGCACTTTGGGAGGCTGAGGTGGGAGGATCACTTGAGTTCAGGAGTTCAAGACCAGCTTTGGCAGCATAGAGAGACCGCTGTCTTTATACAAAATTTTAAAAAGTTAGCCAGGCATGGTGGCACACACCTGTGGTCCCAGTTACTTGGGAGGCTGAGATGGGAGAATAGTTTGAGCCCAGGAGGTTGACACTGCAGTGAGCCATTATCGTGCCATTACACCCCAGCCTGGGTGGCAGAGTGAGACCCTGTCTCAAAGGAAAAAAAAAAAAAAGAAAGGATGTCAGTCTACTCTCAAAGTCTAGGATTCTGTGGCTGAGGACAGAAGGCCCATCTCGGGCTGATTTCAAACTACACTCATGCATTGTTTGCTGATTTCATCATGGTGCAAACAACACAAATCTTGGTGGCTTAGACTACTACACACCTAGGCGATATGGTATAGCCTATTGCTTCGCTCCTAGGCTACAAACCTGTATAGCACATGACTGTACTGAATACCACAGGCAATTATAACACAATGGTATTTGTGCATCTAAATACATGTAAACATAGAAAAGGTACAGTAAAAACAGTGTTAGGAAGATTTTTAAAATGGTGCAGCTGTGTAGAAAACTTACCATGCATGGAGCCTGCAGGACTGGAAGTTGCTCTGCGTGAGTTGAGTGAGTGAATGTAAAGGCCTAGGACATTACTGTACCCTACTGTAGGCTTTATAAACATTGTACACTTAGGCTACACTAAGTTGATAAAATAATTTTTCTTTCTTCAATAATAAATTAACCTTAGCTTGATGTAAACTTTTTAACCATTTAAAATGTTTTAACTTTTGATTCATTTGTAATAACAGTTTAAACACAAACACATCGTACAGTTGCACAAAATAATTTTCTTTATATCTTATTCCGTAAGTTTTATATTAAAAATTTTTAATTTATTTTTTAACTGTTTTTGTTAAAAACTAAGACAAAACCAAACACATTAGCCTTGGCCTACACGGGGTTAGGATCATCAAGATGTCACAAGGCAATGGGAATTTTTCAGCTCTATTACAATGGGACCATCATCGTGGCACATGACTGTACTTTAGGAAAATGGTTCATTTTCACTTTCTACCTGTAGTTGGTGAAGCTTAATATTTATGTTCTGCCATTGTGGCAGTTGTTACTTTACCAACGCTAACCACCCTCCCTCCTTCCCGAGATTCCCTTTGGTGGCGAAGGAGTGTCTGAACCTTCTGACATTAGTATCTTCTACTTGAGAGATTACTTCAATGTAATTCACTTCATTTAAACATTCAAAAAAAAAAAAAACCACGCTACTCTTTTGAGATCATGTTATTTGAATCATTCACAGCATCATTAAATGTAAAAGTGAAAACATTAGGATAGTTTAATTTAGCTCTGCACTCAACAATAATGAAACCTCTTTCAACAGCAAATTCTAATACTCTCTTCTCCAAAGAAGCAGTATCCCGCAGGCAATTGCACATCATTTGTCTCAAAAATGATGCATATAAACTGTTTCTAATCTAAAAACATATACAAAATTAACATACAATGTTATATCATGTGGGATTTTAGCTCAAGCATAACTTCCAATGCCCTTAATCTGTAAAAGGAGGAAATTTAGACTAGGTCATGTGAAGGAAGTTTTCCTTCTAGCACTAGTAATCCGAGGTCCTAAAATATTTGGCCAATTTCTCTCCATCACGCCCTCTAATGCCTAAGTTGCAAACAATTTTTTTTCTAGCTAGAATGGAGACTTAGGCATGTTTGATTCATTTGCATACTTAGGCAAGTAAACTGAGAGAAGGAAATGAGTATTCGTGGAGTACCTAGGAAGCACCAGGTGTATTTTCCTACATACCTGTTCTTCATGTTATTACTGCAAAGTAGATTTGCTTTGCAGATTAGTCAAGAGTATTTTGTTTTGTATCTACTTTTAATTAACCAAATTCAGCGACAGCCAGAATTAACTTCAGTAGTGAAACCTATATAACTCCACGTTTTTCCTAACATAATGCCTCTCAAATAAAATCTTTGCATATTTAAGGCTTAAATAAAAAGCATATTAGACTAAAATTATTTCTGTAATTTCCTGACTGGCAAGTTATATAACCTTATTCAATTTTAAAAACTCATTTCCATCTGTAGCTGAAGATATTAATATCCATACACCTCACTAAGCAGCTGGGAGTTTTAACAATGACAGTTAATATTTACTCTGCCTGGGCCAGGCAATATACTAAACAATTTATAGGTTATTTTATTTAATGCTAACAGCCCTGCAAGGTAGGTAGGCAGGCAGTATCTCGGTTTTATAAATGGAGGAAACTGAGGCAAACAGGAATTAGTAACAACTATCTAAGTGGAAAATGATTGAACCAGAAATCAATTCTAGTTCTGATTGATACCAGCCTAATTATTTCATAGCCTTTCAAGTATTTAAATTTCTTGAAATTGTTACCTTTTGTTATGTGATAATAGTAATATTCCAATAATTTTGCTCAAGTTAAAAATTACAGAGATCTTTGGGTCCTACATGCAGGATTGAACATGGGCTGCCCTATGGATTTAGTGGCTGTTTATGTCTTCATTTTATTTTTCTCAAAGATCTCTCATTCTAGTTCATATATCTGGAAGCCTAAGAAATTCTCAATTCTCCCTCAAGGATCCTCATGCAGATAGAATCAAGAAGCTCCTTTTGTAGACCTGACCAGGAATGTAACTGTGGCAGTGTGCCTCTAAAAAGGTGCACTCATACTCCTACTTATATGTGAATCAATGCAAGGGATATTTCCCTGATAACATCCAGTGTCTCACCTTCAAAGTAAGACAGTGTTCCTTGGTTTCACTGGCATATGACACGTATGACATTTCTCACACTGATTTAGGTACTGTATGACTACTGCATCAGCTGGCTACTTAGCTGACCTGAGTGTTTACGAGAACTGCTTTAGTCCAAACAGTAAATAATGGTCCTGATGGAGCTCCCATGACTGTTACTTAGAGTTCTCCGCCCTATGCATCCACTCAAAGTTTTAACCCTCACCTCAGGGGACATTTGGCAATGTCTGGAGGAGAGGTTTTAGTTGTCACAACTGGGGACAAGAGTTGCTATTGGCAACTAGTTGCAATTGGCATGGGAGGGATGCTGCAAAATGTCCTATGATTCACAGAATAGCCCCCACAACAAAGAATTAGCCACCTCCAAATGTCAAATGTCAACTGAGGTATATGCAATAAAGATACTGGATACTGGTGAAATAAAAAAACTAATCACAAAAGACAATGAGTACAGGAGCTGCCCCGGTAGAGGTCATAACCTAAGAAGAAATACCACTTTATATATACGTTAATCCAAAGAGTCCACACAATATTTGTATTTAAATACTTTTATTTTCATTTCACAAAAAAGCAACAGTGTTTGCAGTTACACATGCCTTTCAGTCAGTGCTGGTCATATGCAAAACAAGTTATTAGAAATATAAAGAAAAATAAGCCTTTTCCCTTTACAAGTGAAACAACACAATTTGCAGAAATATAAAGAAAAATAAGCCTTTTCCCTTTACAAGTGAAACAACACAATTTGCATATACAATATTATATATATACATATTTTCAAAATCTTTCACAAAAGACAGATTATGATACAAATTTAGAATTCCACCCACAAGCTCAGACTCAAGGAATTGAAGATCTCTATAGGTGTTTAAATATAAAAATGTAATACCTTTACAAGTTTCCAAGTGACTACTTTCCAAAGTATTTGAAAGAGGCTATTCTTCACAGCAACATGGAACACTTGGCTTTAATCAAGACAGCTGTAAGACTAAGTTTCGTCTCAATCTGAGTTTGTTGATTAATGCAAATGCTCCAATTATGCCATAATTCTCATTTTATATACACATACATACACAGCGTATTATTGTACTGATGGTTTATAAAGTCCAATTTCTGGAGCATTTCCTTCAGCTAAGCCATGACCTTTACTTCCTTTGAAGTATTTTAAGTTAAGAACTGTTCAGAAATATCACTAATGACTACCATGACTAGCTCCGAAAAGGTGCCCTTTTTTCTTTTACTTCTGATCAAATTTAAATGTGTCATGAATAAACTTAGTTTTTTCTATGGCAGCAGGTATAAGTAATAGCAAAGTATAGGCTTTTTCAACACTAGAACCTGAGAGTTTGATATACAGTATATAACATTTCTTTCAAAATTTTCTAGGAGTTCTATCATTCAATATTTCCAAAACAGTAATATGGCAAATCTTCAGCATGGAGTAGTAGTGTCAGAAATGGGAAAACAAACAATGCTAAGAGACTTGAAGGAAGGGAAGACAGCAGAGAGGGAAGGGGGGAGGATGTGTGCATATGCATTTTCTCTGATGCAGACAAATGTGGAGTTTTAACATTTACCATATGGTAGATGAAGAGACAGTGTGATGTAAGAATGCTTAAAGTGAACATACAGTTCTGGATACATGATATGCACACAAAATACAAGGCTAATGAGGCAGCAATGGCTTAAATTTGTGAATGCCAGTGAAGAAAAACACCTAACAGTGTAGGCACTAAAGACAAAAAGTAAAGCACACAATGGAGAACAGCGGAGAAAGATGCAGTCACACAAAATAACTCTGGGTAGGAAAGGGCTAACTTGTCTTGCCACATGTGGGGGATGAAAGATAGAAAATTCCTTTTGGATTTAGTTTTGGGGCTCATGTTCTATTCATCAGAGCCATGTCAATAACTCAAAAGGGTCACTCCAACAAACAATTTCTACCAGGTACACAAGCTATGCAATTGATGCAATCATAATAGACTTCTATAGATGAACCACAAGTCCAGGCCTCAAGAAGCTACGCTTAAGGGTTTGCAAATGAGTTCTAGACAGCACTCTTATTGGCTTATCAGCTTTGCTGGTTTACCAGTTACTAAAAGATATACGAGCAATGAAGTTTAAACACATCTTTATTCAATACTGTCCTCTTGCCTTTCTAGAATTTACAAAAGCACAGGTCCCTTTTCACTATCTCATTCAATTTGAATCAACATCAGAAATGCTGGATCTAATTAGCTTTCACAACTCAACCACAGCCGAATGTCTTCTCCTGTTTTATCTGCTGCACACTTGTTGCCATTAGTTACATCACTACACTGCTACACCTTCCAGCCAGACGGCAGGGATTTAGTAGGTCTTTATTTTTGTTAGGTACAGTCAGGTCCCTTGCAAGGGACTTAGTGTTAAAAGAAAATAATGGAGGAAAAAAGAAGCAAATGATATATGTGCATCTATATGCTTGTATCCTTAATGGAATAGATCCTAGAGAATGAAATAAAATAACCACATAAGTAGGAAAAGAAGAAGTGAGGTGTCATATTACGAAACTCAACTTCCATTAGGTCCCTACATAGCCATGCAAAAGACTACAAAATGAAATAAAGATATGAAAACATATTTATACTTATTAAGAATATTCCCCTACCAAAAATAGAAATGTCTCCAAAACAGATAAGTAAGTAAACAACACACAACTATTCTACTTGCTATTGCCAACACAGGCAATAAGGAAAGGGGAGGATGGGAGATTTGTCATACACTGATCCTCGATTTTCATTAAGTACCTATATATCCATGCAAAGGACTAGGTACAAAACCAATAACATGAAAACATTTATATACATCTTTAAAAAGTATAGACACTGTCCTTTCCCCCTAACTACTACCCGCCCAAAGAACCCCTCCCCACACAAAAAATTAAACAATAAAAAACCCAAGATATGAAACCATTGCCCCTGCAGGCAATGAGGGAAGGGAAACAGAGGAGAGTTATCATACGTCTGGACCTCCAAGTTTCATTATATACATACATGTCCCAGCAGAGGACTGGGTACCACATTATATAACACAGAATGTAGCAAATATTTATATACATTAAAATGTGTGTGTATAGTATATAAATGTGTGTCCTTGTGTATACACACACACACACACACACACACACACACACACACCCCAAAAGAAACCAAACATCTATTCTACCATTGCCCCCTAGGCAATGAGGGATGGGGAGTATGGGATATTTTTCATAGAGTTAATCTCAACTTTATTACTATTAAGTACCTAAGTGGTCATACAAAGGACCAGATTCAAAATGAAGTTAACACCAAAAAGGGGCAAAACATTTATATACATTAAAAAATTATATATCTTGCCTTTTCCTCTCACAATCTCACTCCTCATTAAAACCCTCAAAAGCAAAAAACCAAAACCCAAACCCTGTAGTGCTCATATACTATTTGCTTGTGTACACAGGCTCTGAGGAAGGGAAAGAATATTTACCATGTTCCTGGGTCTGGGTCCCTCGTTACATTTGATTCCTACAACTCTAAACAAAAAACTGTGTTGAGAGTGAAAGAACAACAACAACAACAACTAGCAAACTTTTATATACATTAAAAAAAAAGACACACCCAGAAATTCCCCCACCTCCCCCCACCAAAAAAATAAATCCCTTAAACTACTCTACTAGTCATTGCCAAAACAGGCAATAAGGGAAGGGGAGAAGGGGAGATTTTTTCATAGAATGAACCTCAATTTTCATTACGTACCTAAGTATCCATGGAAAGGCCTTGGCACACAATGAAGTAACAGGAAAAAGAAGCAAGAACATTTATATACATTTCTAAAAGTGCACACCCCACCCTCCTGGAGATAGGGAGATGGAGTAAAAAAGAAAAACCATCTATACTACTCTATAATTATTGCCCACAGAGGCAATAAGGAAAGGGGAAAAGAGGAGATTTTCATACATCCGGACCTCCACGTTTCATTAGGTACCTGTAAGTCCAAGCAATGGACTGGGTACAGCATGAAATAATACAATATAGTAATGAAAAGTATATATACATTTTTTAAAAGTATATAATCTGCCCTTAGATCCCTCCCACCCCTCAAAACTTCAAAAAATCCAAGCTACTTTAAAATTATTGCCCATATACATAAAAAGGGTTAAGGGAGAAGAGACTGTTATACATCTATAACTCCACAGCTCATTAGGAACCTACATGTCCAAGTGAAGGACCGGGTACCCAATTAAACACTATAATAAAGAAGTAAAAATATGTACATACATATACAAAAGTATATACCCCAATACCCACAGAAGAATCCCTGAAGCTAATCAACTACTCTCTTAGACACCTGCCCACACAGGCAATCTAAGGGAAGGGGACAAGAGGAGAGTTGTTACAGGCTGAACCTCAATTTTCTAAATATATCCATGTAAAGGACAAGGTAAGAAAGGTTGTGACAGAAAAGTAGCAAAAATATGTATATACATGTTTAAAGTATATACTCTTACCCTGAAACCATTTTCTCTCTCCTAGCAAAAAATCTTCAATAAACCCAAACTACTCTAAGTATTGCCCACATAGGCAATAAGGGAAAGGGAAAAGAGGAGACTGTTATACATCTGGAACTCCATGGTTCATTAGGTACCATTTACTCTGGGCACCCGATGAATTAATACAATGTAGTAGTAAAAACAAGTATATACATTAAGTGCCTTTTCCTACCTTCCCCATCCCTCCCCTTCACCTCAAATACTCCACTTGACAACTACTCTGTTAGCTACTGCCCAGCAGTCAATAAGGGATGAGGAGAATGGGAGACTGTTACACATTGAGATCTCCACATTTCATTGGTACTTTCATGTCTATGAGGACACAGTATGAACTAAATTAGTAATACAATGTAGTAGTAAGTATATTTATATACATTAAGTGCATACTCCACTCTCTCCCACACCCCAAAACAAAACAAACTACTCTATTAGCTACTGCCTAAATAGGCAATAAGGAAAAGGGAAAAGAGGAGATTTGTCATACTCTGAACCTCAGTTTTCATTATATATGCATCCATACAAGGAAACAAGTATAAAATGAAGTATAAAAAGGTGGCACAATATTTATACACACTTGAAAGAATATACAACCCCAGCCCCCAAGACTAGATCAAAACAACAGCAACTAGGATTGCTCTGTTAGTTACTGTCCATGAGAACAATAAGGATAAAGGCAAAGGGAACATCTGTCATGCTTTTGGACCACCACGTTTTAGCTGCACGTCCACAAAATGGATGAATGAAATACAAAATGAAATAACACAAAATAGCAAAAACATCTGTACACACTTTTAAAAGAACATACTCTGCTCTCCTCTCAACATCACCACCTTCTTCCAAAGAAGGAAACCAAAAAACTAGTCTGTAGCTATTGCCCATATAGGTAACATGGGAAGGGCAGATAAAATTTTCACAGGATGATATATCACTCTTCATCAGGAAAAAATATATACAAAATGAAATAATACAAAACTATTAAAAACATGTATGTACATTTTAAAAGTATATACTCCCAAAAAACCCACTGAAAAAAAATCGATCAACTTTTCTATTAGCTATCACCCACGCAGGCAATAAGGTTAAGGGAGGAGATTTACCATACTTTTGCACCTCCACTTTTATGTGGTACTTACTTGGTAAAGCAGGGAATGGAGCACAAAATAAAAGAATGCAAAAACAAGCAAATATATATACCTTAGTTTTTAAAAATACAAATGGGGTAAAGGGGGAAGGAAGCTCTTTAAAAAGAGATTTAATTCCCCTAAATACAAAAGTAACAATGGCAAAGATGAGAAGAAAAGCTACGTCATATCCATGACCTCAGTTTTTAGAGAGGCCTAAGTAACAAAATCCAGATCTAGTTTTGCAGCCCAGGAACTGCTCTCCTTGGAAGTGGCTCATCTAAGATGTATTTGCCTTCCCTGTAGCCCTGTGAAACATGGGATTATGTGAATGTTTAGCAATCTGATGGCAGATTATGGTTCCAGGTACTTTGGTTTGAACACCTCAACAAGCTGTCAGTAATCCAACAAAATCAACACTTAACTCTTTTTTTTTTTTTTTTTTTTTGAGACAGTCTCACTCTGTTACCCAGGCTGGAGTGCAGCGGCATAACCTTGGCTCACTGCACCCTCCACGTCCTGGGTTCAAGCAATTCTCATGCCTACCAAGTAGCTGGGATTACAGGTGTGCACCACCACGCCCAGCTAATTTGCATATTTTTAGTAGAGACGGGGTTTTGCCATGTTGGCCAGGCTGGTCTAGAACTCCAGGCTGGTCTGGAATGGTCCTCCCACCTTGGCATCCCAAAATGCTGGGATTACAGGCGTGAGCCACCACGCCCAGCCAACACTTAATTGATTTCTTATTTCCTGATAGAAAGGATTCTGTTTGGTACCCTATAATACTGATGCAGCTTGATTTGCTCTCTATACCCAGGAGTCTTCTGACAACTCTTCTGTTCCTATGGTGGCTAATGTCCCATAAAATGGAAACACATATGGCAAAGAAAATTAAAGTAGAACCTGTGATACTAGGAAAGTTCATGAATGCTGAAACAATGACAACAAAATTTCATTTAAAGAGACTTAAATAAAACAGGACGGAGGAGGGCCCAAGCTTATAGTGAAGCTGATACTACTTGCAGTTTAATATATCTAACCATTTTATATTACAGAACAAACTGGACTCATCCAATTCCTACATTCATAACTTTTTAGATCTCCAAAGCATAAATATTTCTTCCACAATTCTAGATTTCCAATTCTCTTTTTTTAAATAATCTAGTATGATGTCCCTTTTATATTCAAGTAGACCTCTCTGCAATGAGAACACTTGTTCGACAAGTACTTGTGTCATGAATCTGTGTGCTTAAATAAAAGAAGCATACTGTGACTTCTGTGCTTCAGTCTGAGTTCTCAGAAACACAGTGGCTAAGACAATGTTTTGAGAAGATAAAACTTTGAAAGCTACCATTATACCTATTACACCGCAAGTTCTACCTCTCATTTAACCTCATCTTCCTGATGTAGTTTTTAGAAGTCCTAGATAGATGGGTTAGTTCAATATTAAAATTATGGAATTCTGTGGGAAAAACTGAGGCAAGGCCTACTAAAACTACAAATAATTAAGGTAAGGGCAAGAACAACAAAAACCTACAACTACTATGGATCTGGTATCAAGGGAATGAACAGCCTTTGAGTAATAAAGATAGCAATGGATCATGAGTTATCTCTTTTTTAGGCCAAGTTTTGATAAGGTTTTACTCATAACAATACCCCCCACACCACACATACACACACACACAGAGAGAGAGAGAGAGAGAGAAAGAGAGAGACAGAGACAGAGAGAGACAGAGAGAGGGAGAGAAATGATATAATTCAAGACAAGATTTGCCATATGCAGAGTTAACTAACATACGTTACAGGAGCGATGTCAAGAAGCACAGGTAAAACTGAAGAATCTTAACTGATTTTGAGAAGTTACAAAATTTAAATTTTGTATCAAAGTGGAATTTAGTACAACATGGTAAAAAACCAGCAACAACAACAAAACTTTCAAAAGTTTAGTATTTTTCCCTCACTCCAAAAATATAAAAACACATTAACTTTCACTATAAACTAAATTATCATTCATTTAACCAAAGCACAAGAATAAAGACTTACAATCACCTCAGTTGAATAAGACATACTTAGATGATCCTGTGATTCTCAGGATATAATATTTTCTACTCTAAAACAGATAAGGTTTAGAAAAGACTAAATTGGGGAAAACACACTAGTATTAAAGACGACTTTTTTTTAGCTTACCAGCCTTTTAAATTTTATTATATAAAAATATTTTCATAAAATAAAATATAATTTTATTCACAATTCCACACATTCTAACTTTATACCTGCTGAACAAAAAAGGTGACCTTTCCCACTGTCTGACTCTGTGGAGTGTTTTAAGTGCTCACAAATGGGTAACTACCCTTTTTATGTACATAGAAACTGTTTTCAAACATAGTTCTCAAGAGTTATTAGGAAGACAGCTTTTCTCCTAAGAATCAAAGAAACACAACAATCTAGGTATAAGTCTGCATAGCTCAAAAATTCAACTACAGTATTTCTCTTTCAGAAGGAGTAAAATGCCATACAGCTTTGGACATCCTCCCTCATTTTTCTTTCTTTCCTTCTTTGACCACTCCTTTTATGCTAGTTTGGACACACAAAAAAGAAAAACTGTAATTTTTAACTAAACAAAAGCACGATTTCTGATAGTGAAAAAAATTCAAAGCCCACCATACTAAACATGAATTCAAGTTACTCCTATCCCACATTCTCTTTGTTCCTTTAAGGTACTATGGTGAACTTCAAATAATTTTTTTTTTCAATTTCTCAAAGGCCCTGTTTTAAAATACGCTTATAATATGCTACACTATCATATAAAATGAAAATTCACACATGGGTATGATTCAGAGAGAAAGTTTCCATGATCTATGATGCCAAAAGGCAACTTAAATTGCATTCTTAGTAATAGTGATAAAAGTCACAATGAAAAACACTGGTGTTAGCAAAATGCTTGCCACGAATGTAGAAATACTAACCTAAAGTATATCTACGGCAGGGAGTGATAAAGGTGTACAGATTTGGGGACTATCACCATTTATGAATGAAACAATTTTAATTAAAGTTACCTCAGTTTGGAACAGTTTCCTATGGTAACGCTATAAAACATGAAAAAGAAAGTCTTAAATATTCAAAACATTTAACCTTTTGGCCTTGTTTAGCTTTTCAATACAACAAAAATTTAAAAAATCTGTAGCACCTGGCTATCCTGCAGGAAAAAAACCACAATAGTTACAGACATTATTTAACCTTTTTTTCAGAAAAATAAAGAATTAATCAAAACCCCAAATCAAAGTAGATTTGCACACCTGAGGTCGGTTCTTACAGTGCATGCTTTATTGTCTTCATTATCATATTCTTCAGAGCTAACTTTGTACCACATTCCAATACCATCTATCAATAAGAAGCAACAGATGGCTGACAAATCAGCGGCCTGCAGTGATGGCGGCTCTTAGGGTAGAACTTTCCTTGTTTTACTGTGTCAGTAACTTTCTGTATACTGAGGAATAGAACAGAATTCCAAAACAGGGTTTTTTCCCCCCATTTGTGTATCTTCAAAGTAGAAAAATTACTCATTGTTTTTGTAGATGGTTGGCATTTAGGTGAATATAATTTTATAATAAATAACTACATACTGCCCAAAGTTTCAGAAAAGATGGATGAAAAATACAGTCAGGCCCTGAGCTAACTAGAACTCCTAAGAGTGCAAACAACTTGGCAGCGATCCTGGCTTTACCTTGGCTTTTGAAAAAGCAGCAGAGCCCAAGCTTACAAGCTCTCTGAATGGGCGACAAAATGAGGTGCGGTTGTGCATGCTACAGCCACCATGTGAGACTTTTTAGGTTCTTCTCCATCCACTGGATATTCAACTGAATGACTTCCAAAGCCTCCTGGACACAACGAAGCCGGAAGGTTGCCTCTGACTGATTTTCAAAGAATGCCTGAACCTGTAAGTTCCACACAGAAGAATTTCAAAAGAAGGACAATAAACCTTAGGTAACTCCAGCTTTTAAAATAAACTTTAACTTAGTGATGGCTATGCTGCTATCTTGAAAGCAGTAGAAAGAAGTACTTTAATATTCAAGGTATCTACATGGAGTTCCCAATCAATATGGTGATATCTGAAACAATTTTAAAAAGGAAATCTTTTTACTCCCACACGGATACATTTTTTCTAACTTAAAATGGAACTGAGGAGATGTTTAAGTAACAATAAATAAGGTAGAGTACAAAGGCTTGGTGCTACGAATTCACCCTAAGAATGCAATTCTTCCGAACAATTTTATGACCCCTTAAATTATTTATATTAGGGAGACAAGGGAAGAGAATGGAATCAGAATTTTTCCTCATTATCATATATGCCACCCTCTAGAAGTAATCACAATGCTGAATCATTAGTACTGATTAAGGAAGACAGAGACAAGAGACAGGAACTAGCACGAAAATCCACCATCTCCCTTAAACTGAGTAGCCTGGCCGGGGTGTGCGGAGGGTTGCCCAGTCTCTGTACTAGCATTTTATAAAACCAACCTCAGATAAATGTGCCTTTGTTGAAAACAGGTAAGTTGATCCAGCAACAATACTTTGTATGGTATAGGACCCCAGATGGAACCTGAAGAAACACAAAACCAAGAGCAAAAAAATTTGGCAGCTGCTGGTAAAACATTGTTCCTGAGTGCAAAGGAGTCTTTAATGACAAAGACAGAGTGGAATCCTCCTTCCGGGACCACAGCTGAGGAAACTGGGGTAGCCCTATGCATACTTATTGCCGGCGGGAAAGAAAGGTGGGCAGAAAAAGGGAAGAGTTCAGAACATGCAGACAAATTATTAATCCGCTTAATATCGTCGAAGATCACACTGTACACCCAGAAATGCCGTTATGGATTTAAAAGTAGCAAAAAGCCTACATCTGCATCTAGCTGAATGTGAGTTCTTAACTGATGCCTTGGCAATGCAGAGGTATTTTTCAATATGCATAGCTAAATGGTTGCTGTGAAATAGTCTGTAGCCATGCTGAGCTAAGTAACCTAGTGCCAAGCAAGGCTAGCCTTAATTAGAACTTAGATGGAATGCTACTGTTAAATGATTCATGCTATGGAATTATGTTAACAAATGTGAAAATTTTCGGATGTTTCAATTAAACTGTCATGGAAGTATTTTTCCTCTCACAGAAAATCCTAACTTCTGTGAGCCAACACAACACTGGGAACTTTTTTCAAATGCACAACTTGAGAATACTAAAAGTTAATAGTTTTCTGAGAAACTTACTTCTGTACAAGCTTATTCCAGTTCTCTTTGACAAAATCCCATGCCAGTAAGTGTCCAGGAAAATGTCGACCCACTGTTCTAATGATAAAAGACAGCTTCTGTGTTCGGATGTTATCTCCATTCAGGCTACTTTTCATTAACCTGAAGAGTAAAGCAGATTTAGCCTCCAAAATTATTATTCATGAAGAAGTGATGACTGAACTTAAATTAAAATCAGTATGGTTTCCTAATTAAAGCTCGGTAGCAACTCAAGAAATAACTGTTGCATTAGTCTACGATTGATCTATAGATTGAAAATGTCATTTTTTTTAACCAAGAAAGGACTCACCAATGAAATAGACATTTACCTATATTGTCACATGACAATAAATAGTTTTTAAACAGTAAAAACATTTAGGAAATAAATTCTGGTAGAATTTATTACAATTCGGGAGGGGGGTATTTTTTCTCATAAAAACCTTATTTGATTTGAATGGGCAGGTATGTTATACTACCATTCTTAAATTAGGCCATTTGAATTATTTGAAAATTAGGATATATTTCAGAATACACTTTTATTAATGTTCATAGTAAACATTTACTGACACTATGTACTAAATAATGTTCTAAGTCCTTGACACAACAATGCTATAAAGTAGGTATTTATTAATACTACCTAACTCAATTTTATAGTTGAAGAAACTGAGGTTATCTAATTGACCCACAGTTACACAGTAATAAATACCAAAGCCTGACATCTGAACGAAAGCAGTTCTCATCTACTATGCTGTACTAGTTGTTTACAGTGAGAAACCACCCCCTACTCCAAGACTGTGGCAGTATTTTTAGGAGGGAAGAAAACAAAAGCACAACAAAACGTGATGGGTTAAATAAATTATGATAGAGCCATACTACAGAATATTATGAAGCCATAAAAACACTTCAGTTTTTTTTTTCTTTTTTTATAAAGCAGGCTTCATGAAGTGACATGGAAAATCTTACAGTCTGATCATTCACTAAAAAGACTGTCACAAAACACTGAGTATGGTATAAAACTAACGTGGTTTTAAAAATGCGGTTAAATATGTAGGTATATATGTATGTACATACATACATCTGTACATATATCTATTCCCACAGATGAATACAAAGACCAGGACTGACACTGTTGTTAACAGAGAAAACGAGAATGGAAGTGAAGGATCATAAGAAATGCTTTCATATTTTACTCTATATTCTCAGATACTGTTTGAATACTTTATCATGGGCATTATTAGTGTATTACTAGTACAGTTTAAAAACAATGATTTTTCTCTATTTGTTAAATCAGAGGCTGGCTAATACTTTAAAGAAAATGACTATTTACAGTATATCTTTTGGTAAGTGCATCTGGACAGGTACTGAGGACATCTCTGGGACACTATTAAGATTTATCTGAGCAAAATCATACAACAGAAGTAATGAGACCCAGAAGCCTCCTTCTATCCTCAGTGTGACTTTTAACATCTGTGCTCTTTCGCTCCACCAGATACCTCCATATTCCTCTTGGCTACGTAGAGCTCCTCGGCCCCACCACTGCCTGTTCTTTCTGTCAGGAGGCCCGACTTGCTGCCCTACCTTCATCCATATGACACTCCTACTTCTGGGCCTTCATCACCACATATTAAAAAGGAAAAGTCTGACAAATAAATTCATATGAACATAGAACCTAGAAGGTTTAATATGTTATCTTTTTCTGAAATATCTGCATTTTTAAAATGACAGCTTGCACAAAGCAATGCCTTGATCCCAAAATATGGAGTACCAATTGTGGGGTACAAGACAACACTCCAAGGGGAGGAAGACTTTTTGAGCAAGGAGGAGGAGGGGGGCTGTGACTCCTGACATCTTGCAATCCCTTTTGGGAAAGGATTTTCTGCTTGTCCATAAAGATAAAGCCCAGCACCTGTGGTCTCCTCACCAGACTGTCCAACTTAGGACTGGCCTGTAACAGAAGGGAGGAAAGCAGATCCCCTCAAAAATGAGCTCCTACCCAGGAGCACAGTGTTTGTATTCTTTTGGTTTCTGTATATCATATTCCTCCGGTGGTTTCATACCAGTAAAGCTTCCGCACATCCTCTGAGCTGGCAAGTGCTTCTAGTATTTTGTTCTTCTCTGCTTCAGAGCCTATAGAAATGTATTTGCCCAAAAGGAAAGACCAGCCTTTGTCAGTTTTCGCTCCAACTTTGAACACAGTTGTCATGACGTCAGTAGGTAGGCTGTAAGAGAGGTGGTCAAACATGAGAATAACAAGAAAATATTCTGAATACAAAGGTGAAGAGTTGGCTGTGGTGGAGTTTCTGGTGTGAGGGTCGGTAATAATAACAAGTTTGAGTAAATAATTTAGGGCTGAGAAAAAGTTTAATTCAGTGACTGCTATTTTCCTAGCAGTGCAACTATGGATACATTAGTTCAATTTAATATTCACTGAGAACTCACAAAGAACTACGCAGGCAACAGGCTGGACACCAGGGAGCGGAAGAGGAATGAGAGCCTCTGTCTTCTGAGAACTCACAGGCTATTCCGAAGTATAGAGCAATAAACACATGCATTACAATTCAGTGTGATAAGTTTCGTGGTAGAAATATAGCAGTAAATGGGGTACAGGGAGAAAACATAGTCTACTGCCTTTATTAAGATCTCAGAGCTTGGAAAGACCTCAAAAGGTTATCCAAATCCTCCATCCCAACTCTTCATCTGATGCTTGAATCTTCTCTCCACAATGTATGGTAAGGAGCTGGAGAGAACCAATTACCACCAACAGCTTTTCTATTAACTGTTAACTCTACCTGCAATGTTTTATTTCTAAATTAAGACACTTGTTTATCACCTCACACCCATTAGGATGGCTGCTATCAAAAACCCAGAAAATGGCAAGTGCTGGCAAGGATGTAGAGAAATTGGAATGCTTGTGCACTGTTGTTGGGAATATAAAATGGTGCAGCTGCTGTAGAAAACAATACGGCAGTTCCTCAAAAAATTAAAACTAGAATTGCCATATGATCCACCAATACTACTTCTGGGTATATATCCAAAAGAACTGAAACCAGGGTCACTAGGAGATATTTGCATACCCATGTGCATGGCATTATTATTCACAATAGCTAAAAGGTACAAGCAACACAAAGGTCTGTCCATGAATGAATGGATAAACAAAATGTGGTATATACATACAATGGAAAATTATTCAGCCTTTAAAAAGAAAGAAATTTTAGCCGGGTGTGGTGGCTCATGCCTGCAATCCCAGCACTTTGGGAAGCCTAGGCATGCAGATTTTCTGAGGTCAGGAGTTCCAGACCAGCCTGGCTAACATGGTGAAACCCCGTTTCTACTAAATATACAAAAATTAGCCAGGTGTGGTGGCAGATGCCTGTAATCCCAGCTACTCCAGAGGCTGGGGCAGGAGAATCACTGGAACCCAGGAGGTGGAGGTTGCAGTGAGCTGAGATCGCACCACTGCACTCCAGCCTGGGTGACAGAGCAAGACTCCGTCTCCAAAAAAAAGAAAAGAAAGAAAGAAATTTTAATGCATGCTACAACATGGAAGAACCTTGAAGATATTATGGTAAATGAAATAAGCCAGTCACAAAAAAAGCAAATTCTCTATGACTCTACTTATATGAGATACACAGTGTAGTCAAACTCACAAAAACAGGAAGTAGAATAGTGGTTACCAGGGACTGGTGGGGAGAGGAAGTGAGGAATTATTCAATGGGTACAGAGTTTCAGTTTTGTAAGATGTAAAAGTTCTGAAAATAAGTACACAATAATGTGAATATACTTAACACTACTGAACTGTACAGTAAAAAATGGTTAAGATGAATTTTCTGTTGTGTGTATTTTACCATAATTTTTTAAAAAGTCTTGTTTGAGACTGCAGATACATAGAGTTCACCTACACCAACACTCAGTTTTATAACATTTATGACCCAGGATGAGAATACCCTGGTTTCTGTATAAGATCTGAGATAAAGAAAAAGAAGATAATTCATCTGAGTAGAGTACTTCACCTTTGAGTTCCATTGGACGCCATCCAGTCATCAAACAGTTTCATGGCAGTAGTGGAGCAGTTCCCCAGGTTGTGGGTGCAGGCAAACTCTAGCAGGGCTGACCGAAGCTCTCGCATAGATGGAGTGCCCTCATCAGTCCAAGTTTGTTGTTGAATTTGGTTTTGAAGTAATTTAAATACCCTGGTCTAGACAGACAAAATAGATTATAATGGCTTAATAATAATTAGGACAATCAGAAAAAAACAGGACAATTACTGCCAGGCACAGTGTCTCATGCCTGTAATCCCAGCATGTTGGGAGGCCGAGGCAGGCAGATCACCTGAGGTCAGGAGTTTGAGACCAGCCTGGACAACACGGTGAAACATCTCTAGAAAGGCATGGTGGTGGTGCCTGTAATCCCAGCTAATCAGGAGGCTGAAGCAGGAGAATCACCTGAACCCAGGAGGTGGAGGTTGCAGTGAGCCAGGATAGCATCATTGCACTCCAGCCTGGGCAACAGAGCAAGATTCCGCCTCAAAAAAAAAAAAAAATTAGGACAATCAGATCTCTTTTCCCCAAAATTTATCCAATGAGGCAAAAAAAAGGCATAGATATTACTCATTAAATATCAACTGACATATGAAGCCCACATACAGCTGGGATGAAACCATTTGATGTAAAGGCTATGCATAAGACTGCTATAGCTAAGGGGAACTTTTAGTGATATTAACTCAGAAAAAAATTAATGACTTCTGTGCAGTAGGGAAACTCTTTGCTGCACTTCTTTTTTTTTTTTTTTTTTTTGAGACGGAGTCTTGCTCTGTCACCCAGGCTGGAATGCAGTGGCCAGATCTCAGCTCACTGCAAGCTCCGCCTCCCGGGTTCACGCCATTCTCCTGCCTCAGCCTCCCGAGTAGCTGGGACTACAGGCGCCCGCCACCACGCCCGGCTAGTTTTTTGTATTTTTTAGTAGAGACGGGGTTTCACCGTGTTAGCCAGGATGGTCTCGATCTCCTGACCTCATGATCCGCCCATCTCGGTCTCCCAAAATGCTGGGATTACAGGCTTGAGCCACCGCGCCCGGCCTGCTGCACTTCTATCTGTACTCAGCTAGAAGTTATTTTCCTGCCAAAAAGTGTCACTTATAACCACTGCTGGAAGGAAGTCAGAACTTCCTGACCTTGTGACTTTACAATCTATAAACCTATAAAGCAATGAGAGAAAAATAAACTTCTTTACTGATAATGTTTAACTGTTTCTGAATCCAATATTAAAGGTATATTTAACATTATCAACTAGTTTGATGCTATAACAAATTAACTAAATTAGCAAGGAAATGAGGCCTGCAGGGAAGAATAGTTGTTTATAGTTTATTTTTTCTCCCAAGTTTCTATTTAAACAACTTTCAAACCTACAAAAAAAGATAGTACAATAAACACCCATACACTGTTCATCTAGATTCACCGGTTTTTAACATTCTGACATTTGCTTCGTTTTCAAGTGTGTATCTCACACACACACACACGTTTTTTCTTGTTTTAGCTGAACAATATGAAAGTAAGATACAGATATGATATTTCATTTATAAATACTTTGGCATGCAACTCACATACCAGAACATTCTCTTACAGAATCATAATACCTTATCATACTTAAGAAAACTAATAGTTATCCATTAATATCATCTACTATCTAGTCCATTGGTATGGGATGTCATTGCTAAACATATACTTGTGGTATTAAGGTACTAACAAACACTTTTTTCATCTCTCTCCAAAATGAAAACACCAAAGCTGTTAATAGCATGTCGAAGTATTTCCATTCTGCAAGTTGTGCACGGTGGGTGGGGGGTGAGGACACATGAGATTTTAAAAAGCATCATATGAAATATGCTTTTATGAATACCACTAGAAGGAACAAACATTCTGATATAAAAAATGTTTTTAGGTATTCTTTATTTATTTATTTTTTTTGAGATGGAGTCTTGCTCTGTCAACCAGGCTAGAGTGCAGTGGCGCGATCTCAGCTCACCGCAAGCTCTGCCTCCTGGGTTTACGCCATTCTCCTGCCTCAGCCTCCCGAGTAGCTGGGACTACAGGCACCCGTCACCATGCCTGGTTAATTTTTTTTTTTTTTTGTATTTTTAGTAGAGTCGGGGTTTCACCATGTTAGGCAGGATGGTCTCGATCTCCTGACCTCGTGATCCACCCGCCTCGGCCTCCCAAAGTGCTGGGATTACAGGCGTGAGCCACCACGCCCGGCCATTTTTAGGTATTCTTTAGAAAACCTTCATGGCTATGTAAGGAGGACCAAAATGAAAAAAATTCAACAGATACCCCCTCTGCAGTAATCAGCACGGGAGGATTTCTTCCCTCTGGTACTTCTTTACCTCCACCACCATCGTGGCATCTCATCTCAAGTAATCATGTACCACAGACGACCACATACAACAACCCTTAACTTCAGAAGTTTAGCTCAAGTTCTTCACAGAGCATTGCTTTCTTCCTTTCTTTTAGGTATTGACAGTGAGTACCACTGACTACCACTGTCAATACCTAAAATGAATCCTATTTGGAAATTTTTAAACTATTGAGGCCATTATCCTAGCAATGACTTACTCTGAATAAGCATCTTGTGGAGCTGAATATGAGAATGGAAAAAAAGAATCTTCAAGGAAAATAACTCAAGGTTTGTGATAACATGTCAACTTGCTTGTGTTTATTTCAAAAGCAATGAAACACAGAACAGACACCTTGTGGAATGTGTGAGTGGTAAAGCTTTTGAGTCATTGGGAGGACATGAAGTAGAAAAATAGTTGCTATGCTGACTGACAATGCAAGGAATGGACAAGCAATGCAGGAGATTCCACTTGACACACCTGACTTCATTCTACATGGTATCTTCACTGGCTTTACCTTCTCAATAGCATTATGATAGAAAACCATCCCAAATGACTGGAGAACAAAAGAAATTTAAATCCTACTCATAACAGTCAAATAGGAACAAATGAAGAATGTGAGAAAAAAAATCACATGCTTGAAATCCTATTTAAAAAAACAAAATCAGTGAAGAACAATGGCAATACTCACTGAGCATTTACTAGAACACAAAGGCAGCAATGGAAAGAATGGCACTTAAAGTCCTGAAAGCAAAGGAAATCTGACACTTGAAGATGGCTGTGGCTAATTCCTGAGCAGTCACACCACCGAATTACAGGGAGCAATTTTACTAGTTAGTCTCCGTATGAAATCATTAAGACAAGTTCTCAAAATAGTCGCTTAAATGTATTTCAAATTATAACATAAGAGAGTAAAACATTTTAAGAAAGAATAATTATATTATTAGAAAAATCCTGTTATAAAATACCATTTTTATAAGTAATCCAGGTTTTTAATATTAATTAATATTAATGAAACAAAGTATGTGCTTCAAATTACCTTTCCCTTTTAGAAACAAAATGAAAAGTTTTTCTATGGCTCCAAATTAATTTTTTTGAAATTTAAGCTCATTCAACTCTATGATTTTACAAAGTGAAACAGCAAGTGAAGAGAGGAAATAAATTGATGGGTTATACAAGCTACAAACACTGGATTTGTAATAAAATGCAACAACAACAATAATATTAAATTATTTTTAAAATAAAACAGGCAGGGAAAGATGCTAGCACTTATGTTGTATATTACATTTTGATTTACTGCTTTAATTTTACACTGATATGCCCAGAGAGTTCTTTCCTGGGTCAACTGAGTTTCTTAAAAGTGAAATGTCAGTTTTTATTGCCAAAGGTTTATCCCACCAATGCCTCATATGTAAAAGAATGACAGATTTATAAGTGATAAAACAGGAATATGGCTAGGATCAGATGTTAACATCAGATGTGAACAATTTAACACAACTGAAATGTGCCTCCAGACCCTACCCATCACAACACCACAGCATCACAAAATGCAGCATATGTCATGTGCAGCCTTTATAACAAAATGACCAATAAATGCACATAATACTTTGGTTCCAATGATACAGAAGTTAATTAGAAATCAGTCTTAGACACTAATACATTTGAACATCACATCCAAGGATTCATAAATGTCTGCCATCCCAATTCCTAACTGTAGAATGTCAGATTTCCTAGTTTGGGAGTACTGATGCTACCAGAATGCCCTAATATTAGAATAAGAATATTAAAAAGACACGTTCTCCCTCTTGGTGAACTAAAGTTAACTGGGCTTTTAGCTAACCATATGAAGACATACAGCAGTAAAAGGGCGTCCGATCTTGGAAACACATACTAAGCCTTCTGCCCTTGCCCTCTATCCATCAGTCCCTCGATCCCTCCTTGAAGTATGTTCCTAATAAACACATATCTGCCCAGAAAGCCGGAAATCATCTGGGATGAAGATGCAGTTGAAAGAAAAGGTAAGTATCAAGTGCTTCCTGAGCACTAAGCTCTAAACAGAGTTAATAGAGAGGCAAGGAGAAGATTGACTTCTGCCATTATGAAGTTTAACTGGGCAGCTTCAGAGTCGGGAGATATTCTGCCTCCTCATGGTATATTCAGAACCAACACTGCCCTTTAATAGTGAAAAAAAGTGAGTGATATGCACTAATCTTATTTATTGCCACCTGTAGTAGGTTGAATAGTATCCCCTCAAATTTTGTGTCTGCCTGGGACCTATGAATATGACCTTATTTAGGAATAGGGTCTTTGCAGGTACAATCAAGTTAAGATGAGGTCATCCTGGTTATGGTGGATCTTAATCTAAGAATGGGGAAATATGGACACAGAAATACAGGGAGAACACTGTGTTGACAGAGACAAAGGCCGTGGTGAGGCACCAACATGCCCAGGAATACCAAGGATTGCTGGCAATCACTTGAAGTTAGGAGAGGGGGAACGGAACAGGTTCTTCGTCAGAAGGAACAAACCTTACTCTGCCAATACCTTGATTTTGGCCTTCTAGCTTCCAGAACTATGAGAGAATAAATTTCTGTTATTTTAAGACATCAAGTTTGCAAGGACTTGTTTTGATAGCCCTAGGAAATTAATATACTACCCCAAAGGCTGTTATTATACTAATTACCTCAAACATAATTCTATGCAATATTTTAAAATATACTGGTCCTGGGGATAACTGGATATCCAGACTGAAAAGAATGAATCTTGGTGTCTACCTCACACCATCCACAAAAATCAATTTCAGATGGATCATAGATCTAAATGTAAAGGATAAAATAATAAAGTTTCAGAAGAGAACGCAGAATATCTAGGGGTAGGAAAATATTTCATAAGCTAGATTACATTAAAATTTAAAACTCATATTAATAAAAAATCATTAAGAGAGTAAAAAAGCAAGATGGAGTAGGAGAAGATATTTGCAAATATACATGACCAACAAAAGATTCATATCTAGGATATATACAGAACTCTTACAAATCAACAAGAAAAAGGCAGACAATTTAACAGAAAAATAAGCAAAAGATGGGCATTTCACAAAAGAACATGTAATGGTCAATACATGTATCAAAAAGAAAATCATCTTCACATCAGTAGAAAAATGTAAATTAAAGTCAAAATTGCAGTACCACTATGCACCTATCCACATGGCTAAAAAGGATTTAATATGAATGATAATTATCAGCCAAGATATAGAGCACATAGAATTCTCATACACTGCTAAGTGTAAATTGGTACAACTTTGAAGAACTATTTGATAGTACAGTATTAACTATGCATGTGTTATGATTCAATAATCCCATTTCCAGACATACACCCCATAGAAATGCATAAAGACATTCATCGAAGACATCATAACAGTGCTATTCATGATAGCTTCAAACTACAAATAACGCAAATGTCTATCAACAATAGGCGAATTGGTTAACTAATGGCCAATCTCTTTATTATATGAACACTAGAAAGTTGCTATTGGATTCTAAGTTTGCCCTAAAGAGATGAGTAAGCTATTTGCATACTTCTTGGAAAGGCACATAAATATTGTTTTAAAAAGTCATTATTAACATTTTAGATATAAAAAAGTCTCTTAAGTTGACAATTTCATTTTTAGGAGAACAATTAGATGTGGGTCAGTCACTTGAAACCTTAAATGTATGGTCTGCAAGCTTTTCAAAAGAATATGACAAGAAGAAAGCTTCAATTTTTCTAACAAAAGGTATCCTGGAAAGACGACGTTGCTAGGACACAAACTAATTTTACAAATAGCAATATAATACAAAGAGAAGTCTTTGGAGTGAAATTAATCTGGGTTTGAATCTCAGCTTTATCATTTACCAGCTAAGTGACTTTAAAGAAGCTATTCCATCTCCTCGTTTATTTAATGAGGGTAGAAATATCTACCTTGGCATTGTGTGAGAATTAAATGAGGTAATCTACACTAAGCACTAAGCACGGTGGTGTGTAAAAGCACTCAAATGCACGTGTTTCTGGTGTGTTTCAATCATTTATTCACTAAACATTTACTGAGGGTCACTACAGGCCAGGTCATGTTCCAGGCACTGGTTTTTATTAAGGCTGCTAGCTGAAAGCCTTATGAAACAGAAAATGATAAAAATCTTAACCATTAGAAGAGACCTCAGAGAATCATCTAACTTAAGGATCTTGCTCATGGGTAGGGATGGGGTAACTTCTTTGGGGTCAGATCAGAAACTTTTAGAGGAGGAGAGCTTTTCAAGCTCCACACGGCCACTCTGCCCTGCATTCCCTCCACTCACTGAGAATCATGCAGGTGATGAGAGAACTGTTTACAGGAGATGCACGGTAAGGCAATAATACAGGCAGAAAGAAGGTTGTTTTAAGAAATGATTTAATCCAACCCCTTCCTTTTACCAGTGAGAATACCAAAACCCCCAAAGACTTATTCTAATTCTTGGTCTAATACTATCTCCCTTTCCCTGAAAGCTGCCTTTTGCCTGGGTCCCTGGGAAATCTCACTAGTTTATAAAGCAAACTCTGTTGTCAAAATGCGCTAATTCAGAGAATTAGATAAAAACAAATAATTTTTCACTCTCTTTCAAGCTTTTAAAGTCTCACTCAACAGTTTAATATTGAAAGTATCCAAAATAACAACTGTTAAGATCAGGCAGTTGATATTAAGAAAGGTAAAATGCTCTCTAATACTAAGACTCCTTTAGTGCTTTGAAAAGAAACATATCCACCAGCATCATTAGCCATTAGACAATTATCAGCAAGAACTCTTAAACAGAATATTCTCAATACAAACATAACTGTCATTTTATAATGACCACTAGAAAATTAATGGAGAGATCTACTTTGTAAAAGGGCCTATTTCAAACATTCATCATGTAAAAATAAAACAGGATTTGAATAGAGAAATACTATTCTCATGTGACCTCATTTTGACAGTAGTGTCAAATGTCTGTATTTTGATATTCAAACAAGACTATATCATACTAAGCCTTTATCAGCTCTTCATCATAAGCAACATCTTGATTTTAAGTAAAGATTTCACAAGCAGGAAAGTGAAGAAAATGGAATTTAACTGGTTGCTTTTTCAGCCTACTACTGACTGAAAATGGAACCATGAATAATAATATTAAAGATAAATAGCAAGAAGCTGGTAAAAAGGCAGACTTACCACCAGTCTTGAGGCCAGATCCATGTATCCCAGTTTTTCAAGGAGGTTATAGATGAGGCCTGTCTGAAACAGGGCTTCAGTGATGGGTGCAGTATGGTTCTCATTTCCAAGATAATTAATCAAATCAAAGGCCCTCTGGAGAGGTACCTTGCCTAGGCTAAAGGATAAAAGAACAGGAAAAGTAAATATGCAGAGACACACAGAAGAACTCTATGCATGCTAAGAGAGAAACTTAGGGTTAGATGGCGAGTCTTGAAGACCAAAAATTTAAGCTTACAGTGGCATTCTGTAAAGTTAAGCTAAATATGATTATCTCTGATTAAGTTAATGTGGCCCAAGATTAAGGAAGCATTTCAAGAGAAAGATAAACAATAGCTCATTTTTTTAATTCCTAAGTCTCCTGTAAATTGCTACTAACTCAGCAAAAATATAATATCTTGGGTTAGAAAAGATGAATAGTACTAATTTTATGTATTAATTAGTTATATTTGCCAGGAAAGAGAGTATAGCATAGACAGTATCTGAATTTTTTAAAAAATTTTGTTGGTTTAATGGGAATTTGTTTTTCAAACTTGTTATGACAAGGTCTATTGTGAATTTACGGTGAGTAAATTTTTAAAATTAACCATTTTATAGAAATCATAGCAGTAATGGCTAAGATGACATAAGAAGGGTACTTCATAAAAAACGAGACAAAATGGAAATGTCCAGGGAGGTCAGAAGGAATATTCTTGTAACCTGAAATGTTCCTGTGTTTCTAAGCCTATCATCAATCTAAATTGGTAATATGCTACTCAGATAATATCTTTACATGAAGTCACTGTCATCCTTGGTTTTGGGATTCTATAATGCATAAGGTGGTTGGAGAGGCAAGTAGTACAGATAAGGTGGCGCCAGCCATCAGAGATGTCCCTCAAAACCAATGCATAAGCACTAATTTTCATGCTTAAACCAACTGCTGCTTGAAAATAATTCTCTGATGAAATAAAGCCTGAACTCCTGTTTAGTCAACAAAATATGTATCCTGTTTTTGATATCTAGTCTTGAATTACTATGAAATCCTGTTTCATTTAACTGTTCAGTATGTTTGCAGCTAATGTTTTATAAAGTCCCTGGAGGCAATGAACACATATTGTATTTTCCCAACCCTCCAAAATGAATTGTACCAACCAATACATGCTAGTTCTTTCAAACTGTTTTTCATATATGTTCTTTACATCAATGACACTTTTTAAAAAAGAAAAAAACTCAAACTAAGTATACTCTACCCTGCAAGTTCAAAGATGTTGTTGATAAGGTTGGCTCGGTCTTTGTCACTCAGAACATAAGGATTTATTTTCAACTGATTGATTAGAGCTTCCCAATCATCATCTGCATAGTGTACAATATAATAACCATTCATGTTTATATTCACTTTGACCCACAGCACTTCTTCTGTAAGATTGATGACACCTAATGGAAACCAAAAAATGAGAGATTGAGAGAGAAGACAATTGGACAAGAAAAAAATAATTACATGAGTGCTTTGTTTCTAAGTTAGTTTATTTTTAATCATTCTAGTAAGAAAAAAATGCCTGTCTCCAAGTACAGTTATTTTCACGTTAGTGAAGGTCAAGATATTCATTTAACAATTATTTATTTACTGTGCATTATTGGCTGTAAGCTAAGCGCTAGAAATCAAATGGTGAACAAGGTAGATATACCTCTGCTTTTAGAGATCTCACAGTCTAAAGTAACCAGGCAAGTACAATATCATACAAGCGCTATTGACAGAAAAAGAAAAGACAGCATTCAACGAATGCACATAGAAAAAATGCCTCACTCTCCTAGGGAAAGTTAGGAGCAATTTCTTGGAAGAAATGACATCTAAGTTGTCATTCTTCTAAGAGACCTCAAAATATTTAGGTGTTGGCCAAGTGAAGAAGATATAGTAGGAAACCTAAGTGCTCAAGGCCCAGAGAGAAAGTACACATGGTATCCATGCACTGAACTGGCTCCCAAGTTCATTGTGGCTAGAGGAGAGAGGGAGGGAGAAAGTAAAGGTGCAGGATGAGACAGCAGTAGAAGACAGTGAGAGAACAGTGTAAAATGTGTCCCATGGCCGGGCGCGGTGGCTCAAGCCTGTAATCCCAGCACTTTGGGAGGCCAAGACGGGAGGATCACGAGGTCAGGAGATCGAGACCATCCTGGCTAACATGGTGAAACCCCGTCTCTACTAAAAATACAAAAACTAGCCGGGCGAGGTGGCAGTGCCTGTAGTCCCAGCTACTCGGGAGGCTGAGGCAGGAGAATGGCATGAACCCGGGAGGTGGAGCTTGCAGTGAGCTGAGATCCGGCCACTGCACTCCAGCCTGGGTGACAGAGCGAGACTCCGTCTCAAAAAAAAAAAAAAAAAAGTGTCCCATTTCGGCCTCTGTCCTTTGTCATGTTAGCAAAGGAAGAACAAACAAAGTCATTTAGAAAAGTCACATTATTTAAAGCTAGCAAAATAAACGTTAGGGAAGGCTTAAGATTACATAAGAGACAAATAAGAAATAATTGGGTTAAAATAATAGGAAAGGTTAGGCACTTTTTGGGTCTCTACTATAAATGCTGAGAGAATTGTTAGAAATTTCTATGGAATTATGTCAACTAATGTACCAATAATGAAGTGCTAAGAGTTAACTGATCACAAAATATATGTATGAATTTTTAAAATCCTTAAGACTGCTAATGAAGAAATGTCTTTTAAAGTTGGCAACAAGAACGTAGACTTAATTATAATGGGGGTATGCTTCTAAGCATCTTGAGGTTTACTACTTTTAGAATGTAAGCTACATAAGCTTACTGTTTTGTTTACTGCTAACGCCTCAGCCCCTATAACTATGACCTAGCAGGTACTCAACAAATACCATTGAATTAGTGAGTGAATGAATAAATAATGACTATGTCACAATAAATAA